>NW_024424897.1:9380497-9964347 GCF_017311325.1 Ursus maritimus | reverse complement strand
CCCCCCCCCCCCCCCCCCCCCCCCCCCCCCGCTCGTCTGTGCATGAGCACACGTGCGCACTCTCTCTCTCTTTAAAAAAAAAAAATCATCTCTTGTTTTGACAATCTTTTGCTTTTAATAAAACTTTCAACACAAGGCACTCCTCCTATGCTTTTTGAATCTGAATATAGTTATTTAAAATAAATAGCAATATAGTAATAAATTTTCTAGTTCTGTGCCAGGATAAATTTAAATTTTAGAAAATTGAAAAACTATTTTTGATGCCTTCTGCTCAACTAGCTCCTGCTTGAAAAATCCAGATCAGGATCATAATCGTAATAATTATTTTTCTTCCTTTAGAATCTGGAGAAAGAATGCTGCCCACTCCATTTCAATCAGGTAATAGGAACTTGAACTTGGGAATGGCCATCAAGCCTTCTTGTTTATTATTGTCTGTACTTTTTATTTGGGGATGATGGATTAGTCCAAGAAACGTGACTTTTATGAAAATAGCCAGGCTTCCTTCTGATCTCTACCTTCAAGTACAGCTCTATGCAGCACTAAATCCAATGAACAAACTTCTTTTTGTAAAGCTTGTAAGGCTAAATTTGCTCCTTAGGACAACAGGCTCAAGCATACTATTGTATATACATGTTATCCAAGAAATAAATGAGAAATAACATGGAGAGTCAATGAGATACTACTGGGTTTTTTTTTTTCAAAAGTCAAGGCTATGAGAATGCCAAATAAACCTTCCAGATTTGATTTTAAAAAAAAAATCCTGTCTCCTAACATTCTACATCTTAAATTATGTCTACCAAACACACTTCTAACTTTTGGCAAATTGTCAGGATTATACAAGTCCGTGATTTTTCAAGGAAAAAGGTCTTAAACCCTCCAAATCCTCCCCTTTCCAATTAAATGGATCAAAAATAGGTGTGTATATATATATATACATACATATATACACATATATGTAATAGAAGAAGAAGCATAAAAGAGTGTTGCTGAAAGAGTCATATGTTCCAGGCACGTTAGGCAAAGAAAAAAAAATTAAGAAAAGATGCAGAAAAAAAAAAATCCCAAAACTTAGAAAGCAATGTTTCTGTCCTCCGAAACTGTATAATGTATTTAAGACATGTGTATGCAAATGAATAAGAATGCAAGAAACTATGTTTAAGATATGTGTTGCAAAGTTATATCTTAGCCTGTTTTCATGTTCAGTCACGAGACAATCACCATGTATATTTTATAAGTTATTACTAGTAGCAGAAAACACCAGTCCAATTCCAAGAGCACAGGGTGGGAAGGAGATGGGAATGTAAGTGGCAAGTCAGATGTTCTGAGATATAAAAGGAAGGTAGCTGAGGGAGATAATGTGATTCATTACACAGAGTTCTATTTGCATAACATATGTTAAATATAGAAAGGGGTGTTGTTTTGGTTTCAAATGGCAGACAGAGTATGTGCTACACATTTTGAAATAAGGAAGGAGAGATTTGTGAGAAATGTCTGGAACACTAAAATTCTCCAGGGTAAAGAAGTTTGGAGAAGGAAAGCCACAGAACAGGATGAACTTGAGAGGGCAGAGATGCTGAAAGAAGGCCCGGTATCAAAGGAGAGGGTACAGCGAAGAATCCATCTTGGTCCCTGGCTACCCTACTCCCCCTGCCCACTTAGCTCCTTAGGGCAGATGGTAGTGGTCGGATTTCTGCATATGTTTGCAGTCAGTGATTACAGAAGTTTGGCTGAGAGAAATAGGGTAGTTGGTGAACCTGAGAAATAGAAAGTTCTCACGAACAAGGGATTATTATCCCTAGAACCCCACCCACAGAACTGTCTACGTGTCCCACATATTAACTAAAAACTAAGAGGAACTCCAGTGTCTGCAGCCACTTGGAGTCCGTTCACAAAAAGTACAGAGAGCAGAGAGAAGGAGGCTCGGCTAACAGGAAGGGCCAGAGCACAGTCCAAAACCACTAAACAGTTGCAAGAAGCAAATAGCATGAGGGAAATGCTAAACTCAACAATTGGGGTGGGAGAAATTTTTGCCAGAAGAAAGATAATTTGTAGAAGGATAATTATATATATATAAATATATGTACATATGCATATGTATATATATACACGTATGTACGTGTGTATATGTGTGTGTGTATATATATGGCTTTAAGTAAGATATGTATAGTCTTTGGCGCAAAGTCTGTTTTCATCTGATCCAAACGAGCTGTTCTTGCCTTCTTTTATTTCCACTTGCATGGAAATCCCCTTTTCCACTTCTTTTTTTTTCTTTTTTAAGATTGCATTTATTCTTTTGAGAGAGAGAGAGAGACAGAGACAGAGAGAGCACAAGCCGGAGGAGAGGCAGAGGGAGAGAGAGAAGCAGACTCCCCGCTGAGCTGGGGGACCGACATGGAGCTTGATTCCAGGACCTGGAGATCATAACCCAAGCCGAAAGCAGAGGCTTAACCATCTGAGCCACCCAGGGGCCCCTCCTTCTTCACTTCTTCACATGATGTCGTTATACCTGATGAGATCTGGAATCGATCATAATTTCAAATTCCAAATTTTGCTGATTCCTAGCTCTCTCATCTTGGACAAATTACTTAGTTATGACTCCATTTTTTTCCACTTATAAAATATACCTTTCAAATTCAGTAATTGTGAGGAGTAAATATGTGAATATATGTAGAATGTTTAGAAATGTATAAATGCAGCATAAGGGATATATAAATGTTAACTAATATTATTACAACGAACAAATTATAAACTCCTTTTTGTGCATCTTCTTGAATTTTCATGAGTTTCTGACAGAGCGGAGTTCACATCACGCATGTGCAGAAAAAGCTGTGGGTATATTACGAAGAGCAAGAAAGAGTCCACCTTGAAAGATATATTTGCCTTTTGAGTCTCACCGGGTTTCCGTGGAACCCATAAATGCTATTTGAAAACCTAGAAGGGTGGACGCCATTCTAAAAGATGAGAAATGTTCTTTTTACCTACAGATAAATGGGAAAGTGTTAAACATGTATTTGTTAGCTAAATTGGGACAAGGACTTTGTAAGAACAGTAAAAGGTTTGCAACTAATTAGGCTCATTTAAAATCCATTACTTAGCTTTTAATTAGGCACAAAGAGAAGAGAAAATGAGACTTCATTGTTTTCCAATTAAGATGAAATTTTTAAATTGGCAGTGCTAGGAAACTTGATCTGCTAGAATGTTCTATTCATCACTTTAAAACCAGTTATTTTTTTAAAGCCAGATATGAAGAAGTATGATAAAATCAAATTTGATGTTTGTGTTGACTAAAAAAAAAAACAAAAACCAAAAACCAAAAAACATTTTATTGTAAAAGTGACCCGAAATCATTAACGGGCATTTTGGAATGAGTGAACTTTTCTTAGTTAGACCACTAAGAATATAGAATGATGGAGGCCTTGCACAGCTGCCTCATTTTGTAGGGAAAAAAGAATATGAAGAGTCCTGCTAATGTACTGTCATGGGCCATCAATTTCTTCGGCATTAATTTAGGAATACTTAGTTTTCTTGAGCTCAGTAAGAAGATTGTACTGCAGATAATTCAAACTACAAATTCATATACTTGTACTTGTCTTTTTTTCTTTTTTAAAGATTTTATTTATTTGTTTGACAGAGAGAGAGAGAGAGAGACAGCCAGCGAGAGAGGGAACACAAGCAGGGGGAGTGGGGGAGGAAGACGCAGGCTCCCAGCAGAGCAGGGAGCCCGATGCGGGGCTCGATCCCAGGACTCCAGGATCACGCCCTGAGCCAAAGGCAAACGCTTAATGACTGAGCCACCCAGGCACCCCTGTACTTGTCTTTGGTTAGTATTTGTCACCAAGAAAAATCTGTTGAGCAATGTCTCAGTCTCTCTCTCTCTCACACACACTCACATGTTTGAGAAAATTACTCAGTCCTTTCAAGATTTTGCCAAATCCACTAACTCTTCCCATTTATTACATGACTATTAATTTCATGTATTCAAAACTAAATAGACTTGTATTTGACATCTTTAGGCTGCATTTATGGGAAAAGGGCACAAAGAAAGAAAGTTATCATGCAGCTTCTCACTGTCAGGTAACATTTTTATAATCATTCCTGTGATTCCTTTTATATGCGTCTATTCTTGAGGTGATTTTAGTCAGGTGAATCTGAGTCACTTCTGTTAATGTCGGAATGCGGGCTGAGCCCATGAATTCTGCTTCATTACACATTGAGTCTGTGATATATGGGTAAAACTCACTTTTTCTGCCTCCTTTTGTAGTAAATCATTATGATTGAATTATAACCTACATAAATAAAATGCACAGATTTTAAATTACAGCTTGGTGAATTGTACAAAGTGAACAAACTTTGGTGTAAACACCAAAATCAAAATATCATGATACTTAGCAATACCCCGGGGACTCCCACAGGCCGCCTCCCTCACCGAGAGAAAGTAACCATCATTTTGACTTCTGTCTTTAGAGAGCAGTCTGTTCTGTTTTTGAACTTCATATAAATGGAATCAAACCGTATATATATATATCTTTGTGTCTGGTTTCTTTAGCTTAGCTTTATGTTCCTGAAATTAGTTCATGTTGCCATGTATAGAACTAGTTCCTAATTCACCATCTCTGTATAGCAGTATATCCATTTTATACTAGATGAACATTTGTGTGTTTCTAGTTTGGGGCTGTTATAAATAATGTTGCTACAAGTATTTTTAGACATCTTTTTTGTGGTCTATATGGTATGTACATACATATATGGAATTGCTGGGTTTTTAGAGTAGGAACATGGTCAAATTAATTAGCTACTATCACATGATTTCCCCATGTGGCTAGATCAATTTACAATCCCACCAGCAGTCCGTGAAAATGACAGCTCTTCAGTCTTGGCAACATTGTGTGTTGCCAATTTTCATTTTATTTTAGTAAATATGGTTGAGTTGTAATATAATTTCTATTTTTCTGGTAACTAATAACATGAGTATCCATGTACTCATTGGCATCTTTTTTGTGTCCTGGCCATTATTTTGTGAAGTGCTTTCTCAATATCTTAGCTCTTTCTAAAAATAAAATAAAAAAAAATTCAGTTGTTATTTTTGCAATGATTTGTAGGAAGTCTTTCTATATTATTCATATATTATACGTCTCTCTATTATTTATATATTTAGACACGTACTGCCTCCATCTATGGCTTGCATTTTACTTTTAATATTATTTTTTTATTAACAAAAGTACTTAGTTTTTTAAAGATTTTATTTATTCATTTGAGAGAGACAGAGACAGAGATAGAGAGCACAAGCAGGGGGAGAGGCATAGGGAGAGGGAGAAGCAGACTCCCCACTGAGCTGGGATCCCAAGGTGGGGCTCGATCCTAGGACCTGGAGATCATGACCTGAGCTGAAGGCAGACGCCCACCCGACTGAGCCACCCAGGTGCCCCCAGAACTACTTAATTTTAATAGAGTTTAATTTCACAATCTTTTCCTTTATGGTTAGTGCTTTTCCTATCCTATTTATGAAATATTTGCACAACTCCAAGATTAATATCAGTGTTATCTTCTAGTATTTTTAAAGATTTTTTGAACTGTAAGCTGTAAGGGGGTCAGTGTTCATTGTTATATGTGATTAGGACATAAATTTATTGGAAAGGCCGTTTTTCTCCCACTATTTAGCAGGCACCTTGCTGTAAATCGGTTGGCTACTTGTGGGTGTGTTTTGGATTCTCTTTTCTGTTCCATGGGTCTACTTTTCCTTTCTTTGTACTAATATTACACCGTGTTAACTCGTTATATGTCTTGGTATCTTGTGAAATGAGTTATTCAACTCTGTTCTACAAAGTTCTGGGCCCACTGAATTTCTTTGTAAGTTTTTGAATCAGCTTGTCAGTTTCTATATAGACATGCAAACAAAACCCTGCCACGACTATCATTGGGATTGCATTAAATCTATTGGTCACTGTAAAGTAAAGTACATCTTTACAATATTTAATTTCCCAATATAGGAATAAGTCATCCTTCTATTTACTTGGGTCTTCTGTAATTTCTCTGAGGTTTGTAGTTTTCTGTGTAGAGCTCCTTCACATCTGTCAAGATTGTTTTTCAAGTTCTTTGATGATTTTTTTAAAGATTTATTTATTTATTTTAGAAAGAGAGTGAAAACATGGGGGGGGGCAGGAGGAGAGGGAGAGAGAGCCTCAAGCTCCACACTGTGCTGAGCATGAAGCCTGACACGGGGCTCGATCTCGGGACCCTGAGATCACGACCTGAGCCAAAACCAAGAGTCAGACGCTAAACTAACTGTGTCACCCAGGTGGCCCTCATGTTCTTTGATGATTTTTAATCTATTATAAATGCTGTTGCTTTTTTTTTTTTGATCTTTCATTTTCTAACTATTAGTATTATATAGGAATACAGTTGGCTTATGGTGAATTTTGGTCTCAAGAAGTTTCCAAATTCATGTGTTAATCTGAATAATTTACTTGCAGGTTAGTTTGAACTTCCTGTCTCCTGCAAATAAGGCCTTATTTTTGCTCTCCAGTTCTTATATGTGTTTATATATAGTATATATGTGGACATATATTATATATACACATATATAATATATTAACATATATATACATACACATATATGTGTATATATACATATGTATACACACACACACACACATATATATATATATACATATGTATTGCTTTACTGTGTTTTCAAAGACCTTTAAAATAATATTGACCAGATGTGGAAAAGGACATCCTTGCCTAGTTTTTGATCTCAGGAGGTGAATTTCTAAAAACGTGGCGCTCAGCACGATGTATGCTCATAGGCTTTCGTAGGTAAACTTCATCAAACTAAGAAAGACAAAGTCGAGCAAACAAAAAACTTGACTTCTGTTTGTTTCTAAGATGGTCAACACTCCCAGTGAATCAAATAAGAACAGCTGAGTAAATGACAAAAATCGTATTTCTAGAAGAATCAGAGGACGGGAGAAACGATGAGGACCACTGGGACTAAAATTTCAGAAGGAATAGCACTTTCCAGAGGTGAATGAGGATCTGCCTCTGGCTCTTGCAGGTGGCGTTTGACATTCGGAACTGGTAACAGTTGAGAATACTGGTGAGGCCCAGGCCGACTCCGCTGGGGGAATAAGAAGTGAGCAGAACCGTTAGTGGTTGCATGGGACGAGAGGGGTAAAATAAGATACGTGTGGGACTTCAAGCACAGAGCTGGTCTTCCCCTCAAGATACTGCTCACATTCTGAAGCTGCCTGAGGCAGGAGGCTAATGATCTAAGCCCAAACATTCTGAAAAGCCCAGTAAAAATGCTTACCATTTCTTAGTGTTGGAGGTACAAAGCAACCTTCCCCAAAATCTCAGTTAAAAACCTCAAAGTGTCGTGTCTTAGGGAGTAAGGGCGAACCCGAAGGAGAGGATATCTTAAGTATCGCATCCAGCCTTGCGACACTCAGCCTCTCATTGCGTTAAAGTGATGGGCTTCCCCATCTATGGGGGTGACTGGTGGAAGTTACCTCATCGGATGCCTCCATTTTCTATAATGAATGAACAACATAGTTAGAAATTATTAGGTTTGTGCAAGAGGAGCATATGGCCAACATCAAAGACCAAGAAAAAGGACTTTAATCTACTCAAGGGCAGTTAATCTACTCAAGAGAAGAGAGAAAAGCAAGAGAAAAAAAAAATGGAAAATGTCCACAGAAAATTTGAACCTATAAATTAAGTTAGAGCAGCATTCTAAAACAAAAATTAAGACGTATAAAATGAAGATAAGCTAACAATGGGACAGAGAAGATGACAGGGTTTCTGCATAAAATATACAATCTGAAACAGAGAAGAACTAGAAGAAAAAATCATAAATGTGCTTAGCAGGTTGGGGGGGTGTATAATGTAATTATATTGCTTCTTAAGGTCCAATGACCACATAGTTTGAAGTATTAAATGATTCCATTGTTCAGGTAACCTTAAAAGCGCTGTTACCTGAAATATTTCAATAATTATTTGAAATGTGAGGTAAATCTAAGTTCAATGCCTTCTAAATTTATAATCAGAAAAATTTTAAACTGAACAGGAGCTCAAGGATGATTTATCTCAAGCTCCTTTATTTTATTTATGAGTTCTCAAGGGATTAAAAGACTTACCTGGGGTGTTTTTCTAACAGATAATGCTTTCATTTTCCATTACCTTCTATTCGTGGGCACGCTCTCAACAGGTCTGCTAACCAGTATGACCCAACTAGTTCGGGGCAAGAAGTGAATGCTTTCTTTTTCACTCTGTAGAGTATTGAGCTCTGCACTAAAATAAGAAAGAGAATATTTTGGAAAACAATTTTCTGGTTGGTCTGGTTTATCTAAATGATGGAAAATAAAAATGAAATTAAGAATAGAAATGTTACAATATTATTAGTGAGCCCTTGAAATCTGCAGTTTTGCTCTTGTTCTGTTAGCTATCCCCTGTCTTACCAACTTTCCTGATCCTGTTGAATTTCCCACCTCATTTCTCATCCTGTCTATGTGTTAAGTCACAGTCTCAGACACCCAAGCCTCTATCTGATATTGCGTTGTCACTTGTCACCTCTTCCTAAAGTCAGAATGCGCATTCTGGCTCTAGCCTAGACAAGCCATTCAATGTGGGTAAATTAGCTCATCTCAGAGCCTCGGTTTCTTCATGTGTGAACTAAGGATAATAAATAACACCTACCTAATTAAATTTCACCTTACTTGTATGATTCTGTGTTTCTCAAATGTTGTACCATGTTCAGTCACAAAAAATACAATTTATGAATAAGTAAATAGTTCCTACCTAAGGCAGGTGTTGAAGGCAGTTAAATCCGACAAAATTATAGAAGTAAACCACTTAGACCAGAGAACAGCAAATATATATAACCCCCGGACCAAATCCCGTCGTCTGCTATCTATTCTTGTAAGTAAAGTTTATTGGCACAACCATATCCGTGTGTTTACACGTTAAATATGGCTGCTTGCCTACTACAAAGGCAGCTGCGGCTGCAACTCAGGCTGTGTAACCCACAAAATAAAAAATATTTAATATTTGGACCTTTACAGAAACAGTGTGCTGACCCTCACTTAGAACATTGCCTGGCATAAGGGTACACATTAGTTATTGCTATAAATTAGCTCTTTTTCCAAACCAATCCAGAATCCAGCGTTCATGATTCCTCTTAGATGCTTATTCAAAAATTCAATTGCCATTCAGGAAATTCATTAAATACATGCAAATTTTTATGGATTCTACATTAAAAGAGCATTTTTGCAGAATGCCAAATTTGCCGGTACATTTCTTTTTCTGTGGGTGAAAACAAATTTCTGCTGTATTATTTTGTAACTGGAGAGTTGTAATTTTGCACAGCTGGAACAAATAGATTTTACATTGGAGTTAATGATTGAAGGGTTTATTGAAAACTCTGTGGGCTACTTTGAGCTCCTGGATGTAACGTGGATTTCTTTTTTTTTTTTTTTTTTTTTACCAATATAAAAGGCATGGACAATTGCTGTGTATGGGGAGAAAAGAGAGAGAGAGAGAGAGAAGTACATTTTCTTCTACTTGAAACTAATATTATTTATAAAGGAGGGATTAGTTAGAAGATGATGACTGGACAAAGCTTGTCTAACCAGAAAACTTCATCAATCCATGGTTTCTTCCTCATGCTATTCCTGGAAACAGTCTCTTAAAATTGTTCCCATGAAATGTTGGATCGTAACCAATATGAAACCATCAGAAAGGTTTATTGTTGTAATAGTTAACACCAATAATAAGTGCCAAAATGAGTCATTAGACATCTGTATTTACATGCTAAGGGAGCATATCTTCTTTTTTATATCCAAACTCAAGGTTGTAATTATTATACTTGAGTAACCATCTTACTCAAGAAGGACATTTTGTATATACTCAATAAATAATTGTTTATCAAACAGCAATTAAGTCATTTCTATTGCATAATAAGGAAATCTGTCTAGATGAGAAGGAATTTCATTAACTATAGAAATCTGTAATGATTTTGACATAATCAATATGTCATCATAAAGGGGAGCATAAAAGTTACAACAGATGTTTTATTGCTCTATGATATAATAACACAGACTAAGAAGTAAGCAATAACACTTTAAAAACAGCTATGAGGGGCGCCTGGGTAGCGCAGTCGTTAAACCGTCTGCCTTCGGCTCAGGGCGTGATCCCGGCGTTCCGGGATCGAGTCCCACATCGGGCTCCTCTGCTGGGAGCCTGCTTCTTCCTCTCTCACTCCCCTGCTGTGTTCCCTCTCTCGCTGGCTGTCTCTCTGTCACATAAATAAATAAAATCTTTAAAAATAAATAAATAAATAAAAAAATAAAAACAGCTATGAGACACAATATATAGGAAAAATCAAAACTTGGCTTTTAACTCAAAGCGGAGTGATGGGTAAAAGTAAGAAATCAAAGAATCCCTCATTCCCAGTGTGTATGGAAGAAAATACATTTAATATTATCCAGATAAAGGACTGTTGATGTTTTGAGAATTACGGAGCTCTCCAGATTAATTCAGATTCAATGGAGAAAAAGAGTACCAGTTTGAACTTTGGAATTTGGAAAGAGGATATTCACAATAGATAAAATATGGAAATAACCTGAGTGTCTGTTGACGGAGGAACAAAGAAAATGTGATATATGCAATGGAATATTATTCGGCCATGAAAAAGAAGGAAAGCCTTCCGTTTGTGACAACAGGGACAAACCTGGAGGATATTACTAGATGTGAAGTAAGCCAGACATAGAAAGACAAATGCTACATGAGTACATTTCATGTGTTCTCAACACACACGCACACACACACACACACACAAAATAAGTATGCGAGGTGATAAATTTGTTAATTAGCTGGATTGTGGTAAAAACCTCATAGTGTGTACATATATCGGATGGCCACACTGTATACCTTAAATATATACAATTTGTATTTGTCAATTACACACCAATGGACCTAAGGTGGGGAAAGACTTTGGAAGGGGGGGATAAAAAGAGTAAAATGATAGATACGGCCAAGTCATAATGATATAAAACACTGTGTTGTTAAAAAAAACCCACCCCCCCAAAAGAAAAAAAAAGAACAATTTTAAGGAGACATTACTTACAACTACTGACATGATCACAGAGATGTGGGAAAATGACTCTGTGTCTGATGGTTAGACACCATTGACAACCTTATCCCTAGCCATTTTGGTAAAACAAAAGGAGTGAAAACCTCAGTGTCAAGCTAGAGTTTGGACATATGAAAAGAAGATAGAGATGTTTCGAGTAAATACGGAGGAGAAATCAGGCTGTACAATCAAAAGAATGCTGATTCCAGACAGTCCCAGAATGAAAAGTTGTATTTTCTTTCTCAAGGAGAGGGCAAGCCTGTCTGCCTACGTAAGACAGAAACAGCATAAAGGAAGTGCTTGCACATACGAGAAAGAGAAAGCAGACAGAAAGGGAATCGAAAGAGGGAAGGAGTCTTTGCAAAAATCTGGTTGATTACTTGTTTCTCTTCTTATCTACTTCTCAGAGTTAAAGCCCCTTACCCTGACCCCATGGTTCAACCCATATCAGGCTCCAAAACCAATATTTTCTTGAGAGGGGACACCTACGGAACAAAAAGCACCCTTAGGGCTAAGAAGAGCTCCTCTCCTCAATTACACACATATACACTGCTTGGACTCACGGCTAAGAATGGCAAATTAAAACAGAGATCAATTTAGCTTGTTAGATCTTATGGAAGTTTTTATGACCTAAGGAAGTCCAGGATGTCATGGGAATAGGCTCTTGAGCTCTCAAGGACAACATTCCAGGATAAATTTTGATGAAGTTAGATCATTTCTTCCCAGTTACGCCCCCTTCAGTTTGCTTACACAAGAGTAATCCCTCCTATGTAACGGAGACTTACTGATAACTTAAAACTTCTCATTTTGGAGGGCTCGTCACTGAGGATTTCATCCGGTAAACTTATTTTAATTATTGGTGCCTTTTGATAAGCGCCAGATAAATAGGAAAGCAAAACTGACAAACACAATGAAAAAAATCAATTTTTTTTTTTAAAAGGACAGTTGTGTGTGATTCTGACACCTTTGTGTCAAGGCTTTTTGTGTCAAGACATCTGTGTCTCCAACAGCAGAAAGAACAAAATTACAGAAATCCTAACAATCCAAACTTAACGAAGGTTATTAAGTGCATGGAAATACACTGCTGTCACAAAATTGAAATTGTGAAACCAGAAGAAAGTCGACCTGTGGTGTGTGGGACGGAATTACAAAATATCTATGAGGAACCAAGCAAAAGATAAAAGAAGACCAAGGCAAGTAATATGTTTGCTCACTGCAAAGCTCTGCTTCTCTGGAGTCAGGTAAGTGGTATGGATGTGCTGATCATTCAAAGCGTGGTCTTTGGGGACACGTCCCCCATTTGTAACCTAAGCATAAGATCGTTATTCCCATGACGAATCACGTTGCGTTCTTTTAACAACTGACCGAAAGCTCATAGACATCTTTGAACCCTGATGAGAAGAGGCTTTGCAAACCAGGGATATTAGCTCCAGCTGGGGTGTCGGAAGTCTGGGGTGATAAGAAACAGGTGCTTAAGTTCAGGAATTCCACTGTTATTAGCATCATCCCTTCTCCAAGACCACTTACATTCTTGTTCTCCGTTAGTACATATGACATTTTCTGGCCAATTGGAAGGCTCATAGTTTCTTTACATTCACTTTTTCTTTTTCTTGTCACATTCAAGCCATCTCAGAGCTTTCTGTGAGGCTCCAACAGCACGTAGTAGAAGCAACGCTCTCCGTACGCTCTTCTTGTTTCTATCTGGTGAACAACTTCCCTCCTTGCTAGGAAGAGGGTGAAACCCTAGGTAAGGCAAAGGTTGTTGTTTACTGTTAAGTACAGGCAAGATTAGGTGTAAACACAAGACTTAGAAGTAAAACCAAACTGGAGCTATTTGAGTAGGGGCCACCTGGGCAGAGCACAGATTCAAGAAACCTTTCCCGCCTCGCATCCTCAAGGATTCGAGGACCTGGCTGACCTTTTGAAGAAGGTACATCCAAGCAGAACAGAAGCAAATTATTTAAATCAGAGGAGGTCTCAGAGCCATCCCACCTTCCTTGCTCACTGTCTGCATTCTTTTTTTTTTTTTAAGATTTTATTTATTTATTCGACAGAGAGAGAGAGAGACAGCCAGCGAGAGAGGGAACACAAGCAGGGGGAGTGGGAGAGGAAGAAGCAGGCTCCCAGCGGAAGAGCCTGATGTGGGGCTCGATCCCAGAACTCCGGGATCACGCCCTGAGCCGAAGGCAGACGCTTAACGACTGAGCCACCCAGGCGCCCCCACCATCTGCATTCTAACAAAGGTGAGTTTAGAAGTAGAATAAACTCCAAGTTTTATGTTTATTTAGTTATTGAATGCGACCCCTTTTCATCTTAAAGATGAATCTGGGAATGCTATCTGACTTATATTTTGAAAGGACCCCGATTGCTGTTGCAATTGAGAATAGACCATTTGGGCTCCTGAGCAGATTCAGGAAAATCTGTAGGAGGACCTTGGGTGTGATCCAGGTGACAGATCATAGTGGTGAGACCAGGGTGGGAACAGCAAGGTGGTCAGAAGAGGTCACAGTCTGGAAATGTTTTGAAGGAGGAGCCCTCAAAGTGTCCTGACAAATTGCATGTGAGGGGTCATAAAGGACTGCAAGGTTTGTGACCTGTCCAACAGGTGTTGTTTTGTGGGGATACAGCTTCGGGAGGAAGTGAGGGCTCAGCCTTCAGCACATTTTGGAGGAGGGCATTGTGGAAGTGCTGGGAAGCAAACTTTTTCATGGGAAAGTATACTTTCCTGTTTGGGGTTTCTAGTTGAATTGTTTCGTATCTGCTTTCTTGAATTTTTCCTCCACGTTTCCCGGTTCTGGCATCTTGCACGATGAAAATTATGTATGACATTTTCTCATCTGTCTCCTCCAAGCCGAATATCTCCATCTTCCACACCCATTCCTCAGACAGTAAGTTCTCTGGACCCCTAGGATACTGGCCCCATAGGTAATGTATCAAAGTTCGGCTTGACAAACAGGAGGCTCACATTGACAGGATCTCCAGACAAGATGTGACCAGAAGACAAAAGAATTGATACCCTTTTTGGGGCGCCTGGGTGGCTCAGTTGTTGGGCATCTGCCTTCGGCTCAGGGCATGATCCCAGAGTCCTGGGATCAAGTCCCGCATCAGGCTCCTCCGCTGGGAGCCTGGGTCTTCCTGTCCCACTCCTCCTGCCTGTGTTCCCTCTCCCGCTGGCTGTTTCTCTCTCTGTCAAATGAATAAATAAAATAAAATAAAAAAAAGAATTGATATCCTTTTTGCATCTTTCCCTCCTTCCTCTTTAAGGCAGACTATGTGTGGGCTAGTTCCAGCAGCCCCCAAAATACTTGGTTTTCATTAGTCTGCTCTCCATTGGAAGTTGGAGAGTTTAATGTTAAAACATAATAACATAACGTTGGTGAAACCTGACATCATCTATTCAATTTTTTAAATGATTTATGGTTATTACCTGTAAATCAATTATTTTTATCAAAACAAGTCTTGCTTATGCTTAAAATTGAAATATTGTTAATAGGCATATAGCAAAATCTAGCAGTCCCCTCCCTGACCTCACCCCCAAAACTGGTCACCAGGCAACCATTTCCACAGTTTAATTATCCCTTTGTCATCTGCTTCCAAATATCCTGAACAGAAATAAGTAGATGCTGCATCTTTCATACGTGAGGTCTTAACCATCTTTCCCTACCGTTCAATCCCCTTCAAACCACGCAGTGTTTCTGTTATTTCAACCACATAGACATTATCCACTACTGAGCCTTGTATATTATGGTCATCTCTCATTTCTTGAACATTGTCTTTTTCTTGGAGGTAATAACATATGTATTTCATTGATTTTTCTCATTAAATGCTCACATCTCTTTCAACCACTCTGAAAATCATTTTTATGTCCTGGCAGATAACCCATCTGGTTAATTATTTTCCCCCGAAGACCTCCATCTGGAGCCCTCTTGTCCTTCTCACGCAATCTGGGTTCGTTGCCCTCCAGACCTGCCACCCCATTCTGGTTTGGTCTTCTTCCCAGGATTCCCTTTGCCTCACTCCCTACTACAATCTCCTACTTCCTGGTTCCCATTTTCTTCATTTTCCTTGCTTTGCTTCTTTGTTTCAGCAGAGCGTATTTTCTAGCAATGTTCTAAAAATAAACTGTACACGCCAGCACCGTTTTTGAGAGTTTGCACGTTTGAACCCTTTATTTCACGCAGACAATGGTAAGTTCGGTAAGATATAGAATTCTGGAATGGGCATTATTCCCCCTCGCAATTTTCAAGGCATTTATCCTTTGTCTTCTGAAAATGTCCAAAGTTATTATTCTTTCAGGTCTGGTGTATGTGATCTACACTTGGGCTTTAATCTTTAAGATTTTATATTTATGTTGGGCATACTGACATTCTATTCTGCCCCCTAATATCTTATTTTCTCACAATGCCATTTCTTAACCTGTTTTTTACTGTTATTGTTGCTTGTTTGTAACGTTCTACTTTTCAGGTCATTCTCTGAACTTTTTATTCCATTTTGCTTTTGGAACTTTTTATTTAGGATAACATGCATACAATAAAATACATGTGTCATAAGATTATAACCTAATGAATTTTGCAACTAAACACTCATGTCACACAGGCGACATCCAAGGAACAGAAGAGTATCGATATCCTAAACACTCCTCACCTGCTCTGTTTTGATTCCATCCCACTAAGGTCCTGACTTCTAACAGCACGGGTTTGTTTTTCTCCTTTTTATTATTTGGTTCTTTAAATGCAATTGCTCCAGGGGCACCTGGGTCGCTCAGTCGGTGAAGCATCTGTCTTCGGCTCAGGTCATGGGCTCAGGGTCCTGGGATCGAACCGTGTGTCGGGCTCCTTGTTCAGCAGGGAGTCTACTTCTCCCTTTTGCTCTGCCCCTCCACCCCACTTGTGCTCCCTCTCTCTCTCAAATAAATAAATAATTTTTAAAAAGAAAAGGAATTGCACAGTACGCATACTTTCACTTCTGGTTTGTTTGAGTTTGCTAAACATTTTGGTCACGAGATTCTTCTACTGCAGATAAGTCTGTGTATGTGTGTACATGTATAAGAGAGAAAAGCCATAGATTAAGAATATTGGGAAGGAGGTGGGGAATTGGATCAGGCAGGGAGAAGCCCAATGGTATTGATACTATTGCTGATGTTCTGGTTATTAAATTGACCAGTGGATTTGCCAGTGTTCACTGTATTATTTTGCTTCACAGTATACATATGTATTGCATGGAGTACCTTAGGTATCAAATAATACAGAATTTAAGGGAAAATAGAATTGGGCTTGCTGTCTCCCGGTATTCCATTCCTTATTCAAAACTTTAGTGCCATGCTTTACTGAGATCTTCTGATAGTAGCATATTCTCAAGTGAATCAGCAAAACTGGATCACCTTCAACAATTTTGAAAATCCCCGAGATGTTAGCCTCCAGTCTTGAATATGCATGTCCTAATCTATCCTGCATTTTGTAGAAATTTTGTCTTTTCCTTTCTTCTTCTTCTTTTTTTTTTTTTTTTCGTCAGTAGAATAGACTTGTCCCCACTGGTTAAACGTCTGAGCCTTCTTCACTGTACCATAAATAATGGAAGGTTGTATCTTTACACTATCTGGGAAAACAGGCTAATTTAAAAAAGAAATACACTACATTTCTTTTCCTCCATGCGGTTGGATACTTTGTAATGTCCTGGGAATGAAAGCACTCTCTCTTCTCCTGTCAAATTAAACAAGGAACACTGTAGATGGTTTCATTGCTGTTAGCAGGGATCTTGCTGGAGGAAAAACCAAACCTCAAAGGCAGGGCAGCAAAATGGATTTGCAAGTCCTGGGAAACTTTGGATCAAATCAGTCTTGAAGACTACTCTGTCTGTAGATTTTTCAGGTGTGAGTAGAGCTTCCCCTGATTTTTAAAGCTAGTTTGGGTTAAGAATACTAATCTATGCAATTCAAATAACTCTAATGCAATATCTGAAAACAATGGTCTCTGACAAGCAAAGGTATAAAAAATATTTCTCAAGAAATCTCACTTCCTCTAGCAAGAGAACTAGCTTCGACTTGTAGGAAGTTAATTGAAAATCCCTACGGAACTGAACTGGAGTGAATACCCTTCAGGACATCAAAGCATTTCTCAATTCCTTAGGTCTTTTGATCACCTCACAGTCCATTTGGCTCCCTCTGGTATTTTTTTTATTAATAAGTTCTGAAGCTTAGTAGTTATTTCTTCAGTTTATCATGTATTTTTTCCATCCCAGCTAAGTATTCTCACTCACATTAGTCATTTTGTTCCCATCATGGATATGTGTTTACTCTCTAATAAGATGGTTTTATTTCTCAAAGATTTTCCTTCTTCACTTTCCAAATGAAGATAGCAAAATCTAATATATCATTTCAGCGCATTTAAATTACAATGGATTATAATGTGAACATAGCTACAGCCGTGACTGAAAGTAATTTTGAAAGCTCGAAACGAATCCTTATTTCCCTGAAAAACTGTTGAGCTACCCTGGTTGGATACGCCTCACAAGCTTCCCCCTTACCCTTTCTAAATGTTTGCCTTGGATATAAATCTGTTTTTCTATCTCAGTTAATTTACATGCAAATTCCATTTCCACCCCAATCCAAACTTCTGCCATTTTCCTGTCCGCACCCGACGTATGCTCACACAGTTGGCTTCTGCTTTTCAAGCTTAATTTTTGTCCCCAAAAGTAGCATAAGCATTTTTGTGCTTGAGCAAATAGAGTCCCGGTTTAAAATTTCTCTCTCTCTCCGTTTTCTCATTTGCACATTTCCTGTATTCCTTTTATCTCATTTTCCCACACACATCTTGAGAAGAAATAAAATAGCTCGACTGATTCAACTTTAAGTACTGTATTTGCCAATAAGTCTTTGAAAACAAAATACTCTCAAACTGCAGGATATTTTATAATCATAAATTTGCTCATTCCCATCATCCCCAAGGGAATAAAGCCCATATTATTATTCCATTAAGGAAATGAAGACTGTCTGAGCCAAGCAATTCTCTCCTTAGCTCCCTCCGCCCATTTTCATGTTCTAAAACTTTCTCTGCATAAATAGTTTGCAAACCTTGTCAGCCGTGACCCTGTGACTTGCAGAAGCTGCTTAAGGCTCACTCCCTGCAGGGACTAAGAGGTAAGCTGACCTCCAGCACCACGGCCTTCCTGGAGACAAAGCCGCTCAGCCTTTGAGGTGCACCTTATAGTTCTGTCTGACATCGGACTTGGGAAAAAAGGACTCCTTAGAAATGGTTGGACGTAACTGTTCCATGAAAAGTTTCCCCATGAACACTCTAGGTTTTTCCTAGAAAACTATCCAAATCAACAGAAAACAAAACAACACAACGATAACAAATAAAAACACTCAAAGCAAAATGTATTCTCACATACAAACACTTTCAAGAGAATGTGAGGTCGAAGAGACAACTTTTTGGATGATCTGACTTTTTAGACTTTTATGAGCTTATAAATAAATTATGTCGTATAAACATTAGACTACAGAGTAAACCCACGCCATAGAACTGAACTCACTGCTAGCTTGAACTCTGTCTGCAATCTCATATTATATATCCAGATTGAGGTGGGGTCTGTCTGGTGAATGCACAGGAGGAGATCAGGAAATCATCCAAGAAATGCTTTAAAAATCTCATTTATTTTAAAGAACTCTCTGTTTGCGAATATGGTGTGGTGCCCTTCATCCAGCCCCCCCCCCAATATTGATAACGTGGATACCTCTGCGTATCACAAGAAGGGTGTCAATGTGGCATTACTGGGGTTTACTTGGTTAAGATGGTACCTACTGTGTGTCTCCAGAGTCAAGTTATTATCTTTCTCTTTGTTGTAAACCACACCTCAGGAGACATACCTTGAAACTATACATATATCATGTTTCTCTTCACACTTTTACCAGGTGATCTGAGCTCCCGTCAGGATTTTTCCATATATTTACACAAATATTTGATAGTATAATGATTTTGTATTTTCCTCGTTGCCAAACGTCTTTATGTGAGTCAGTATTGAATTTACCACATGTTTTCTCTGCATCTATTCTTATATGTTTTTCTTTACATTTTAACATGGAAATTACATTGATTAGTTTTTAAACCCACAGAAGGTTCTAATCTAATGAAGCATGACTTTTTTCTTAGAGAAATGACCAGTGCAAATGACTCTTATGATCTGATGTTACTATTTTGAATGATTTTTTAAAAGATTTCTTCATTCATTTGAGAGAGAAAGAGCCGGGGGGAGGAGCAGAGGAAGAGAGGGAGAGAAACTCAAGCAGACTCCATGCTGAGCACAGAGCGGACTGGGGCTCGATCCCATGACCCTGAGATTATGACCTGAGCCCAAACCAAGAGTCTGTGCCACCCAGGTGCCCCTATTTTGAATGATTTTTTAAATTAGAGGCCCAGAGCAGTATTTTCCAACGTGTGTTCTAAAGACCACGAACTCTTACAGAATGCTCAAACACACTTCCATGATCAAAGAAGTTTGGGAAACACTGCATACTGTGCCTGATTCCCTATCACAATATGTTAGCAGATTAAAGGTTCTTATAAATCCCCCAAAATACATTTATTCATCTTCATAAGTCAAGTATTTCCCAATTTTTTCAGACCACAGAGATTCACCCTCACCAAACATTCATTAACAGTTTAGGAAACACACTTAGGAAAATTCTTGCCTTTTATAAATGAGCATTTTTAGAAATCTTTATCAAGTTAAGAGTTTATTAATTTGTGACAATAAAGATTTACTGAACTTATAGTTTGTTTTACACTTAAATGAAATATTATTTCTTATCCTAATGAAGAATGTGAAAATATCCCCATGAGAGGAAAAGACATGATCAACTGTTCATGTCTAAATAACAATTAAACTTCAAAGTACACACATTTGTTTCCTTTAACTGTCATGGATGTGTGTATATATATACATATATATATTTTTTTCCAGGAACAAATGCTTTATTTCTGACATTTTCAGCATAAGTTAAATTAAAGTGAGAAACAGCATCTCACTGCAGGAGAAAAGGAGACAAGTCATGACAGAAAAGGAGAGTTTTAAAATTGCAATTGGCAATTTTGATATGTGCAAAAAAATCTTGATAATGAATGCAATATACTAAAACTTCATTTGCTTGAAGTATAATAATTCTAAATGCTGAATAGTTTAACATGCTAAAGGAATCTGGTGGAACTAACTCTTGTAATATCTGAAAAAAAAGAATATATAAAGGAAATTAAAATCACGGAAGCCGCAGAAGTTCAGGGGATGCCATATTTGTTTCCCTCTCTTTTGTGAGTACTTAATATCCTAATTAAAAATCTCTCTTATCTACTTGCAGAAACATTTACAAACTCTGCATAACACTGAGGCTGAGTAACCTTCCTCCATGCCAGTCAGTATGCATGAATTGGACGATGCTTTACAGATAGATGCTTTTAAAATTGCTTCATTATTAACTACAAGGACACAATATGTCTTTCATTTCTTTAAAATAGTTGCTCACTCAAGAGTTCTTTCTGAGCCTTAGAATTCTTCCTCACCTCTTTTCTGAGGTCAGGGAAAATGTGCAAGGTATTTCTGAGAGCTCTAGCAATAAGAAGGGTGTATGACTAAGCAAATCTTTTATTTGTCAAGTTTTTTTGTTTTCCTTTCGCGAAAATGGCAGAATAAGAGAGAGACTCGTATTTATTAAGTAGCTAATGTGTATTAGCACTCTGTTAGGAACTCCATATACTTTTTAAGCCCTGCAACAAACCTGAACATGTCTCCATTTTGCAGATGAGTGAAAGCCTAGACAGGTCACTGAGCCAAAAAATGGTAGGCTCGGACATGCATTCAAGCTTGTCTTGCTCTGAATGCCAGGTATTTTTCCACCCTCTCATATGCCTTAGTGTGTGCAAATTTCTTACTCTTTTAAAGCACACTTTAAGATCTCCAGGATTACAACTCTTCAAAGAATACTTGAAATATTCTCTGTTCTTTTACAGAGAAGATAAATGAGGTCCATGAGAATACAAGGTTGTCTCTCCAGCTTTGTGAGCCCCCTCTCCACCATAGCCCATATAATACCCTTTCTTAGAAGCCAATTCCTTTGGAGCCTGATTAATCACTGTAACATGATCTTCCTATCAGCACCTGGAACTCCTCTGACTCACACTCTGAAAGCCTCATGCTATCTTTTGAAGAAACTCATCGTCATTGTTGGATGCACCATTGGTACCATTGTTGGGGTACCATTGGTACCATAAGAAAAAGAGGCTGAGAGGTTCAGCCCGAGTTCTTACTGCTCATGGTTACTTATAGCTTATGAAAATTAAACCCAATATAAAGCAGGCTGCCTGACATCAAAATAGGGCCAAAACAATTAAAGATGACGACGAATAAGGTGGTGCAAGGCACTTGACATGAGCTAACGAATGCCCTTGATAACCTAACTGGATCTGCAACAGCAACGTGGACATTAAAAGAATAAAAAACAAGAACAAAACAAAAAAAACAGAAAACCCTCAGACTTTTTGTTTCCTGGACTTCTGCAGTCAGCACGTTTATGCGTTTTCTTATTGAGATCCCATTTTATATTTCAGTCTCCTGGAGCCTGCAAAATATTATGATACCTTTAGATGTTTACTCTTCTTTTGCTAGGATAGCCTGACAAATATTTCTTGATTCATTAAAAAAACAACAAACCAACAACTGAGAACAATACTTTATTGTACTTTGTCTTTTTTGTTAGGAAGGGAATATAAAGCACTCTGTTTTGTAATGAATAGATGAAGGATAATGTGCTCCTCAATGGGATACTGTTTCAAAATCTATTTTATCTCTGTGACTGGGATTTCTTTGTGCTTCAATCAGCTGGTTGACTAGCACGAAGTGTCAGAGCAAGAACCAGGCTTGCCTAAGAACAGAGTTTGGAACTATGAAGTATTACTCAGCATAAATGAAGAATATAGAAATCGACCTAAAACGAGTCATTTTCTACCTCTTTGGAAATATCCAGAGAAATAAGATTTCTCCATGCATTCAAATGTTCAGGGTTTTAAAGTCCGGATTATATTGAAAAAGTCTTATATTTTCTTCATAGTATATGTTAGCAAATGAATGCTTATTTTTTAGCAAAAACAGGTAACACTGAACACATGTTTAATTTGGGGCACTTTTTGAATGCCTTGTACATATTTCTCCTTTAGTCCTTCTATCAACCATACGAGTAAGTATTATTGCTATTAAGATATTTTTGAATGGGAAGATGAAACACGGACAGGTTAAAATGATTTACCCAGGATCCCTTGGCGGAGGTAAGGATGAGGAGGTAAGGTAAGGATTAGAAATCAGTAAGTGTGGTGTTAGAACCCACACATTGGGGCGCCTGGGTGGCACAGCGGTTAAGCGTCTGCCTTCGGCTCAGGGCGTGATCCTGGCGTTATGGGATCGAGCCCCACATCAGGCTCCTCCGCTATGAGCCTGCTTCTTCCTCTCCCACTCCTCCTGCTTGTGTTCCCTCTCTCGCTGGCTGTCTCTATCTCTGTCGAATAAATAAATAAAATCTTAAAAAAAAAAAAAACAGAACCCCCACATTTAGCAATTAAGATGTGTTCGTTATTTCCAATGCTGCTACTTGCTCTCTTTTGGCCAAATCCAGTTATCTGGAAGGCTGTTTTTCTTGTACAAAAGTGATTGGTATAATTAGGCAAGAACTTTTCTTTCTAAACAGGATTAAGCACAAAGGAAGGGACTACAGGACTACGTCTATCAAGGGAACTTGCTCTTCGCCAAACATTGGGGGTGAAGTGACCCTATAAAAACAAGAATAAACAAGACAACAGGGCAAGAATCTTCTTGCTGTCAGAGAGTTCTCTTTCCTGGCCTCAGGACCAGCAGCATCTGACAATTTAAACCTTGTGCTCTCCTAGTAGACAGCTGTGAACACAACTGAAATATATTTTATCACATTTTCCTTGTGAGAAGCTCAAATAATTCAAATTACAAAAAATTAGTGCTTGAAGTACCCGCGAATACAAAAGACATCTGCTAGATAGGAAGATGGGTCATTTTCTAAGAGCTGAGACAAAAACACTAAAAATAAAGAAAATCCTTCATAGATGTATACATACCTTGATCTGTCTATCAATGATTGTCTATATATATATCTATAGATGTATCAAGGATTTTTTTTTTACTTCTAGTGTCTGTTTTTAGTATCTGTATTTACTTCATAAATATATAATTACTTTTATATATCTATATCTATATCATATATACATCAAGTAAGATATATGGTTATCATATGTTAACCAAGACAACTGTAAGGGGCTTTTGATTAAATTTTCTTTTTTTCAATAAATGCATTGTAGGCAAAAGCAGTAGATGGATATCGTTACTTGTTTGGACTCTTTTTAGTATGTTTCTTTGGACAGTTTCAAAACTCATTGGCTGTGGACATTCAAAAACTCTTGAGAAATATTAAAATAGAACATCATTGAATCTTTCTTGCCCTCTCTAAATGCTCCTTAAAAACCCAACCTCCACGTAATTAAACTAGAGAGATCTAGAACCTTAGAAAATACGTACGCATAGGATGACCCAGATATTTTACAGGGCAATCCCATGATATCGTTTCTGTTTTCTTAAAACCTCCTTTAAAAGGAGTTTCTACAAGCCCTCCCTGAACTGGGACTATAATTCTGGCTTTCCTGCCAGTTCTCAGGCAGCAGGAAAACTTAGCAACTATACTAATTTTACTGGGGGAAAAATGGTTATTGGCTCTTCTCTCCAGCTACTTAAATCATTCTTCTGTGTCGAGAGTCAAGAAGTCCCCTTACTCCAAATTCTTGGTGGTTTCTAATTAATTGACTTCTAATGAGGTATCTGGCACCAGCAGCTCCATGAGGCTGAAAATGTGTCTCCTTTTCTTTGATTTAGGTCAGTCTGGCATTGAGTTTGAACGCTTTTGCCCAGCTCATTCAATGCATGAAGGTGAACATACACCATAAAGAAATGCTCTTTAAAATGTCTATCAGTGCCAGAAATACCATGTATCATGCATCATTGCTTATAAATATATAAAAATATATATAAAAATAATAACTACTAACATATGTAAATACTTAACCAAGTACCTTATTTTCCCCACCTCCACCATGGAAATTATTTAGGGACAAATTCTTGTAATTTTTCATGATTGTTTCCTTGCCATGGAGAGTTGGGAGCATGGAAAGACATTGCCATAAGACCACCCTCCCAGATGTTCTCTCCCCCCACGCCTTTTCTTCTGCTCTTCTCTCTTTTTCTCCTCCTTTCCGTTTATCGTTCTCTTTTTGGGTTAATATTACCTCAAAAGGGCAAAGGAATCTGAGACTTCTTCTCATTCCTTTTATTACCAAATAATTGCTTAATTATTTGAAAGAGCCTGATTTTGTTATGCACAGAAAATAAAATATGCATTCAAGCCAGGAACGAACAAAAAAATCAGCAAGGTGGTGAAAGTTGAGGCTACAGAATATTGGCAAGTTCCCTTGTTAACGATATGAACTTGGTTAGCCTGTTCCTCCTATGAAGACTCAGTCTTCCCATCTGCCTATTGGGATTCATGTTCGTTGTCTGAGAATTTGACAGGCTTAATACATAGCACCCCTCTGCCCAATACAAGTTCCGAGAAAATTGAGAAAAGATTACAAAGACGTGACAGATGGAGTCCAAATTATCACCCGGCTTAATGATAAAGCTTAAGTAAGAGGATGTAGCCTGGTATCTGAGTCAAACAGACCCACTAAGTGAATCTCGGACTGAAACCGATAGCCACCCTGTACATGCTAGACTGCACCTGGGATGCAAAGACCACCGGGGTCAGACCCACGGCATGGAGGAGCTTCACGTCCTGGGGGCGAGGGAAGAGAAAGAATGAACGAGAAGAGGAGGCGAGGAAGTCAGTGCAACTAATTTATTCTCCTCCGAGTTACTGGTCCGAGAAATCCTTTCATTTCTTCTGCTGGAGTCGTGATGAAAGGTGACAACGTGTCAGAAGTGTTCATATCTAGGAGAACTTCTGAAGCTGGAAAGAACCATTCCCTCGTATCATCCCTCTGGGTTTCCGTGGTCTTAACCCATTGTGCTCAGATGTCAAGCACCTTGTCAATCAGGGAAGCAGCCACCACCTTAGGAGAGGAGAGCAGCAATTTCAGGACAGTCTATGTTCAGTTTCATGGACTCCTGCGATGCCAGCTGTACCCCCTTGGGATCTCCTGCTAGACCCACAAGTGCCGGGGGGGGGTGTCCACACTTTGCTCCCAGGAAGCTCTGAAATGGGTCAGAATCGAATGTTAAGTAAATGGACTCTCAGGCTATGTTTTTACCCAAGGCTGAAAATTCACACCCTGTTCTATTTCTTTTTTTCTGTCTTAAACTCTATCCAGCCATATAATCCAACTGAGCATATCAGGACACTGTAAAAAGATTAAATGACAGCCTTATGATTCAATAATAAAATTCCTTCAAACTAGAGATTCCAGGAGGGAATGAATTCTAACAGTATCTCCCCATATAAGTCAAAAATTGTATCTGAAGTATATTATATTTGTGTCCAAAAGAATTAACCCTCAACTAAATTCTCTTCCCTTTGCAAATCAAAGATATGCATATATATTTTATATTTTATATTATTTATAATATACTAATTTAATATTTTAATTATATTATTTTATTATTTATTCTATAGTTATATTCATTTATGCTATATATATACATACACACTAAGATGTAGACAGCCCTGCTCTTTGTTCTGATCACATTTAGCCAAAGGGCGCTTGATGTCAACGTAGAGTTACTTTTTGTTCAGTAGCTGTAGCCTAGGTTGTTTCTCTCAAGAATGAGGGTAGCTTCTTCAGGGTTTTGGAAGTTAAATTGGTTCAACACTGAGACTCTGATGCCCATGTTCTTTCTTTACAGATTCCAAAGGAAATAAACCCACATAATCATCAAAAACAAATTTAGAAGATGAGATCGTCCTCAGCTACGAAACCTTTATCCCAGGAAATCTTGCAGTCTCAGAACCTAGCACTTGGGATGGCCAAAAGATGTAGAAGGTACCAATGTTATCTGAGCAAAGGAAGAACACCTTGGTTTTGTCTTTACTGGAAGAGTTCTCAGTTCATGCCAGTTGCCCAGAATCTACAATCTGTAAACTTGCTTGGTAGCAAGTAAGCGTCTTGCAGATGGTTACTTTTGGCACTACTCGCTTGTTCCACCTGGCAGGGAAAATTTACTCATGATTCTCTTAAACATCACTGCTGTCTTGCCAAATTAAAATTTTGCAATGGCGCAGTCTGAACCCTCAACTTTTTTTGGGTTCTTTTTCTCTTTATATCTACGTATTCAAAACCTACTCATTTCCATTTGTCCCTTGTGGCTCATGTTTCTGCCACCCTCGTTCCAAACTGAGTCCACTTCTGCACCCATACTTCTGAGTGGAGGCACTGCATTTTCAATTTGTATCGAAGTGACCCTACGCACTTCTGTTTTTGAGTTGCTTAAGTCCAAGACACCTGCCTTCTAGGGAGAATTTCTTCCCCAATTCAGACCCAACTTAAGCCCACATGTGAGGAGATGGTGATGGAGTCAGTGGACAGGCCACATGATGCAAGATTGGTCCTTTCTCATTTGCTTTGGCAATCCAGAACTGACTACTTAGACCTAACATCTACACTTGAAAGACTGAATCTTAGTGATGTACACACCACTCGGTCTGGCACCAAAAATGTGGTTTGATCCCCTAGTACCTGAAAGGCTTGTACACAGCATGATTATTTTCCTTATGGCAGACTTTTGCTAAGGAGAAGCCATACTTCTGAGATAAGCTATAGGAGCTTGATGCTGAAATTTTCTGCACCTATTAAATGCAAGTTGGGGGTTCAGATGAGGCCCCCACACAGCCTGCATCCTTGTTGGGAGAGACCACCTGGATGGCCAGTGTCTACAGAGGCCACTTGGTGTGGCTCCCCTGACTGTACCGAAGCTATTCACATGGCCCTGCTTGAGGTCTGACTGGCCTAAATATCCCTCTTGCTCGATGGCTCAAAACCAGGACCATACCCCTGTGGCTGAGACAGGTAGAGCCCAAGCAACTTTTCCTTGAAGCTGCCTGTGCACGTCCCCCCGTTTCTATGGAAACAGTTACTTTGCTGTGGACTAAGCCACCACAGGCAGACCAAACACCTAGCACAGCCAATTAAAA
This sequence comes from Ursus maritimus, assembly GCF_017311325.1. NCBI lineage: Eukaryota > Metazoa > Chordata > Mammalia > Carnivora > Ursidae > Ursus > Ursus maritimus. The sequence continues at coordinate 9,936,979 of NW_024424897.1, read as the reverse complement.
GCCAATGGCCTTTCCACAGCAGCTAAGAGCCAAACACATAAGGGTAAAAATGTGCCTGGGTTAATATAAGCCTCTACAAGCCACTGAGATAAGAATGTTCTTCCCACACACTGTGCTCACAGCTCCAAGACATATATCTTAGCCACAACAAAAACCAATTAGTGGGTATATTCAGCTTCTCTAATTCTTCCATTTTCTTTATATACACAGGGATTATCAGGAAGTCCCAAATCACTGTGTGCAGATTTTTGATAGAAATGTCAAACCTGTTCTAAGACAATTGATTCTGTTTGCCTACCGTGAGAATAAAAAATGGACCAGGAGAGTGAGGAGGGAGAAATTTTATGAAAATGCATTTTTAGAGAATAGTACCTGGGTTTCATCCCATTCCATCCCAACTGTGAGAGGTCTTCCCATCTCCCTCTAGTCCAACCTTCCAAAGGGCTTCCAAAAGGCTATTTGGAAAGTTTATAATATGACTCCGGCAGGTCAGGGGCATTGTGGGTCGGGATCAGCCTCGTACCTGAGAAACCTAGAGCATGAGCAAACTTCTGAATAGTCTGCGTGTTAGGAGACACAGGAGATGCTGTTCCATGGAGATTGCCCTGCTCTTCCAGTTATTTCCAGGAAAAATAAAGCATAACAACTTCCTGTAGGCCTGATATGGGTACATGGGAGAGCTGATGAGAACTGTCTAGTCCAGTAGAGCACACCCAGTGGGGATGACAGGGAGGGAAAGATGGATGGGGAAAAAGCTGGAGGTGAACTCCTCCAGGCTCAAGAGAAGCACAAGCATCAGTACCCTGAGTGGTGATAAACTAGCATTTTCCCACTCATGTCGGTTCCTTCCTGTGGATGGTAGCATCCAGAGTGAACAAAAGGCACTCTCCCTACATAGCCAATGCCCATTTAATGGGTTTGCCGTGAAGATTGACTCGGTCACATAAGTGAAAGTCTTAGCACAGTGTTCTCACAATCTATGATCCATACTGGCATCCTTAACAGCACACGTAGGTGAGTGCCTTCGTGACATCTTTTCCTACTCTTTATTACACACCCCCTGGCCTACTCCTCACCATTCACCTTCAGCTTGCACGCATGGTCATTTCTGCTACGGTTGGACACGCGTTCCTCAAAATCACTACTCCATGCAAAAATCACCCAATAAAAACCACAGAGCTTTTGGATACATTGAGTTAGGGGGCACAACATTCAGAAACTTCATCAGTCACACTTAAAAAACCTGATAAGACCCTCATAAAAATGGCAGCACGTGTTACATGGTTCAGAACTACTGAACTGCTCCAGTAAATAGGGCCCGTGAAGTTGGCCAGCGGAAGTGGGGACGGCCGCAGCAGCTGGGAGCTATTGTGAAGCGGTGGAAGAAACACCAGAACGTCGTCCCACCAGGTGTGGGTGGGTGTGGCTTGTGGTCTGGTGAGGTCTGTGTGTGTGTGTGCTTTGTGTGTTCCTAGATGGCTCTGTTCATCCGAGTTTTCTGTGTTTACCCAGTGTTCCCCATTCATGAAAAGCACATCGGCAAATGCAAAATTTGTGTTATTCTCAAATTGGCCCTTAAGGTACCAATCGCATTGGGACAAATACACATTTTCAAGACAATGAGAACTGACAGTGCATATTTACAAACCAGAAGCCACACATCTCCTGGCCTGCTTTGAAACAGTATAATTTATGAGAATATGATCTCCCAAGTGCAATGGCTACAGCCTTTGGATTTAGGCCACGGGTGTTGGCCAAAAGAAATATATAATAGGGGAGAGAACTCTGAAGGCCCTTGTTGGGAGAGCCATAATGTCCTCACAAAGTTACTCAACTCTCTGGCTAAATTATTTCTGAGGATACAGACAATACCTACAGGATTGTTGTGAGGTCTACAAGCAGGAGGAGGAAAAACGAAAGAGGAGAAAAACAAATGATCCTGACCAATTCTTAGAAATGACGAAGAAGATATGACTCATCCCACAATATCATGTGACAGATTTGAATGGTAACTTTATTTTTTTTTTTACTAAAAACCAAGACATGGCATTATGGAAAAAAATCAATGTTTACAAAGTCTATCAGTCAAAGCCTTCAAACCCTAATTCCTCTTATTTCAAGATCAATTTTTTTAAGCTTTATTTATTTATTTTTAGAGAGCGAGACAGAGAGAGAGAGCATGAGCAGGGGGAGGCGCAGAGGCAGAGGAAGAGAGAATCTTCAAGCAGACTCTGAGCTGAGTGTGGAGCATGACATGGAACTCCATCCCAGGACGCTGAGATCAGGACCTGAGCTGAAACCACGAGTCAGTTGCTTAACCGACTGAGCCACCCAGGTGTCCCTCAAGAGTGATTTTTTAAAAAATGTCTACTTTTTGTTTTGGTTGAGAAATAACAAATCCAATCTACCAAGAAATATAAAAGCTTCATTCTTAATTTTTTAATGATTGAAATGATTAAAGAATACGTAAGTCACATTTAGAAAAGCAAATTTGGGGTCACTAAAAACACACATCAAAATAGTATCTCATCAGTTTAATAAAAACACTTAAAAAGAGGTGATATATCGTAACAACAATATGATACCATAAGAAATTCATAAATCCTCACGCCTTTGTAAAAATTCAATTTTTGTGCGTTTCTATAATCTTTTGAATTTCCTTTTTTTAAAAAAAATCAGTGTTTGTGGGTAGGGTCCATTTCTTTAGATGAGAGTTTCGCCAAGAATCAAAACTGCCTTATTAGTTGTGTTCACACACTTCCAAGACATCTAGTCTCTCCCATCTGTGGTCAGTTGCTTCAGTGAAATATATTTTGGACAATGAGTTATTTGGCATAATGTAGCAAAGCAACTGGCTGTTTGACATTTTTTTGTTTGGTATCATGTGGATAGTCATTTTTAGAACCAACTCTAAATAACTTTTCTCGAGTATTTAGCAAGAATCATGCTATAGTAGGCATTCCAGAAATATCCAGGGAGAATCAGCAAACCTTTATTATACAGTCATTGGTCCTCACATGCTCCTGAATTGTTTATTACATTACAGTAGAGTTTCAGTGTCTCTTACCTCCTTTTCTACTAGCTCTAACAAGGACTCTGATTTTAAAGAGTTTATTTATTTATTTATTTGAGAGAGAGAGAGAGAGAGAGCAAGCAGGGGGAGGCGAGGGAGAGAGAATCTCAGGCAGACTGCCCACTGAGCATGGAGCCTGACTCGGGGCTCAGTCCCAGGACCCTGAGATCATGACCTGAACTGAGACCAAGAGTTGGACACTTAACCAACTGAGTCACCCAGATCCCCAAGGATTCTGATTTTAATCCTTCTGTTTTTCTCAAGGTCTAACACAGCACTGAGTACAAAGTCAGTTCTCTCTCTATACCAGTTAAATGGAATGAATACATTATAGGAAGGTTAGGGCTGAATTGCCCCAGTTTGGCTTTTTATATATTGAAATAATCACATGGTTGTTGGAACCTCTACTCAGTTCGGACTTTATTAGTTCAGAAGGGGAAACATTCTGGATTTTATTTCTCCCCCATTTTTAATGGACTAAGTCAATTTAGGTCACTGTGGATGTGTGGAGGAGGCCATGAACTGCCAGGCAGTGCTGCTATTTTTATTATTGGGACTGTTGAAGCCTCTGTAAGCTGAATGTATATACTTTCAAAGTAAGAAATGAAGCAGACCAGGTTGGAAGTCGTCTCTAGAGATCCCCCCCACCCTTGCCACCCCTCATCCCCTCAAAGTTCGACTTCATTTTCTCCTTTCCATGTCAGATCAGAACTGGACCCGTATCACTAGTTTCCTAGGAAACCCTGAAAAAGATGATCTTTACATAACTTGCTTTGCCCACTGTTGGAATGCAGCCACTTCTGGGGAAAGGCAGAGCAGCCGTTTATGCCACATAGCAACACTTCACAAGAGTGTGGGAGGAACACAGAGAAGAGTAATGCACTTAAATTAAACTGCCCTGGGGAGGGTAAGGGACCGGAGCAGAAGAGCATCATTTAGAATCAAGAGTATGTAGTTAGTCAACAGACCTACTCCAAAGGGGAAAGCAGTGAATTTTTAATGAAATCACCATAACAGCTCTTTGGTCTCATCTTCCCGTTGAAAGGCAACGATACACATTTAAGTGCTATCATTTAAGGAGTCCTTCTGTTTTGAACATACTACCCAAGGAGCATTTTTTTTTTTTAATTTGATGACTTTTATTTCAAAACAAAACGACAAAAGAACACCAACAGCAAAGAATAAAAGTCAGCTGGGTTATGTTTTTTGCACAATTCCTACTATTTTCCCAAGAGTTCATAATGTTTCGCTCAACCACCACTTGCTCAGAATTGCCAAAACCCAGATAACAATGCAAGAATCTTCATTCCAAACTGGTCTATTCTGCTTTTAGCACAGAAACAAGGTCCATATTAGTAGCAAGCCATTCTTTGCACCATGATTCATTAACCATGGGTTAGAAGAGAAGGCAAACTCAAATTTGCAAACGGTAAAGAGGAAAACATTTGAACGGAGGAAATCAAGACTGCCGTGTAATGCTGTGTAGTTTGCTCTGCATAAAGGCACTCAGCCAAGGGGGGCAAATAAAAGCTTAAAATTCTTCTCAAGCTGCTATATCCTCACTGAGCATCCAGGATCCAAGACAGGACTTCTCAGCACAAAGGCGCCATCTGTTGGCCAAACCCAGAGTAGAGCGGCTTTCTTCGGTGGGCTGTAGTCAGCCAGAGCAAGAGCCCATTTTTCTAGCAGAAACTCTGGATAGAATGTAAGAACCCAGGGGCCCTAGAGGGTCTTCCTGTAGAAATACTGCGTTTTATAGACAAGGGAATGAATACCGGGGACAGCTGCATAATTTGCACAGCCCAGTACAGCATGAAAATGGGAACCCCTGGTTCAGAAAACAGGAGAAAGTCCTGTTTAAAGTCCTAAAATTACTTTCTTTTGAGATCTCTCTCAACTTGTCATAGCATTTTTAATTCACTTGGTGTTATTTGTTTGCTCTTGATACACATTTTATCAACACTTACTATCTGTGGCTTACTGACGAGTAAAGACAGAGTGAAAGGAAACATGCATGGGTACTATCTCTTTCCATGTTGGTCATCCTTTCCAGCGTACGTGTTTGGCTGATACAGGAAAGCAACACACGCAAGAAAGGACATGATAGGTTCCTCGGTCATTTCTGTGTCCTAGAATGTCAATGCCTTCCTTCTGCATTGGAAAACAACTTCGGATTCCAATGGAAAATGTGACCCAGGGATGTCAAAGGCGCTGCTGACTCACTTGGAGATGAAACACACTTACCTCGTACTCTTGAGTCTACCCCTTGTTGATTTGCACCCCTCTCAGAAACTTCCCAAGGAAGATCTGAAAATGGCCGCTGTATTCAGGGTACAAAGACCGAAAAAAGAGGCAGGCCACTCGAGATTGGTAGGCAAGAGTTTTAATAAGCAAGGGCAACTGACCCAGAAGGCTTGTCTTAGACAGCAGCAAGATGAATGGATCCCCACACCTGCCCGCCAGATCTTAAAAGCTTGCAGGGGCCCTTGCTGGGTGCGGTCACTTCTACCATGCAGGTGTGGTCAGCACCCCATTACGACCTCAAGGCTATGTCCTCGGAGCAGCCTCTGCGAATAGGAAAGCCAAGTGCAACCCCCATTCTAAAGACAGTGAAGGGAGAGAGGAACCTCTGAATGCTGAGGTCCAGCTCACCAGTCAGTCGGTGGTGCATGTCTTTTTGGTAACATTCCCCAACACCTGGATGTTCATGCATTGAGGGCCCACTAGAATTTTGTGTCATGGGGCATTGCAGCTGTTACAGGTGAACAGGGCAGTAAGAAATCACCATGGACATATGCATTATGTAGATGTCTTTCATTTACACATATGATCTGTCGTCCCATTGGACTTGGCTTATAAAACACGAGCTCAAAGATTACATTATTAAACATTTCAAGACAAGTGAAAGGAGAGTATTAAACCAAGCACAGAGCCCGTCGGAGTGTGGGGCTGTGTGTTACTGCACAGGTTTCGTGCCCATGAATCCAGACATGACCATGGCCCAAAGGGATGTTAAGTGATTTGCCTAATAATCAAAGAATAATGCCTTCCAACCCCAGCTGATTTCTAAACATTGATTTCTATCTAGTCTTCCTGTATTTAATAAACTGACCTTTCTAATAATTCTTCAGTGTTATTCCTAGATCATAGAATGACAGGATACAAATGTTTGGAGAAGGAAAGACGTTAACAGTGACTGAGCGCCTGCCATTTACATGGCATTTTGCTGGATACTTTTTCCTATGTGATTTCATTTATCATGATTTTAATAAGATAAGGTGTATTTAATTCATTCTTAAGTATGGATAATAAAAAACCTAGAGATATAAACTAAGTCATCCAAAGATATATAACCTATATGTTGAGTAGGAATGATCAATGAGATAGAAACACATAGAACTTGATTTTTGTTCTATATTGTTCCTTTACAATCTGTTCAGTCGTGTAGCCTTTCCATGACTCTGGATGAAAACCTGGGGAGGCCCTTGAGTTCCTGCCCACTTTTAGATATTAAGGACTTCTTCACTTCCTTTAGGTAACAAACTCAGTTTTCACTTGAAAGCTGAAATATTCAGGTTTCTGGAATATTCACGTGCCCAAATGGATTTAATGTTCCTTTTTCTCCCCTCCCAAAGCTGAGTTGTAGGAATTGGCCACAGCACTGGAAGAAGGCAGGGGCATAGTACATCTCCTTTCTTGCTCACCTTTTCTTCCAGTTATTAGCTTGGAATGGGAGTGGTTATTAGGTAAGAGCTGGAAAGTGGAGCATGAAAGAGTATATAAAAGGTAAATGAGAATGGGAAATGTATTTAAATGAGCTCTGCGTTGGCTTAGAGTTCTCTTTATGTCAAGGATGTTTTTTTAGCCATGGTTCCTCAGAAAGTTGAACCTGCATAATTTATTAGGGACTATGACCTCAGAACAAAAATGATGGACAGGGATAATAAAACAAGGCAGGAGAGAGAATAAAAATAAAGATGTTTTGTCAGGTCAACCAGGATAACTGGTTGTTCAATCCAATGGGACCTTCTGAGAAGGTATATGGCACAATCATTCTGCAGAGGGAGGAGAAGCTTTTTATTCATTGGCTCCCATCCACTTTTGTTAAAAGGTCAATTTCATAGGACATTACCCCTCCTAAAGTTCAAGGGTGAACACGCATGAGCACCAAGTGAGCTTCTGCTCCAGGGTCACAAAAAAGCCCAGGGACAGGTAAGGGGAATGCTGTGTGGGCTTGAAGTGCCAGGATACACCTGCAGGAAGCTATTTGGAGACCGTGCAAAACTCATCACTGAAGTGGTGGCCAAAATCAGAGAACAATGAGACAGAATGGATCTGTTATGATCCGTAAGAGGTGTCCAATGTAGGTACTTTCCCAGGTTCTTTGGAGGAAATTTAACTTGCCCTTCCCATTTCAAACACTGGATGTATGCAATGTTGCCTTTTCATCAAGTGCCCCCACCTTAAGACCCTGTCTTTGGGAGGTTTACTTCATACCACCTCCCCCCACTCAAAGTTTGAAGTCCCCTTTGCCCCCTCCAGACGAACCTTCTGGGTAGGACTTAAGTGGCTCCTGGCCAGCTCTCTATCCTACCCAAGCCCACATCTGTCATAGTCATATATTCTTTGGTCTGCTATGGAATGGAAGTGCAATTACTTCTGAAACCAAGAAGCAATTCACCTCCATCCCACCAGCCAAAGCAGCTTCCCGAACTTTCTTCATGTCCTTCACATTTCCTTGGCTGGAAGTTAGAGCCCAGTCTACCATGTCTTCAAATGCCAAGACATATATTAGACTTTCCAAGTAGTCTTGTTGAAGCCCATTCTCTCTAGCCTGGGGGCAAGTGAGCCTTACATCATTGTCATGACATTAGGTCTCTCCAGAGAATTCCCACAAATCCCCACACTTTATATCCAGAAAGGGGGTTAGAGGTACAAGAGGAATGGAGTAGACTCTTACACCTAATTTGGCGGGTCCTCTAGAGCAGTCTGTGTCACATTCACATGAACCCATTTGCTCTTGGCATTGCAGAGGGAAGTAACTACAGAGCTATGAACTCCTTAAAACACTACCATCCATCCCCCCTTGTATGTTGGTTGGTCTTACTGTTGGTAACTTATCTTCCTGTCCTCTCAGACTGAGAACTAGTTTTCTTATACTCCCTGGAAATAGTCCAACCTTTGCTGGTTTCAGAAAGTAATTGGATGACACGAGAAAATCTCCCTACAGGTAGGTAAAGGCACGTAAAGAATATTCTTTAAATGTAATTCTTCAGTAGGAAACATTTCCATTAATTTTAGTAATACAGAATATAATATAGAGCCAAGGGTTTTGTTTTTATCCTTACTGTGGTCTCTAACAACACTGTATAAAATTGTGTGTAATATATTATAGTTATTATCTGAAAAAAAGAATTTGAAATAAATCCAATAGTTCTCTGGTGTTACCTTGACTAGAAAATTTTCAAGGTTGGGGCGCCTGGGTGGGATTGTCGGTTAAGCATCTGACTCTTAGTTTTGGCTCAGGTTGTGAGGTGATCTCAGGGTCATGAGATCGAACCCCACGTTGGGCTCTGTGCTCAGTGCAGGGTCTGCTTGAGATTCTCACCCCCTCTCCCTCTGCCCCTCTTGCTCGTGCACTCTCTCTCAAATACATAAATAAATCTTTTTTTTAAAAAAAGAGAGAAAATTTTGAGGGCTAAATTTTTTTAAGTACTTAGTAAGACTTTAATAGAGTTATTGCTCTGATTTAAGGGAGAGGAAATTCTAAGAAACTCAAAAATTCAAAGTACAAAAGCATACTAACCTCAGTATGGGTAAATTAGAAAAAAAGGCAAGTAGAAAAGGAGGAGAAATTCAGGACCAATATTCTAGCCTGGGAATGGGACTGTTTGTATGGTCATTCTGCGAATTATTTTCACCATTGGAAACATGACTTTCTGAGGCTAAAAGTTGTAAGCACAAATAGGGATAACGCTAACCAGTAGTATTTTTTGCTGTAAAAAAGACTCAGGTACAGTTTAGAACACGCAGTTCTGAGTAACATTGGAGCTGGTCATGCTCGTGAACAAGCTATTGTGTGTGTATCCAATGGAGTTGATTAGAAAGCATGGCTTTGTCCCAAAGTTAACTCCTTCCAGATCATTCTTGGGGCACTAAGATGACAACTAAAACTCATCAGTGGCCAGTTTTGCCTGAAATATCACTGGTCCCTCTAAGCTGTTCTGTTATTTCGCAAGAAAGCTATCAAAATTACTTATTTATTGAAATCACAACGAGGAAGTCCTGAAGTGATTCTTTTCGCCAGTGATCGCGTTCACCTTTGTGTCTAAAATGGCTACAAATAAGCTGTGCTGTGTTCCCAGAAATAATGTCATAAGTCGCTAGTTTTATTAATCCCAGACAAAAGATGGTTAAAGAGACATCATCAGAGGACATTTAGGATTTTGTTTTGCCTTGTTTTATTTAGTCCCCCCAATGCTAACACTCTGGGAGAAAACATTGTTTCGTAATCTTTCTCCTTCAACAGTACGATGTTACGTAAGCCATCACTGTAGCAGAGTTTCCCGTGTTTTGGAAGAGACCCATTCGCTAGTGGCATGAAACAGAAGTCACTTAAATTAACAACCAATGCAGAGGAGTCTTGCTTCTGAAAATGATTAGCATCCCCTTCCTATTTGTACTTTTTTTAAATGATGAATTTAAGTTTTAAACCTTGTGTCGCGATTCTTTGGCTATCCCCTTCACTGAGTTATCTCAAGTTGCACTGTGTCAGCCTGAAACTTTTTCTGATACTGGAGGATGCTCAGTGAACTTTCAGCTTCCCTATAAATGATTTCAATTCCTTTGAACCATTCCCCTTGGGGTTCCTGCTAATGTGTCTCCTGCTAAGGAGAGAGTGATAGAGCCCCAGTCAGCCTGCGGGCTGATTGCACAGCTGTCAAGAAAGTGAGAAAGCTAGACTACTGGCAACATATGTTCTGTGTCACCATTTGTTGAAGAGGTGATGGAGCGCGGCGGTCCAGCCCTGCACCTGCCCATCTCCCCAACACACCTTGAAGTACGCTGGCCCAGTGTTGGACAGCTGGAGGGTCACCTTCATCCACCAGGCTCTTATTCAGCATGCAACGGAGAAGTCCACATTGTAGAAAGTTAGCTGCTTATAAAACTACTTGCTTTCTTCCCTCTTTATGGAGAGAAGAATATAGCTTCATTTGCTCCTTGGAAAATTTATTATATCATTGCAGGGTTTGGGGAATTAGAGGTCCAATTAAACATTTTTAAGATTAAATTTTTATCTATGATGATTACTTTCCTGGAAAAAAAACCCCTACAACTTCCAGAATATTCAACACTCTATTTTAATTATAATTAATGTCTTAGATGCCTCACTTATTATTAGATCCGTAACTCACATATTTAAATTAAAGAAATGTTATTAGATACCCATTGAAATTTTAAAATGCAAGTTTCCATTATTCAGTAAATAAATTTCGTAGTAAGGAGGTATTTCCTTTCTCCCCCCTACTGATGAAGCAACATTATACATTCATTTAATTGTTATTAGTCGATAATACATTGCTGCAAATATTAATTCTCTAATCCCCCCTGGATTTATTTTCCATGTCTGTCTGAGTTGGTTAGAATGCTCTGACAACTGCTTCAACCAGCAACCGGACGATGAGTAAACTCAGGCTTTCAATGAAGATAGACATCATCTGTTTCTGTCAATACATCTGACTTAACCTTTGCAACAAGGACCCATCTGGTACAGCTTTGTTGGCATCTTTTGCCCTTGTTTTAACGCTAGTTGTTGTCCTTACCCCAGGCTTCTTCCACCGACACCTGCTATTCTCATATGTCAATCTTATTATCCAGAATCACGAAACTGAAGCTCTCGGGGTTTATTGACATCTGCCTAATATATGATTTCTTTCTTCCAGTTATTCAAGTCCTAGAGACTTTGAGTCATCTACACTAAAATAAGGTAGGTGGGGCCCCTGGGTGGCTCAGTTGGTTAAGTGTCCAACTCTGGATTCGGCTCAGATCATGATCTCAGGGTTGTGAGATCAAGCCTCATGTTGGGCTCTGTGCTGGGTGTGGAGTCTGCTTAAGATGCTCTCTCTTCCCTTGCCCCTCCCCACACTTGCACGCTCAATCTCTCCCCCCACCCCGACCTAAATAAATAAATAAATACTTAAAAATAGATAAATAAAAATTCAAAAGTAAGGTAGCAACACTCAGCATCTCGGTCAAATAGTGCCCTTGGGTGACCTTGGGTTTAAGCACACTTAACTGAATCTGTCCTAAACTTGCATAGTTTCAAGCCATTCAGCCCACTCTTACTTTAAAAATCCTATACATATTGCATGGAATGCCTGGATATCAAATTTATGAGTTATGTAACTGTTCATAAGAGAGCTCTCCCCAATTTCACCATGTTCAAGTAGAATTCCTTTTAAAAGTGACCATTTTTTTGTCTTCGCTGATTAGAAAATCTTCGGCTTCAGAGCTCTTACGTGGTCAGTTCAAGCACAATCCTCATCTCAGAGGAAGCCACAGGGAGGCCGGCCCCCCCCCAGCCCAGCCCACCCCAGAGGGGCTGGGGAACCTAAGAGGGTCAAGAGGGCACAGAGGGGGACGTTTGATTTAAATTTTGATTGGAGAAGAATCTATTGATTAGGCCATAACTGTATCCTTCAAAAGCAGGCAATGTTAAGAATACAAGACCACATGGGAGAAAACACATGCACACACACACACACACACACACGCACACATACACACACATGCACGCACACACACGCACACACATGCATAAGCGCGCACATGTGCACACACGCACACATGCACACACGCGCACACACATGCACATATGCACACACATGCACACACGCACGCATGCGCACACATGCACGCACACACATGCGCACACATGCGCACATGTGCACACATGCACACACGCGCACACACATGCACATATGCGCACACACATACACACAGAGACACATACACATGCACGCACACACATGCACACACATGCACAAGCGCGCACATGTGCACACATGCACACACACGCACACACATGCACACACACATGCACACACATGCATAAGCGCGCACATGTGCACACACGCACACATGCACACACGCGCACACACATGCACATATGCACACACACATACACACAGAGACACATACACATGCACGCACACACATGCACACACATGCACAAGCGCGCACATGTGCACACATGCACACACATGCACACACACACACACATGCACGCGCACACACACACACACACACACACGCACACAAAGCTATGCAGGCAGAATAGCCTAGCAGAAAATTTGGTAATTTTGAATTTAAAAGATCTAAAGGCCTGAGTTTACATTTTAGCTCACGATTGGACCAGATGTCTTCACATGAAGTAGTCAACATTTCCTTGCTTCAGTTTCTCCTTATAAAAACAGAGATGTTATCCACCTATAGGACTGATCGCTTGCTCATAGCCAAGCATCAAATTGCAGCTGCTAAGTGCTAGGAAGGAAAACAAATTATGAGTCTAATGGCTGTATCTTGGATTTTAGCTGAAGGAATAGGAATGAAAGTTTAGCCAGAATTTGGCTCTGTAGAATTTATTTTGAACATGATCAACTTATTATTTATTTATTTTATAATAATATACATTAATTATTCAGAAAGAACACAGATTATTATATATACCATATAAAATATTTATCTATGTATAAAAAACTTATGCATAAGTGGTAAGCATAATACGATCCTGCCATCTGGTGGTAACGTGACATTTGACAGCCATATTATTTTCCCCAGGTGTAGTGAGTTTTATCCTAATGCCATGCGTAGCTCCATGGCACCTTTCCCCAAATAAATAAAACAGAAGAGGTAGAGATGATAGATAGATAGATAGATGATGATAGATGATAGATAGATATAGATAGATAGATAGATAGATAGATAATAGGAAAGTTTTTATCAGCATACACATTTTCCAGCATATACTTCTTTAGCAACTTTGATGCTTTCATTTTTTGAAAATGAATGGATTTATTGATTTATTGATGTTTCCAACATCATTGATTGAGTGCTCTCTCTTTATTAGGCACTGTGCTAGACCCGAGATACATGGCTTAACAAGATCATGCACCTGACCTCAAACAGCTCAAGATCCAGCTGAGGGTGAATATTGTTACAATGTGAAGGTCACGATGAAGCAAGGTTATAGAAATTCCCAGGTGAGCCACCCAGCTCAGAGTGGTACCCTAAGAGGGGCCTTGAAAAAGAGAAAACGTGAGAGCTGAATCTTGAAAATTGGAAAATAATCTAGATTAATGTAGATTGATTAGTTTAGAAATGCCCCAGCCGGAGTAAAACTGGGGAAAATGAGGTAGGGAAAGAAGTGGAGTCAAGATAGAAGGAATATCATGGATAGAGAGAAGGAGTAAAAGTTTCAGTTCATTTCCTAAAGTCTTTATGATTGATTTGCCAGGTATCTCACCAGGTGCCAGGGCACCAAGGAGACAAGGCACACAGGAATATTATTATATAATATTGTTATAATATTTCAAGGGAAGTCACACACATGAGATGAATGAGAAAAAAGGAGGAATAGATTGTCCTGAAACAAAGGGATTTGCCCTGATTATGAAGGGCAGAGAAGACCACCATGATAAACTAAAAATTAATTTAAAGAATAAAGGAAAAAAGATAGTTAATCGGGTAAAAGGGGAAATGGATGGTGAGGAGGAAGAACTTTCAAGGCACTGGGGACAGTGTGAACCCGGGAACTATGTGCTTTCAACATTACCCTTTTCCCCAAGAAACAGGAGGAGATTGGAAGCGTGTCGACCATGAAATGCAATAGTAATGTAATGAGTCTGGATGTGATAGGCAGAATAACACCCACTCTCCGAGATGTTTATGTCCTAATCTTGGAACCTGTGAACACTTATATGATGAAAGCTAATTGAGGTTGTATATGTAATTAAGATTGTTAACCCACTGACCTTCAAGTGAAGGAATGATCCCAATCTAAGTATGTGAGCTCTTAAATGTAGGAAAGGGAGGAGGAAGTCTCAGGCAGAGAGATGAGATTAAAAGAAGGAGGACAAGTCCAAGAAATGACAAGGATTGACCCATCACTATTGTCTTTGATAATGGATGAAGGAGGTCATGATCCAAGGAATTGGGGGGGGGGGCATCTAGAAGTAACTTCCCCTACAGAGCCTATAGACAGGAACACATCCCACTCAACACCTTGATTTTAGCTCAGTGAGATAGATCTGTGTTGGGCTTCTGACTGAAAGAAGTATAAGAGAAGACATAGAAGACATTTTGGCTGTTGTAGGTCACTGAGCTTATGAGCATTTGCTTGGGAAGCAACAGAAAATCAACACACTAGATGTGTTGTCGGTGGGGGGGGATCGGGGAAGCCCTATAAGCTGGGTTACAAATTTTATTTTTTGTGGCCAAAAGGGAGCTATTGTCTAGTTCAGGAAGGAAGATGACATAGTCTGGTTTGCTTACACAAAGGTCACACGAACTGGCTTCACTGAGAATTGGTGAGTGGGAGCAATAGTGGACACAAGGAGACACGTGAGAGAGACTGTTGCCATTGCAACTAATACGCAATGGTGATTTAGACTAGAGCACATGGCAGGTATCAGAAAAGAGACATGTCCACTCACTTAAGAGGTGCTAGGTGGCAGAATTGGCAAGGTGTGCAACTTGACAGATGAGCACATTAAGACGAAGATTTATACTCATCGTACAATTTCTGGTCTCCAATCGGGCATAGTATATTATTATTTACTGGAAAGTGATTTAAATCCTGGCAGAAGAGCATACTCGGTGGGAAATGCAAATTCACAATTGGCGGTGCTGATTTTGAGATATCCAAGTGGAGATGGCCAACAGATGGTTGGGTTATACTGGTTTGTTGCCCAGCAAAATGGTACACACTGGACATATGTATATTTGGGACTTACATTTACAGGATAAAGAGAACCATGACATTGATTAGATTGCTGGCCTAGCAGCATTTATAGAAGTAAAAGATGAAGAGAAACTGGTTTTAAAAAGGGGAGGGGATATGGGAGAGTACAGGAAATCAAATGGGTGGTGTTACATAAGCCAGTATAATTTTCTGGAAGCAGGGAGTGGTCCAATATGTTACAAGTTGCAGGAGAGAGATCCATAAACATAAGGACCAAAATGTTTCCATTACATTTATTGAAATAGATATTATATGAGATATTGGCAAAAGAATTATTTATGGAGTGGAAGAGAGGAATCATAACTGGAGTTAGTTATGGAATGAATGGAACAGATGAAATGATTACAGTTGGTAGGGAAAAACTGAAAGAAAATTCTGGGTAACAGTACATTGATTTCTTGCTTTGTTTTTCTGTCTTCATCTTATTTGAACTTGCTACAAAGAAATCTTGATATTGTATGACAACAGAAAAATAAAATAAAACCAAAAACCAAAGAAAACTATTCTTGGAACATCATAATAAAACCGTGCAAAACCAAAGATGAGGAAAATGCAAAAGCGACATATATATTGGGGGACTATAACTTAAAGATGAGAGATTACTGAGCAAAAGACTTGGAGTCCAGGAGACAGTAGAAAACATCTTCAATGTAAGATCAGAAGTAGCTGTCAACTCAGAATCTTATATCCCATGAAAATATCCTTCAGGAATGAAGGTAAATTAAAAGCATTCTCAGTTGTAGGAATTATAATAGAATTAGTTGCTCCAAAAGAAATGCTAACATAATTCTTTAGTCTAGAAGAAAGTTATACCATAGGGAGAGTTGGAGATTTGAGAACAAAGGAAAAGCCACAGAAAGGGAAAATATCTGAGTAAAGAAAACATTATGTTTTTTCTTCTTATATTCTTTAAAGTACAATGAGCAAAAATTTTAACATTGTTCAGTGTTATGCAAATGTAATATATATGACAACTATGACATGAGGGATATAAAGGTAAAAGGACTTCTATGGTTGTGATATTTCTATACTTTACTTGATTTGGTAAAATAATAACGATAAATAGATGTTGAAAAATTAGGTGTGTGTATTATAATCCCTAGAGCGACCTTTACTTCTCCAAAAATACAAGGAAAGCCCAAAAATGGATTACTAAAAATATTTAAATAATCTCTAATAAAAGGATATACAGAAGAAGAAAGAACACATAACCATAAACTTTTTTTAAGTGTAGGACCCAGCCTAATCATATCAATGCCACATTAAATATCAATGGCCTACAGACAAGAACTCGAAGACAGAAATTGTGAGGTGGAATAACGTTAACAAGACCCAATTATTGGGATTGTTCCCAATTACTTGGAAACATTACAATTATTTCTAATTTCTTGGCAAACACACTTGAAATATCATGACATGGATAGATTAAAAGCAAAAACGATGGCAACACTATAACACGTAAATGCTAATCAAAATAAAGATGGAGTGGCTATATTAACATGAAACAAATTCAGAAGAAAAATAATGGAAGGAAAAAAGAACATTACTTAACGATTAAAGGGTCAATTCATCAAGAAAACGTAAGAATCCTAAACGTTTGTTTACCCAACAAAAGTGCTCAAGAATACATAAAGGAAAATAATAGAACTGAAGGAAGAACAGACGAGCTTACTCGTTTCCTCGGAGACTTTAACATTCTTCTCCCATTAAGTGATAGAATGAGTAGACAGAAAATCAGCGAGAATATAGATCTGACAACCAAAACGACCTACCTAATAGCATCAACAGATGTTCAGAAAACACTTAATAGTCAACATCTATTCATCATAACAACTTGCCAGTCCACTAGAAGTTTCTTTAAGTGCCTGGATAGCCTTGACAAAAATAGGAAAGCTACCAATGACCTCGGACTTAATGGTGAAGGACAGTATTTTTATTCCTGGATGACAAATATGGCAACAGAGCCCATCACCACCAACCCTATTCAACATGGTGAAATAGTGATGGTACTGTTTAGACATCTGTACGAGAGATATTTCTTATATAACATATATTTGCATATATCTTATCTATATACTTAGAGATATATTTCAACCTTATATAAAATTAATTCAAAGTGCATTATGCACCTAACTAATACACAAAACTATAGAAAAATTCAGATAAAACAATGGAGAAAATGTTTGTGGCATTGGGTTAGGCGAGGAGATCTTAAGATATAAAACCAAAATCACAGTCTATAGAAACAAATGAGACTTCATTAAAACTAAAGTCTCCCTCTGTGAGAGAAACCTACTAAGGAAGTGGAAAAACGAACTATACAATGAAATAAATATTTGCCAGTTATATGTATCTGACAAAAGACTTGTGTCCAAAATATATAAAGCTCTCTTACAAAATAACAGTACAAAAAAAAAAAAATCATTCAACTTAGAAAAAGAGAGCAAAGTAGACACCTCAGCAAAGGAAATACACAGATGGCAAATAACCATATGAAAAGATGCTCAATGTTGTTAGTCATAAAGCAAATGCAAATTAAAACGACAACAAAATACCACCATACAACTGTTAGAATGCCTATAATTAAGAAAAGGAAAAAAAAGACAAATGATAATACTGAAATCCAGCAAGGGTATATTACTGCAAGTTTTAAGATATGTTTTCATTCATTGTTGGTGGGAATACAAAATGGGACAGCTGCTTTGATAATAGTGCGTCAGCTTATTATAGAGTTAGACATGGATTTAACATACTACCCGTCATTCTCATTCTTAGGCAGACCCCTTGGTAATTTCTCCCAACATCCCCCTCCACTCATCCCCAGGTAAACATAGACCTCTTCCTGTCACTAAACATTAGTTTGCATTTCTAGGAATTGTTAAAAATGAAGGACGAAGTATGTACCTTTTTTATGCCTTTCACTCAGCATAACTAAGTTACTGAGTTTCATCCACGTTGTCGAGTGTATCATTAGTTCATTCATTTTCATTGGTAAGTAGTATTAAATCATACGGAGATAGCTTAATTTTTTTTATCCATGATAAACATGGGTGTTGTTTCCACTTTTTGACTATTACAAATAAAGCTGCTATGAGCATTTGTGTATGAGTCTGTGTATGGACACATGCTTTCATTTTTCTCCATTAAATATGTAGAATAAGAATGGCTCGAATGTATGGTAGACATATGTGTAACTTTCTAAATAAACCGTCAAATTGTTTTCCAAACTGATGGTACCATTTTACATTCCCACCAAGAGTATAATGAGGGTCCCAGTTCCCCTGCCTCCTTTCCAGCACTGACTATGATCAGTCTTTTTCATGGTAGCCTAACGCACGTGTAATGCTGTCTCGTTGAGGGTTTAGACTACATTTCTCTAACGACGAATGCTACTGAACATCTTTTTACCTATGCGTATTTGCTATCGTATTTTTTTGGTGAAGTGTACGTTCGAATCTTTTGCCCATTCTTTACTATGCTATTTGTAGAGTCTGTTTAAAGACTGTTGACAATTCTAGTCAGTGGTCATGCTTCCAAAAGCCAGACAATCAGTAAAGCCACATGTTTTTGAAGCCTAGATGGTGTGTTACAACGGCCACAAACACATTTCTGAGAGCCAATCAACAATAAGCCCACCCATATAAGCCCACTCTCACACTTCTGTAACTGACATCAATCTCCTCCCAACAGTGAAAGTCTGCCAATCCTGGAGCTCTACCTTTTCCAAATCCCTATTAAGATAAGATTCCTGGGGCGCCTGGGTGGCACAGCGGTTAAGCGTCTGCTTTCAGCTCAGGGTGTGATCCCGGCGTTATGGGATCGGGTCCCACATCAGGCTCTTCCGCTATGAGCCTGCTTCTTCCTCTCCCACTCCCCCTGCTTGTGTTCCCTCTCTCACTGCCTGTCTCTATCTCTGTCGAATAAATAAATAAAATCTTAAAAAAAAAAAAAAGATAAGATTCCTGCCTTGCAATCAGGGAAACCATACCTAAAAAGCACAGCTTTGCCTTACATAAGTAACAAATTCGGGACACCCGGTTGCCTCAGTCAGTGGAACATTCAACTCTGGATCTTGGGGTCGTGAGTTCAAGCCCCATGTTGGGTGTAGAGATTGCTTTTTAAAAAATTTTACAAAGAAAGTGATACATTCAGCTTTTTTTCAAGTGTTGAATGGTGACCTCCTTCTTCAACACCATTTAACTTATCTAAAATTTCTTTTTTTTCTGTATGTTTGGTGATTTAGGAGAAATCTGCTTTTTCTTTCCTCAAAGAAAGAAAATTTCTTCCTCAACATGTATGGATGAGTCTACTCTTTCCCTACTTACTTAGATATCTTTATCATAAACTAAATTTTTATATATTTTTGATTCTATCCAAAGCACTGAATAATGGTCTTCTTTGCATTTTCAAGAAGTTTTTTTCTGGAAAAGCAAGTGTTCATTTGCTACCCAACTGCCATTCCCCTCCCACTGGAGTGCCTCTTACAGTCTCACATCACGGAGAAATCGAGCTCTGTCTGATACAACCACAGGGACTTGGCTTATTTATCTTACAGCTGCAGCCTTTCAGCTCCTCTCTTTGATCGTGAAGCAGCTTTTTTTTTTAAAAGACTCTTGGGTTTGGTCATACAAAGTAGCAACAGAACAAATGGATGGCAAAAGAGAAAAAGAAATGCAGAAGAGAAAAGTAGAGAGGGGTTTTCTTTCTTTCATGGCCGATAAGAAAGTTTTTATTTCCAACTCAGAGTCTGTGATGTTTCATGAAATCAGGGAGGTTGTTATTTTTTGCTCTGCATACCCAGCAACTAGAAAGACGACTTGCTTGTGATAGACATTGGGTATTCGTGGGATGAATGAATAAACGAATGGATGAATGGATGATTTTTGTCTTCCTGTTTGTATTTATGTGAAGCACGTAACAGGATAGAAGAGACATCATTCTTTTCTAAACTTTTTTAATTTTTTAAATTTAAATTCAATTAATTAACATATAGTGTATTGTTAATTTCAGCGGTAGAATTTAGTGATTCATCAGTTGCATATAACACCCAGTGCTCCTTCCATCCAGTGCCCTCCTTAATGCCCATCACCCAGTCCCTCCATCCCCCCACTTGCCTTCCCTCCAGCAACCCTCAGTTTGTTTCCTAGAGTTAAGAGTCTCTTAGGGTTGAGACATCATTCTTTATTACAAGTGATTACAAAGTGGCTGGGAGGACAAGCCAACAAATGGTATTTGTGAGTTAAATATAAAAGTTACGCTGCAGGATCAGTATAACTTCAGATCAGAAGTTATTATTTGCCAGTCAGGTGGTATAGACCACGATGACCTGGAGAGGCGTAAATCACTGTGGGCTAAGGAAGTCTAGGCTCACTAGATACAAATCTATGTCTGGTCTCTGAAAGGATATTGACATTTTCTAACCACGAAGTTCTCTCTTCTGATTTTCTTAGATGTGGTATTTGTTGCTTCCTCCTCCAATTCATTGTTTTTTTTGTTTTGTTTTGTTTTGTTTTGTTTTTTTGGTTTTTTTTTTACTTTAATGATTTTTTATTATATTATGTTAGTCACCATACAGTACATCCCCGGTTTCCGATGTAAGGCTCGATGATTCATTAGTTGTGTATAACACCCAGTGCACCATGCAATACGTGCCCTCCTTACTACCCATCACCGGTCTATCCTATTCCCCCACCCCCTCCCCTCTGAAGCCCTCAGTTTGTTTCCCAGAGTCCATAGTCTCTCAAATTCATTGTTTTTTATCATTAAGTAGCAGCTTGGTCACTTAGCAGCTCAGGGTAGCACCGGTCACATGTGAGAGATGCTCAGAGGTCAAAACAAGAAAGGAACAAAGAAAACGTTGTTCCCAGATTCCTATTTTAAATGGACTCAGCACATTCTCACTCCGTTCTTCCAAACATTGTCATTTCCCCACGGCTTTCACATCTTTCAGATCTTGAAGAAAACCTCATAAGAATATAATAGTTAGTTGACTCACAGATACACGTTGAATATAAAATTGTTCTAAAAGTATAATGTTTATCAAAAATTAAATACATAAACTTCTATTTCAGCAAGTGTATTGGAGTATTCTTAAATTCATGATCTTATTTTTACTTCTAAAGAGAGACCATTTTATTCATTATGTTTTGTTTATTGTGTGTAACCTATGGAAAGTACTCCAGAGATATTTGCCAACTCACTGAATTAGAGAGGAACCGGGAATTACTTTTAGTTTTCAACAGGAGAAGAAAGTTGTATTCTCCACTCTGGCCACTAGGTGGAAGTATCAGCACATCAGTTAAAATTCATTCTTCATCCAGAAGTGAAAACTACCCTTTGAAAACAAACCACCTTTGAAAAATGCTATGATATGACATTATTATATATATAGTAGGAAGGAGAATTCGTAGTATGGTGATGAAGATCAAGAAAGATACGAACTGGCTGTGGACAGGAATCCAGGATACTAAGATATCCAGAAATAAAGTGGAAAAAAAATTCAGCCATTTATTTAAACATTTCCAGACGCGGATATAAGTGCAGTTGGACTGATAGCACATCTGGAGAATTAGCGGACATCTATCTTTCCCCAGACGTAAGTGTAGCATGCACTGTCTGAACCTACCAAGGCCCGGAAGTCTAAAATGATCAGCACGATGCCTTCCCTGCGTCAATATGGGTAATACGTCTACGTACACGCAGACCATGGAGACTGGGTGCTACCATTTAAAGGACCAATCTGCATTCTTTCTGCCACTTTCTTTTTACACTTTGAATCATTCAGGAAATACAAGCACTTTCTAATATTGGCCAATGCAAAGTGTAACTAGGAAGTCAGTTTCTAAATCCAAAAAAGGAATCAGAATAGATTCCTATCTCAAAAAAAAAAAAAAAAAAGAAGATTGCTTTATAGTTTCCAATTCATTAATTTCATTTGTTGGTTTGAGCAATCAAATATTTGTCAGGAATTGGGTACTAGACCAATCAAATTCTCTGTGCTCTGTATAAACTTTCTCCAGAAAGATTGATAGAGGTATGAGAGGACACCAGGATTGTTTTCAGAAAGATTATATGAAACAAAACTTCACACAAAGGGAAACCCAGTGATTCAGTCAAAATTTGGCAAATAATATTTGACTCACTGCCACATACCACATTCTGTTAGAGGCTGACTACTGAAATATACAAATAGCGATTTGTCCATTTTCTGAGTTGTCAGAAAAGTTATAAAGCTTTTAGGTATGTGTCATACGTAAAACGCATCTTTACCTGCTTTTCAACTTAAAAGATGCTAGAAGTCTGAGAATTTATTCCTGCCCCAGTTGTCAAGAAAATCCGTAGACTGGGGGGGAAAAAAAAGTTAATCTATACCGGCTCTTTTAAGTAGAGAAAATCTACCATCATTAGTTGAGAAATAACCATCCTGACACCAAAGTTTTTAGTGCTCAACATGCAACCATGTTTGTCTCTAGCAATAAGGTCTAGTTACTCTTATGTATTTGTACACGTTTTCTGCAGTTGAAATTTAGACAATGTTTGTGCGACGTTTTCCACGTGGACTACCAACCACATTCATGGCAACGGTGTGCATCTCAGAAAGATTCACTTGGTTTCCTTGTTAGGATCTAACACAACTTTCCCCTTTACCTTCTTCTTTTCTTTATGTCTCTATCCACCTATTTCATCTATCCAGGTTATTTGGAGCAACGATTCCCGTAAGCGGCATGCTCAGGAACTATATGTGATAGAGCAGGACGTTTAGAGTTTGCAGACTTCAGCGTGTAGTTCGAAAGCCCTTTCTCAGAAATGCAGACCGCTCTGTGGGTCTTTCCTGCGAAGAGGGAAATCCCCTCCGCGTATCAATGCTTCTGTAATAATTAATCGACGTACACCGTTAGAATCAAATTTTTGCCAAATGTTGGACAATTTTTAAGACAGCGTTTTGGGTGAAAAAACACCTGGATAATGACTTGTGGACACCTATGATCCAGAAAGCTAGGGTACAACATATACTCCGGAGGAACTCGTCCAAGCCTGACTGTGGCTGCAGGCAGAGCCGTGGACTTCCCTTGGAGCTACCACGTCAACAAGGGAGAGGAGGGACAATCCTCCTGACACTTGGGGCGGGGGGAGGGGGGGGAGAAGAGTGACAGGCCAGGAGGGTGGCCCAGACACAGGGATGCAGTGATTCCATATTCTGGATTTTTCCTGTACATGTTTACTTTTCCATATTTGACATATAAAAGGGAGAAAGTGTGAATCAAGATTGTCTCTGTTGTACTGTTTTTGTTTGGGTTTCCTTTCTTTCCTTCTTTTTTAAGATTTTATTTATTTATTCGAGAGAGAGAGAGAGCAAGAGAGAGAGAGCGCGAGCTAATGAGCCGTGGGAGGGGCGGAGGGAGAGGGAGAAGCAGACTCCCTGCTGAGCAAAGAGCCTGAGATGTGGGACTGGATACCAGGACCCCGGGATCAGCACCTGAGCTGAAGGCTCACACTTAACCAACTGAGCCCCCCAGGGCACCCTTTGTTTGGGTGTTCTTAATCCAGCAGAAAATCTTAGTTGCTTGATGATATACTTAAAGGCATTTATAACAAATAAATGAGAAAAATAACATTTCATCCTGTCATTTGTGCCCAGAAAGATGTCCAGTTTGGGGACAGCCAAATGCTCCAATAAAATGTTTCACTGTTTAACTAGTTTTCTTGATGCTGTGTCCCCGGAATTTGAGTTCCCGTTTTTTAAAAAATCATATTTTTGTTTTGAAAGAAGAGAAACAAAGGTAAAAATTGCATGGTGTAATTTTTTCAGGACCATTTCTTGGCTGACTCCTTTTCATTTTTGTATATATGCCATTAAAAAAAAAAGCACAAAACTAATGAATTTCTGAAAACACAGAAGAGTAGCTCGTTATTTTAACTATGAAGTACCAGAGCCTTCAGGTGGTTATTCTTTTACACAATCCTCGTTTGTCTCATTCCCAAATATTGATTTTTAAGGGCGACGCCTTGTACGTAATCATCGTCTAAGATCTTGGGGAGTTTGCTCTTCTATTTAATTTTTTCTCCTCGACAGAAGATAATTTCTGGAAGAGAAGCCATCGGAACCGCCAGAGCGCTAAACAAAATCGGTGGAAAGTGGGTTGTCACTGGAGGCATCGTACCCAGAAGTTTCCGTTCCGAAGGGGTATGTGTTTGGGAGCGTCACGGAACAGCCCTGACCGTTTCTCTGCCAGGAAGTTTATACCTGATGGAGAAGGAATAAGCAAAGGAGAAAGGATGATGAATGTGTGCTTGCTGCCGCAGAAATCCCTTTCCAAAGGAGTCACACTAACAAAACAAAGGCGAGCTGAAAACACGGTGGACCTCACCCTTGGACCAGGTGAGTGTGCAGATTTCCCCGCCTCCCCTGGCCCTGCGGAGAGAAGGCCGGCCCATCCCAGAATTCGCAGCCAGGGTGGTCGTCTGTGTGCAGAATTTAAAGCAAACAAGGGCAAGCTGCAGCCAGATGTGGGGGCTTTCGGGTTCACTGCCAGTTCCTGGGGTCCTCGGAGGCAAAGCAGCTCACGCACGTTCCTGCTCTCCACCAGGAAACAGAGAGATGCGGGGGCCACAGGATTCTGATCAGCCTGCCGTCCCCAGATTGGCCTTTTTATGTAGCGAAGGACACCACGGTCACTCCTCCAAGACTCTTACAAATGCCTCTGAAATCCCAGCAACTGCGACTGACTCTGAAATCGCTCCAGCAAATCTGATAAGCCCTTGAAGCCACCTGATGGCCCAAGACCCAGTCGTATATTTCCTATGAGCTTATTTCTCTGCCCTCGTCCATCTGCGGGTTTCTGGAGATGTGCCATCAGCCCTTCTACTGAGTAGAGATCATTTTTGTGCTTACATCTTTAGAAAAAATGGAAAGAAATTTCTTCTCGGGGCATCTAATTTTCTCTCTCCCTCTTAAAATCAGGAGCTTTGTTCTACTAATTTCTGACCTGCTCTTCTTTTGTTTTGGCCTTTCTTGCCCCCCCCCCTTTTTAGGGGTAACAGCAGCATTTATTTGTTTTTTCTTTAAAGTTTTTTTATTATATTATGTTAGTCACCATACAGTACATCCCCGGTTTCCAATGTAAAGTTCGATGATTCATTAGTTGCGTGTAACACCCAGTGCACCATGCAATACGTGCCCTCCTTACTACCCATCACCGGTCTATCCCATTCCCCCACCCTTAACCTCAAAAGCAAACACCGGGAATTGTAAAAAGCATATTCGTTCACATGGTTTTGTCATGTTAAATCAGCCTTGCATATCAATTAGCATGTTGCCTTGCCTATGAATTTTAGGGAAGACGTGAGAGTCAGTTCTACTGGCTTGAGACGATTCAGTCCAATCTTAGTTACGCTCCGTGTTCAGGTGTCTCAGGTCATTTACCTCTTCTCCCTTTTTCTTTTTTGAAAATTTTTTTGTAATGCGACTGCGTTACATTATCTCTGTGTCCCCATTTCTAAAATTGCATCCCGAGTTGGGTGAAATGCAAAAGATCCAATTATGATCCAAGAGAACAGTGAGCTGATTTTTACAAACTGTTCACTTTCCAAGCGGGCCTTGAACTTACCTTCAAGCCCTGAAAGCCTTATTGATGTTCTTTATCCAGGTACTGGTCAAAACGAAACCAAATTTAATTTTACCTCATTGCGAGTCTGTTTACTAAAGTCACTAAATCACCCTGCTTCTGACCTCAGCCAGAAGTTCAAACACTTTTTCACAGCCATTAACTTCTTCAGCGTTCCACCATGCATATGTGCATTCTGTGTTTAATCTTTTCCATACTGGAAGATACAGCGGGCCTCCATCCGATGTGGGCCTTGCGACAGCAGGAAAATCTCATCCATCAAATCCAATGTGCCCATTTTGTTTGCATTGGATAAGTTCAAAATAATTTTTTCACGGCAAAGAGTCCTAGGTTTGCTCAGTAATTAAAATCAGAGGCACAGGGAAAGGACGTCTCTCGGGTCTCGCCAGCCCCTTACTTCTTCATACACTTGTTAAATTCACATGTGAGTCAAATTCACGTATTAGAGTCATACTGTCTACGGTTTCAAAATGCCTGTTCACTAGCACAGCACTAAGTCCTTTTTCACACAAAACCGTGTCAAGGGCTGTGTTCTCGTCTATAAACAAGGAAGGGGAGGAGTAAAGCAATAAACTAAGAAATTGGAGACCTACGTTTACTTTTTTGTGTATTACAAGTGGGGGTGATTGCATTTTGTGGTTCTGAGTTCTGAATCCTCATTGGACCTCTTTTTAAAAGTAATACTAAGAGCTAACATGTTTATTGCTTATTGCCAGACCCTAAGTGCTGAGATACTTACTTACGTTGACTGTTTTGATTTTTCCCAAACATTATAAGATGCAAGAATTAACATCCCAGGGGCGCCTGGGTGGCACAGCGGTTAAGCGTCTGCCTTCGGCTCAGGGCGTGATCCCGGCGTTATGGGATCGAGCCCCACATCAGGCTCCTCCACTAGGAGTCTGCTTCTTCCTCTCCCACTCCCCCTGCTTGTGTTCCCTCTCTCGCTGGCTGTCTCTATCTCTGTCGAATAAATAAATAAAATCTTTAAAAAAAAAAAAGAATTAACAACCCATTTACCAGATGAGAAAATGGAGGAACGGATGTTTTAGAAAAATAAATTTAGAAAAATTTAGAAAAAAAAAAAAACGGATGTTTTAGAAAATAAAAATGCCTCCTCTTTTATTCTGTTAGGTCTCTACATTAAAGTTTTTAGTCTCTGGTCTGGTACAGATAATATCGGGAGATTAAGAGGACACAGAGTAATGATTTTGTATTTCCTTGGGGAAAATAAAACTAGACTTTTGCTTTGATTCTTTAAGATTGAAAATGATTTCTTTCGGACTCTGAATGATCTGGTTAGCCGCACAGAAAGAGTTGCAACGTTTGTCCTTAGGGCCCACAGAATGGAAGGCTTATCACTGCTCTGCCTCCCCTCAAATGTATGTATACGTGAAGAAATTCAGGAACTATTATGTGTAGGTGCAGATGACATTTGGAACCTCACTGGCTCTATTGTTCCTTAGAGAAAATGTAATTGTTGATTCTTTTTTTTTTATAATGATTTTTTATTATATTATGTAATTGTTGATTCTTAACCGATCGTTTAAAAATGAAATTCCTCCAAATTTACTCCCTTTCTAATTGCAGATTCCAGCTGCCATTGGATTGAGTTTTCCTGTTGTTTCCTTGTCCCTAAAGTCTCTGTAAAAGATTTTATTTCTCTAGGCAACCAGCTGGTTTTTCACATAGATAAGGTCAATTAATTTGACCTTTGTTTCAATATGAAATGCATAATAAAAGCTAGTGCCCCAAAGACCGGATGTGGCCTTTCAGAAAAGCTACTTGCCAGGACAGGGAACAATAATTTATGGCCTCGTAAACCCCAGTTGAAATGCTTGTTGCTGAGCATGGCAATGACAAGGAGACTGTGTGTGTCTTTATGTATTTATTTTTATTCTAGGCCATAGGCATGGGAAAAGAACCAAGCACCTGCATTATTGAAGATGGGGAGTGACAGAGGCCAAAAGAGGGCTGTCGTTTCTTTAAGGACCCAGGGACGCGATTTGAATGCATGTTTTTCTGCAGCAGCTTGTTTTCCGGGGACAAAAATTCATAAATAGAGGCTCAGAGAGTTTATTACTGACTTTGGACTGTAAGAGTTCATGAGCAAAACCAACGTCCCAATTCAGGCTTCGAGAGCTGTGCAAACTCATCGTGCAGCAAAGTATGGAGAAGGAAGGTGAGATTGCGATTTACGATCAATATCAAAAGGACCGGTATCTGCAGTTTGATTGATTGATTGATTGATCCGGGAACCCAATTTTAACAAATTTACGAGGATTTGAACTTCTTTTTTAAGATTTTATTTATTTATTTATTTATTTATTTATTTGAGAGAGAGAGCATGAAGAGCAGGGGATGGGGAAGGGAAGGGGCAGAAGGAGAAGCAGGCTGGATGCGAGGCTGGATCCCAGCACCCTGGGGTCATGACCTGAGCCAAAGACAGGCGCTTAACCAACTGAGCCACCCAGGCGCCCCTATTTTTCTGTATTTAAACAACCCTGGATGAACCCCTTTTCATTAAATCTGTGATCAGATCTCTGATGACGTCTTAGAAATGGGCTATCTCGTTCAAAATATATGCCCGTTTCTTAGACTCTCTATAATGTTTTAATAAGTGTAATTCATCATCTCCAGCCACCATGAATTTAGGAATCCGGTATCTTAGCCATTCTTTTGAAATTGGCCTTTTCGTACACCTTGAATTGGGGTACACTGTGGAAAACGTTTGCTCCTCAAGACCTGCGTTCCTTCCTAAAGCCACCCTTTTCCAGTTCTGCCAACGCCTTTACCGGGAAGCTTTTCACGAACGTGCATGTGTGCAATTTTTGGAGATCCGGTGGTAATTTGGACAAAAAAGCATTTTCTAAGTAATTATGCAATAGCATGAGTAATCAGGAGAAGTTTACAGTGTACAAGGTACCAGCACCTTTTGGAGTTGAAGAAACACAGAAACGGCACCCAACAGGGCTGGGTTTAGAAAGAGCACGGGAGGGAAAATGAAAAGATGCCGAACACAGACAAACCAATTTCAAAATCTTTGCACGGTTCCTTGCACATACTTTTGATGAGAACATAAAAGAGAGGCACCTTTCTGGAGGGTCATTGGCAACACCCATCACAGCGCTCTCATAGCAGATACTCTGTCCCAGCAAGTACAGTTTGAGGCATTTATCCCAAGAAAAGCATACAGGTATTCCAAACGACTGTTTAGCAGAAAGTAGCCTGCACAAATAAAAACTGTATTTATATCTTTGCGGAGTTTTTCACAGGTAGACAGACCAATAACTCGTACCATTCATTTTGTTTGCAACAGTTTCTGCATATCTTCATCACATGCTAATAGTGGTCACTCTTTGTGATTTTATGCTGATGCTTAGTTTTCTTCTTTCTCAAAACTCCGCCACACACAAACACGTTCTTTTTTTTAAAGGGAAAAGCCACCAGCAAATGCCATCTTGCAATATCTACAGATGATTCGATATCAGATCTTCAAAAGGCGAGAAATCTATTTTCCCATCTTCTTTCATCCACTGGGTCTCCCTGGCCCTTTGCCACCAAGACCTGGACCTGGCATCAATGCCATTAGTGCTATATTTCAAATACATTGCTAGTTGAATAGACTTTTGTTGACCGTCTTAAGAAACTAACCACAATTTATATCATTGTTTCCATGGGGAAAAATGTGTTCCAACTTCCAAACAGCTGACATAAAAACAAATTCAAAACAGCTTGTTTGTACCTTGAAGATTGTCTATATCTTTTTTCCTGTTTTTCCTACTGAAAGCAAGTTGGTACTCCAAAGTCATTAATTGCCCGAGAGAATAGTACACCCAAAGCCCGAAATTGTGGCCTGGACTGTTTTTGACCTCTAGTTAAGAAAGGCTTTTTCTGGATTCTGGTCCTGTAGAGAGCATTCTTTCCAGGGGGATTTCTTTATTAATTTATTTTTAAGGTCATTGATCGAAACCACAGATTTACTGATGTGTGTATGAACTATGTCTGAAAGAAAACAGGATAATCGTATTTAAGACTCCTAAGTGATCCCCCTTCATTACTTTTTTGGTGTGATTGCAGAAAAACCTCAGAAGAGCTGTGTCTCTCCAAAACTCCTGTTAAACTTCGCTCCAGAGATCTAGCTAGCGCAAAAGGAGACTGCGATCGAACTAACTGAATCGATCCCATTGCGGCAAAAACGCCCCAAAATATTGTCAAGTGTGTTTCTTCAGGAAAACTCAGGTAATAAGCTGAATTTCTAGCTGTCTGTGTCCAGACGTCACTCTATGATTCTGAACAATAGTTGGGGCAGGTCAAGACGAAGAGGTTAAGATACACGGCACGGAAGAAAGAGAAGGAAGAGCATAAAAGCTCTGGGAGTCCCAGGAACATAAAACTGTCAGTTGTGTGCAGCAAAATTCTCATGACCCCAAAGCTGAACTTTGTAAATAGGCTTGGCATCAAACTCTTGCCTGGAGAAAATGAAGAGGGGGGAAAAAGGGAGGGGGAGAAAAGAAAAAGAGGAAGAAGAAAAAGAAGTCTCTTGCCTTGCTCGACACACACACACAGATGCGTACACATATTACACATATGAGATGCGCGCACTGTTAATTTTGCAAGGATAGATGCAACCCGCCTATTGCACACCGAATTATAGAGCCTCGAGCTGCTGACCACAGGACGAAACCAGTGTTCTTTCATTTGAATTGCGACCCCTCTTATGCAGTGCTTCTCGCTAGGGCTTTTCATTTCTTGACTAGATTGTATTACGATGAATGATGGCAAGATGGACGAACCATTCCCCGGCCCCATTTCTTGGAGAGGCTATTTCTAAATATGTCAGGGTTATAAACTCCTTAATAGATGAGGAGAAGATGGAACGCATGCTTCAAGTCATACACCTAGGTTTTGGTGGATCTGACCCTCAATTCAACTAACTTACTCGATGTCAGTCAAATTTGCTTTGGATGCTCTATTTTTGTGTTTCTTTGCTTTAAAACTGAAAATAGTATGTGTCTCTTTCAACTATTAGGAGAATTGAAAGCCGTGCATACCAAACGACTGCATTTGGAGAGTGGAGTTCAAGGCCTGACCCACAGTCGGTACACAAAATTAATATCAGAAAGATACAATGATTATTGTTATTATTACAGGAGTATTGCTAATTGAAATCATAGACCTGGTATGATTCCATGTCTGAACCAAAAACTTAACTATTTCTATTTTTTTAGTACAAAAAAGTGGTTTGTTTTAGTGCACAGCTGGAAACAACTTATATTGACCTCTTGTGTTCTAGAGTTGGGAATTTCAACCTATGTCTTTGTTTATTGCTAAAATGGAGGTTTTCATCAAATGGTGTAGAGCTCACTTTCCAATATATACATAGTTTTTGTCGAAGTCCACTAAAACTCATTCTACTGCTGGTCATGCTGAGAGATACAACGATGATGGGACCCAGTGCAAATGAATAGCCGGAAATTTGGCATAAGGATGTGAGCTAAGCATCCATCTCTAAGCAACTTAGAGATTTCTATTTCGGTGCTGAATGCCTCTTTCTGCTTTTCATCCATGGCATAGTTAAATTCTGCGGAGATAAAGAATTTCTCGGAGATTTCTGTATGATAAAATTAACATGTCCTAGCTAGTAACACACTTGCTTGCAACACATTTTCTACAATTATTATTAGAAAGTCCCCTTTTGTGGAAGAACACTGATATTGGGAAATGTTGGGAATACATTGCTAACCCACAACTATACCTACAAAGTATGAGACTACTTACATAGATGTATGTAATGCCAAGTAATATACAATACAAGAGAAAAAGGGTATGCATAAAATTTTAGTTGTGATGGTCACTGGGATGGCAGATAAGAGAATTTTTTGTTGGGACAGACGGAGCAGGGAGTGTTTACTCAGAGGGTAGCATAAGTTTTGGAGGTCTTGGAATTGAAGGTCCTAGCTGTGTCACTTAATAGCTATATAAGTTTTGGCAGGCTAATTAACCATTAACTCTCTGTGCCGTAGGTTTCCTCATCTATGAAATGCAGTAACAGTAATAATGTCAGTGCCTACAACATAAGATGGATGTGAAGCTTAAATGAAAAATGGAGTCGACAGAAAAATACATATTATATAGTCCCTCGACATTTATTGATATCAGCGTTGACACTTATCAAGATTATTTTTAATAATTTCAAGATAATATATTCCAATCTTAACCAGCCTCTTATTCAAATAACCTGATAAGCCTCTTATGCTTATCATTTCTTAATAATATTTTCTGTTGTACGAAATGGCTTTGTTCTTATCTTATTCTTTTCATTTCATTCATTTCATTATTCTTGTCACTGGTTTACCTGTCAATGTCATTTGGGCTTTCCCTCCTCTCTTGGGACTGTCTTTAAGTTTTTGTTTTCACTGGCTTTATTATGTTTTTATCCATCTAAGTGTCTTATTAATATTTTTTGAAGAGTTAACTCATTTCGAGTTAGATTCAAAATTAAGCCACAAGATTCATGTGCTCATTTCCCCCCAAATGTTGTAATTTGATCATCATAAAATTATACCTGACTTCCCAGCTCCCCTTTGACCTCGTGACAAAATACTGTTCTGCCTCTTTGTTCACGTGGGGCTGCTAATTCCTTACCAATTTCTGTAGAGTAGACTTCTGTGTTGTAGCTTTTTGGAAACACCACAAGCCTAATAAAAACATGCAAATATGCAAATTTACCACCCCTGTTTTCTTTCATTTTTGTTTGTTGGGTTTTGCATTTTAGCAGAGAACTATCTTTCCCCTTCTCTGGTCTAAATCCTTCCTTATCTCCGCTGTTCCATTCTATCCTGATTGTTCCAGAGACATTCATTCACTTCATTTTTGTAGAAATCTTCTACTAATGTTTATTGCTTTCTTTATTTTAATATTATCTCTTTTCTCCATTGGTTTTTCCTTTTCCCTTAAAAACAAACAAGCTTCGTAGATGTTTGTTGACTCAATGAATAAATACATGAATGATGTCAAGGATTTGTGGCTTCTGTTGGTCACCTATTTGCAGAAATCCATTAAAGAATATGACATGATTAAGTCATAGGTATCTCCATGAGGAATTTCTAATAGGAATTTCTACGAGGTATAAGGATATTTGCCTATTATTCAATTGATTCATTAACTACTTTGTCTAATCCTGAAACTCCAGAATTAGCTTTGCCCTTTGACAATTTCCCAAACATCTGAGCATTTAAGAATTTGAAATCCAAGTTTGACATTTGTAGTCTGAGAGTTTTAGAAAGGCTTCTCATTTCTGTACACAACTTGAGAGACGTAATCATTATGAAAGCAGAGTGAGATTGGAAATTTTTTTCCCTTTTTAAATGAAATATAAGAACAAGCCTTTAGGAAGACCGAGCAAGCTTTTTTGAGAAGATATTTCTTTACACTTATGCTAAATGTTATATAGTGTGTTTTTGTTTGCTTGCTGTTTATTTATTTATTTTTAGAGCTGTGTTAGGGACACAGCCCAATCGAGGGGGAGGTACGGAGATTTCCTAGAACCCCGTCTCCACTTGTGAATAGCCTCTCCTGTTATCAGCATCTTCCACTAGAGTAATACCTTTGTTACAGTTGATGAACCTACGTTGACCCACCATAATCACCCAGAGTCCATGGCTTACGTTACAGTTCACTCTTGGTGTTGTACATTTTATGGGTTTGGACAAATGCGTAATGACACGCATCCATCATTATGGTATCACACAGAACATTTTCACTGCCCTAAAAGTCCTCTGTGTCTGCCTATTTATTCCCCCAACCCGAAGCCTTGACAACCACTGATCTTTTTACCGTCGCCATAGTTTCCCTTTTCCAGAATGTCCAGTAGTTGGGATCATGCAGCACCTTTTTGTGGCCTGTGCTGAACCCCTTCAGTCTGTTTTCTTTTCTCTTTGTATTTTAACACCTTTGTTCACTTTAGTTCTGCAACTTAATGGGCACCCCTTGTTATTCTGATTAACCTTGTTTAATCTCACCTGCTCCTGAGTTTTTAAACAATCTATACAGACTTTCACAAATAGAAACCCTCTAAAATCTTGACAAAATAAAGATCACTCCCAGTCCCGCCACCCAGTGATGGTCTTCATAAACATGTCTGTGTATTTCATTTTTTTTGGTCCTAAGTATAATCTGTGTATGTGTGTATCGACAAAACTCACTAATAATACATAATGGGAGGCTTTGCTAATTTCATATCCCCCATTTATCCACTTGCATCTTAAATAACACCCAGCTGACTTGTTCTTAGAACACATTTATCTGTATTTACAACAGAACCGTGCCATATACCGTTCTTTTATGTCATTCCTTCAGTTAACAAGGGAGCACCCTTATTAGCCTTCCCATCCCCAGGATGCATTAAGCATCCCTACTCTGTGGTACCAAAGTCCCCTTATATTTACTTGTGTACTCAAGCCCATTTTCACCCACACTGTCTCTTATGTGTTTATCTCTTCAGCTGCACACGAAACTCCACAATCAATTTGCTTTTGTTGTGTTCGCTGATATGAGTTCGCTATGGGTTAATTAAATCTATGTTTCAAAACCTTTCTATTTGTAACAAAAGAAGTGCATCAATGAACATGTATTTCCTAAGAATCTACTGTATAATTAACCCTGTGCTAAGAGCTGTATATTAGACAAAAGAAATAATGGCCATGCTAACCACAAACAGAGAGGGGGAGAAAGAAGGTCTGGAATCAGAAGGCATAGTGATTCCACGCAAGTGTTGTCTCGGGTAACATGAATAATTTCTTTTATTCTGCATGTTACAGATGAGGAAATTGAGCTGAATGCCTGCCTCACAAAAGTATTTTGAGAATTGCCAAAATGAGTGCTTTTGCAACGTGAGCTCAAATGTTAAGAAGTATTAATATTGCTGCTGTAATTTACAAGTCAATGAACGCAGCATCGAGCATCTGTAGTTCTTACTGATGATGTCAAACGTCAACGTGTCCTTCTCTCTGCAAACTTGTAAATAAAATCTAGCAATGCGATTCCATCCTGACTTATTACATGATATATATTCATACTTTCCGGAAACCCCGATAACGCTTCTTTCTGAATTGGATCTCTGACAAAAACAAAGACGTTGTTGGAAAAAAAACGTTGATGAGATTCTTTTAAAAAGAAAGGATTTGCCTGCAAAGAGAGCACCAAGACAATAAAAAAATAAATAAAAAGTACATTATTTAATTTTAAAGTCTTAACACTTTGATTAGATTACTAAAGCCCAAGGAACTACCACATACTTCCAGAAATCTCTGGAAGACATACTTCCAGAGTCTCTCTGTGTGCTGTATTAGCCTGATGTTGGCAAAATCTCCAGACTGACCCTTTTGTGATTGAATAGATCTCTAGAGAAATTTGTATGAATCTTATGAGTTCTAATATTTATTCTGCTTATTAATATGTAACAGCATTTTCACAGCAGATTTTAGTTGGCTTTTTCCTAATATTTAATCCTCTAAAATGTAGAACAAGTCCCAGTCAACTATTATTTAACACTGAGTGTGTTCTCAATAAAACCCAGACAGAAGTCACATTTTAAAAGAGATCATCAAAATATATATTCATACATATTCAAAATACATCATCCACATTCCATTACGTGGTGATTTTTCATTTGTTTATGCGATCAGTGTTTCCCTCCTCAGATAAAATTCAGCATTCCCTTGGAATTCAGGAATTCTCAGTGATAAAGTTCCGTTTTAATTAGAATTGAGATTTGTAAAGAAAGAGACTAAGCACAGGAAGTTATTAGAATAACAACATGACAGCTGGAAAAGTTTCAAATGGACTGATAGGATATATTAATGGATCCCAAATGTTTTTATTTTTTCTTCAATTTCTGTGTCCATATGAAAGCTAAAGAGAATTGTGTAAGCCGAAGCATTATGTCATTAGAGCAGATAAAACAAACAAGCCAACTTTTTAAAAAGGACCAAAGGTAAGAAAAAATATTGCTGAAATATAATATTTTGATAAAATCTTTCTTTTCCTGACTGGTTCGTATTGACTGTTTATGGTGATTACACTTACTGACTTTTTCCCACTTCGTTTTGCCTGTATAAATAGTATCAAATTTTTTTTTGATAATTTAGGGTATAATTGTATATTCAGTTAACTAGAATTGAATCCGAGTAATTAAAAAATTTGTTTCCACTACCTTTTCAAACACAAGATAGTCTCATGATTATATGATGCAATGTTACTAATATTCAATTTCTCACTTTGTTGTACGTGCTATTTGTTACTATGAACAAGCATTACTAATATAATTATTAGTTAACATTTTCTTGAGCATTTGCCATTGTCAATTAATATGCTAAGGGAATTTATATAAATTATCTTATTTAATTCTTTTAACACTACCATGAGGCAGTTACTACCATCCCAATTTTAGATTCACAGAGGTTAAGTAACTTGTTTAAGTTCTCATAATTGGGAATTAAACTCATGTCTATCCAAACTATGCCACATCATGTCCTAGAAACTTACTTGCAGATAGGACAGGTGTATACTAGCCTCTTTTTGCAGACACAAGCACAGTGAACTTACTCAAAGTTCTCATTACTCAACTTGCTCATGAACACTCATCAAACTCTCAGTTGAAGATTGATATTTTTTTTTTTTGACTACTGGTGAGCTTTCTCACTTCACCACAATTGCTTTTTAATTTATATTTGCTCTTTTAAATATCTGACACTTACTATGCATAGTTGCAGCTGTCCTAGGATGACTATCAGTTTAAAATATGATACTAAATTCCCATCCATGTTTGTCTGTGATTCCAACCCCCTCCCCCTTCCCTTCCCCCTCCCATCCCTGCCTCTGTAAACAAGTATTAAAAAGAAACAAAATGTTTTCGAGGATTGGGCAACAGGTAGTTCAGGGAACCACCTTAAGAGAAGGTAAACACATGCTCTGGTATTTTGCCTGGGGCCATGTTCAGACTTCAAGGCAGACCAAGGTGGAGGCCAGGTACAGAAGAAATGTCTGTGAGCTGATGAGGTAGAGATTAGAGTTTCAGGCCACTGAAACAAATGGAATTTGCAGAGCAGAGCTTAGAAAATAAGGAGTTGCCTCGAGAGGAGGGTCCAGACGTCTGCATGAGGATTAACCATGAGATCTCCTCTGAGAGAATTTGTGCAGACATGAGGCAAGCCATACCGAAGGTTTTTCAACAATGGGAAATGGAATTTGGGCCCAGAAAACCTGGAGAAGCCTCTCTGAGAGACTCAAGCATTCAGGTAATAAGAGCCCAGAAAGAGTCACAGCTTAGTGATAAGGACTACCATTTAGAATAAAGTCCCTGTGCCAGGTCTCAGTTCAAAATTGAAATCACTATGTCCTCAGAAATAATAAAACCAAGCCTCATGAGACTGGTAGGATCTGCCAGTAATTTAACTGCCTATCAGGAAAAAAACAAAAATGAAAATAAAAGCAAAACCAAAATATACCTCATTATTTCGAGAAAAGGGCATAACGCAAACTCTTTGTAACATACCACTCTAATGTGCAGATTATAATAAAAATTACCAGAAATGTGGGGCACCTGGTGGCAGCTCAGTGAAGCGTCGGACCTTCAACTCAGGTCATGATCTCGATGTCGTGAGATCGAGCCCCACGTCAGGCTCTGCGCTCGGCTTAAAGTCTGCTTGAGAGTCTCTCTCCCCTTCCTCTGCCCCTCCTGTCCAGGCTCTCTCTCCCTCTCAGATAAAGAAATAAATCTTTAAAAAATACGACTAGAAACATGAAAGTGCAGGAAAATGTGAACAAAAAAGTGTTGTCAATGTGAATAAATCATTCAATACCTTAGGGGTTGTAATTAACTGATGGAATCTTTTCAAGTTCAGGGATGCAAAGGAAGAGCATTCTACTGAATGAACCGATGACAAATCTCAGTAGAGAAACTAAAACTGAAACTAAGTGGAATTTTTGGGTATTGCTATCTAAAAGGAAAAACAAAATCTCCGAGTGGCTTAAGAATATTGTGGAGACTGATTACAGATGGGTTAGTAAAAACCTAAAGACGCATCAATATGAAATGTTTAAAAACATTTGAAAGAAACAAGGTTGAAAGAAAATGAACAGAGACTCAGTGGCTTGTGTGAAATAAGATCTGGTCTTACACACAAGTGATTGGAGACCAATATAACAAGGAGAAAAAGGAAGGGCAGAAAAAAAATTTTTTTTTTTAATGAAATTTCCCTCCCTCGGGAAAAAAAAAAAAATCAAGTTACATATCCAAGGAGTTCAAGTTACACCAAGTAGAATACAAAAAGAGCCATGCCTGGGTATATCACAATTATACTGCTCAAAGCTAAGACAAAGAGAAATTTTTAAAATCTGCCAAAGGAAAATAAAGATTACATCTGGGGAAATTTGATTTTATTATAGGAAATCAACAGATTTCTCGATGCATCAAAAGATGCTAGAAAACAATCAAACAATGTCTTTCAAGTGGCGGGGGGGGGGGGAGAAGTTGACCTGGAATTCTGCGTTTAGTAAAAATCTCCTTCAAAAATGATGGTGAGATTAAGACGATTCCAGTCAAACAACGGCGGAGAAAATGAATTGCCACCAACATCTTAAGAACGTGGAAAGGATTTCTTCAGACGGAAGAAAAATATCACTTGGTGGAAACAGTCACAAGGGAAATACGTTCTCCTCAGAGACCCACAATGGGGGACAGCAAGGATCATCAGACTGTGGCCTGTGAGCCAGATCCAGCCCCCCCCCCACAGTTTGTGTAAATTTATTGGAACAGAGCCACACCTATTCATTTGCATACTGTCTAGGGCGCTTTTGTGTTGCGACTGCAGAGCTGAGTTGGGAGAGATGCTATCTGGCACTTTGCAGGAAAAGAAATTGCCAAGTCTTATCATAGAGAATAAGAAGCGGAAACCATGATAAAACATTTGTCCGGGGACAAAGTGCAATATAATAGAGCATGAATTTATGCACTGAGGCAATCCAGGGCTTTAAAAAAAAAAAAAAGAGCTACTTGGAGATTTTCACCGAGGAAGCGAGAGATTGAAAAAGTGAAAATTGTATGAGCCTTAACTAAAAGGCAGCTCTGCAGTCTATGCATCCACTAGGACAGAAAAGTTGCAAATGGTTCTTTGATGCCATCCAGGATCAGATTCAAGATGTGGTATAAAAGGCAAGATGCCGTTGATCGTATCAGTTCTTCAATGTACTTTAAGGCAAATGGCATCTTGAATTATGTTCGCCTTGTCTATACAAACTAAGTAAATAAATAAAGGATTTGTGGATTATTTATCCCGTGTTCAACTTTTTAAAGACTTATTTCCGTAAGGCATGATTTCTTAAAAAGCATTCTTTCACAGAGTGGAGATTTGTGGCCAGATTTGTCTATCAGACTTGCAAGAGCACAGGTGGGAGTCTAGGGAAATAAACAGCACCCATAAGGACCTGTTGATAAATTCGAGCTCAGACTGTTCCATCCCTTATAGGCTCTTTCCTTTCTCTCTCTGCACATCTGTGACACTGGAGTTTGGCCCAGAGGAAGAACACACAGTTGAGATAAAGAGATGTGTGCCAAGAAAGCCACATATTCGGATCAGATGGGATGCAGATGAACATCTGTGCTGAGAAAAGAAAGCCAAGGGTGATATTCTTCAATGTTGAAATAACTATGCAGAGTTCTACTCCCTGTAAAAAAGCTCCCTCTCTCTCTCTCTCTTTTTTTTCTTTTTTGCTTTGAGTTTTTCACTTAAAGAAGCAGCGTCTCTTCCTGTAATGCACTTAAAGTTTCTCTGCCCGCTCTTCTGCAGGTGTGTGTTTGTTCCTCGCTTCAGTTTACCCATTCAAAGGCACACGCAAACCTCCTATTATTTGTATCCATATTTAAAGTGGGCTTGACAGTCACATTTTTGCACTGACAGGCACACAATAAAAATCATGTACTGTTACTAGTTTTCGAGGCAGAATTATTTCATAACAATTATCTTCAAATCTCCAATGTTCTGTGTGCTCCAAACCAATTGTCTTTATATTAATAATTAAGTCGAAGTGACAGTGGATGACAGCTGCAATTGGTTTCATTTGGGAAGCGTGCACTGCTTTCGCTATCACCATGGAATCGCTCTGGCTGCGTGTCAGAGTATTTAAGCCATTGAATGTAACCAAATTGGTAGTCAGACAAGGTGCACATTTTCAGGCAAACACACATTCATGTGTGTGTGTGTGTGTGTGTGTGTGCCCGTGCGTGTGTAACATAACTTACTCACCAAATCCCAGTAGCTTTAGCAAGATTTATCAGTAGAGTGCTACAAAGTATTTGATAGATACAAAAGGTATTTCTTATGAAACAGCTTTGTTTCCATGTTGTCCCTGCAAGCCAAGGGTTGGCCAAAATTTTCAGGAAAAGTCAAGGTAGAATTTTTGGCTTGTAAGCTGTATGGTCTCTGGCGCAACTATTCAACTCTGCTCTTACAGTGTGAAAGCAGTCATAGACAACACGTTCGTGAATAAGCATCACTCCAGTCCAATAAAACTGTATTTACGAAAACAGGCAGCAGGGAGAGTTTGGTCCATGGGCTGCTTTAAACCATTATCCAATGTATTTTATTTAAGGCATAGTACACACCTTTTTCATTTAAGTTCTTGTTCCCTTTCTATTAAAATTACAAAGCATTACTAGAGATGAGGAAAGAGCAAATGTGGTTTAAAAATAAAAGTTTGGTGGTGATTTATGATATCGAACAATCCAAAATATTTTTTATATAGATCTAGCAGGTGAGAGCTCCATGGCGTCTAACGAATGAGCTCCGTGTAATTTATCTTGTTGGATTCCTGTAACAATCTTGTGAGTTACAAAGGACAGGTAGGATTCTTAAGCCCCATAAAGCTTTAAGAGGTTAAATGGCTCACCCAGGGTCAGAAATGCTAAATGTAGAATTGGGATTTTGAACTTTGCCTTTGAGTACCAAAGCTTTTATTTGGGGCAGCAAGCCATTTTGGGGACCTGATTTTTGGTGGTCACTTTCATTGTATAGAAGTGGTCCGAATTCAACTCTTGATGTGCAATTACTGTTGGAAGTGAAAAAGAAAATAAATATTTCCTCTATTATTAGATTAATGAAGATGGCAAGAATGAATAATTTAAGAAAAATAGAAACAAGCCTCAAATACTCATTTCCCCCTTAATAACAGCACCTCTCTTCCTGCTTTCTAAGTGTAGTTGTCCCCACGATCCTCCTGGCTTCCTCTTGGAGACAACACCTTGTTAGACTTTTATGCAGGACTCCTTCGCTTCAAAAAGAGACTCTAAAATGATTCACTCCTAGCCAACTGGCATTCGAAGGATCTGTTATGCATGTTTTTGGCTTCTGTACAATTTTATTGCTACAACTTTTATTACATAAAAAGCTCAAGAAAGAGATAAACCACTGCTTTAGGGTTTTTGATACAGACATGGAACCATCAGTGCAGGAAGCCACACTTGTGGATTATGTCCATAGCCCTCCTGTCTGTCTAAGAATGAATCACCTTACAATATTACCTTCTAACTTCCACCTATATTGGTGATTTTTCTCCTATAAGAGCAAAATGTTTTGGAGAAACTGTCTGAATATCTTTACCACATTGGTCTAAGATCACAGGGTTTACAATTTCTATCCTTACTTTTTTTTTTTTCTTAAATGGCTCTCCTAGATAAAATCAAGTTAAACTATTTCACAG
This sequence comes from Ursus maritimus, assembly GCF_017311325.1. Taxonomy (NCBI): domain Eukaryota; kingdom Metazoa; phylum Chordata; class Mammalia; order Carnivora; family Ursidae; genus Ursus; species Ursus maritimus. The sequence continues at coordinate 9,895,503 of NW_024424897.1, read as the reverse complement.
TTGTACATATATGTAACATTTGAGAATGTTGGACATTTACGAAGGCTTTGCTGATGTTAAAACAGCGTAAATATTAAAATTAAAGCTGCTCATTAATATCAAGTTAGGTGAAAATCACTTATCCGGGGAAGGATAAGCAGTTGGGGACACAGCTCTTCATACTACAAAGATGGTATCGCCAAAGTATAAAATGAAAAGGCAATGTGACAGATACAAGCAGCTGTTTTCCTGGGCAAAGCAACGCCAAAGGTGAGAGGTAGAGCTGGGGTAAGGGTAGAAATCTGAGAGTGACCTTATTCTCCCAAATTTCCAGGAAGAGGCAAAGTCCCTTTCTTCTTGGCTATAGACAGTGAAGCCATTCAAGGAAGCGATGTTCATTTCTCCATCAATTTCAGAGGACATGGTGGTACCCTAACTTGACCCACTGACAACCTCAACTATCAAGATCCATGAAAGTGGCCATGGGGTAGTGACCTCCTGGTCTTTAAAAGGGCATGCATTATTCTTGGCATCATTCACTATCAAAAGTTAGAAACAGTGCCTGCAAAGCAGTGCCATTTGGAGTGTGTCTGCCTTCCTTCATTGAACTCTTATCAGCAAGATACAAAGGTAATTACAATAATACCATACTACAGAGAGAGAGAGAGAAGATCTTTGAGGTTCTCTAAATTCTTTTCAAAAAGTAGAGTCTGTAAGTAGGCTAGTCAAGAATTAGATTAGTCTAGTGCTGGCAAGCACCAGAAAATCTTCACACGTAAAACTCATCACGGGTTCCCATCTCGATGGGGATGGCCGGGGGTGGGGGGGCGGGGGTGTCCACTCGGACCGATACAGAGTGCCACAGCATGAGTTGAGAAAGTCCTTTAACAAAAGGCTGTCAGATATGATTTACGGAGCTGGCCTCTATTGGGCAAGCCTCACTGAGCACTCTGAATTCGAGCTTTCTACACTGGCAGACTTTTCCATAACCCAACAAAGACCTCGAGTTATAGGCAGTTCATAAAAGTGATGTCTATTGTTTAGATCTAACAGGGTCTCTCAACAGGGGAGGCAGAAGCAATGAAGTGCAAAATATAATATGAAATCAATTTCCCTTCTCACACGACCCTGAGAATAAGAAAAGACTCTTGTTTCCCTGGGGCTGCTAAAAATCCAAATGTCTTCTGGGTGGTTGGAACAGAAGACCCAGAGAATTTAAGAATATTTTTAGCTTAATTAGTTTAGGCACTTCGTTTTGAGACAGATTGAGTGCATTTCATCAGTCGGTTTTGGGATCACACAAGTCTGAGTAAGATCGTTTTTCCAGATATAGGGTGAGGTAGTTTGAGAGAAAGGTTATGCTTAATGAGATCTTCTTTCAGGGGGGAAAAATTGTATTAGTGGCTAAGGAAAGGGAACACCAAACTATGTTCCAGCAGCAACCTTAACCACTTACCATGATTTCTGAACACAGTGATGTAACTGCTTAGATGACTCTGCTGCCCAGGAGAGATGGGTGGAAACACTTTGAACTGCATTTAATCGCTTATTCACGATGTGATGACTGAGGACGTGGTTATGTTTCACATACAGCGATAACCATGGTAATGTTTGAAAACAGGGATAGCATATAAAACATCTTACTGGTTTCATTAATAGAATTTATCACACAAATCAGGAAGAATTACTTGTGCAGAGACTGTTAAGGTCTAACAGTTATGGCTTATTTTGGTATATGATAGGAAGCATATTACTTAAACTGTGCACTCTGGATCTCTCCATAATGTGATTCTAGCCCTGCAGGTAGAATATATAGTCCTCTATATTTGTTCTAAAATATGTTCCTTACAAGTTGTAAATGAGTGTGTACCAGTCCCATCTGAGCTTATTTGTGACGTTGGGGTTGTTTTTTTTCAAGAGATAGTTGATTTAGTAGTATAGGTAATTCTTCCACTTTTTACCTATGCTGTAGAAGGATAGTTGTTTTTTTTTTTTAAGAGAGGGAGAGAGAAGGGCGCCTGGGTGGCACAGCGGTTAGGCGTCTGCCTTCGGCTCAGGGCGTGATCCCAGCGTTACGGGATCGAGCCCCACGTCAGGCTCCTCCACTAGGAGCCTGCTTCTTCCTCTCCCACTCCCCCTGCTTGTGTTCCCTCTCTCGCTGGCTGTCTCTATCTCTGTCGAATAAATAAATAAAATCTTAAAAAAAAAAAAAAAAAGAGAGGGAGAGAGAAGGGGGGAGGGGCAGAGAAAGAAAGAGAATCTTAAGCAGGTTCTATGACTAGCACGGAGCCTGATGGGGGCTCAGTCTCACAACCCTGAGATCATGACCTGAGCCGAAATCAAGAGTTGGACGCTTAACCGAATAAGCCACCCAGGCGCCCTGGAAAGATAATTCTTGACATTATGAAACAGAGTACTTGAGTATCAGAGTATCAGTTTGAGTTCTCCAAGAACAGCCATCAAAATGGAGTTAGATATGAGCACATTTATTGGAGAAACACCTTTGAAGGATAAAATGAAGAAAGGCAAGGAGAAGGCAGATAGAGGTCTGACATCTTTGAGAGGAGAGAGGGAAGGAAGGAAGGAAGGAAGGAAGGAAGGAAGGAAGGAAGGAAGGAAGGAAGGAAAGGGAGGAGGAGCTTCACCCTGCAGAATGGCTCTGACAAAGTCTTGGCCAGGCTGAGGGGAGCTTCAGAAGAAAGATCATTGCAGGAAGACTCCTTCATTCAAAAGGAAAGGCTGAGCCCTAACATCCTAACTGCGCTCAGACATTATCTGGGATAAGCCCAGAGGGTGCGTGGCCTGCATCCCAAGACACGGCAGTTGGAGGCTATCAACCATCCCTACTTCTCTCGATAGATTCTCTCCTGAGACACATCTGAGCCCTGTCTTCCATGGTTGCCACAACTTAGAAGTCTCATTTGTGGAATATCGAAATGGTAAACACGAAAAGAAATTACATGTGTAATCATATTGCAAGAGGAATTCCAACATACTGGATTCGAACGTAGATAAGACAGGTCCTGACTATTCAAGACCGACTCATGAAAAAAAAAATCTAAAATTGAAATACTTTCATCCATCAATTGTTGGTTTTTCTTAATATAGGAAAAGAATGTTAAATTCAGCGTTAGCAGCAATACTCCTTGGATCATCTCCAGGCGTATCAGAGTTCAGTGGGGTCGTGCTTTCATCAATGGTAGGATAGGTGATGCGTGTCATGATTTAAATTCATGATTTAAAACATTGATACACAGATGACGTGCCAATGGTGCCCTGAGGGTTGTGCCCCTTCATGAGGAATAATCCAGAACAAAAGTAAAAAGAACTGTGTCCTCACCACCTCTTTATTCCTCTTCTCCATGCTCATCTTCTAGCTGCCCACATTCCCTGGTGTTGCTTTTTATTTTGTGTTGCTTCGTACCGCTAAGGATTCACTAGAGCAACGCGTGTCAGTGAGACTCTCTCCAAACGTGTTCCTCCTTCAGATTCCACAATCTCGTCTTCTGTTTCATTCATTACCAGTCCTTTCCTCAGATCCAGACGGATGAGTTGGAAACGCGATGTGTATGAAGTAGACCTACACGAAAGAACGATCTAGCTGTTCTCCCACGATGGGGGTTTAGTACCGGGGCCCAGCGAAAGGCAGGGTAAGCTACGCTGGCGGCCAGCACCCCTAAGTTTGGGCTGTATCATGTGTTTCATGAAGGAGCAGACCCATAGCTCCGATCTATTTAGGATATCATCTCCCCCCTCCCCGCCTGGTGATACTCCCCCCACTGAGTATACCTCTCCTTCTCGCTTCTTGGAAGAAAGAATTTGTCCTGTTCCATTTGTCCAAAGAAGTGTGGAGTTTGGGGTTGAGTCAGGGCAGGGCGGGTTGTTCTATCTCACGCCTAACTACTATTTATCGTGACTGCAACTTTGGCCTCATTTCCTTGACCAATCAATAGCTGCTCTGCTAGCAGGGTTTATTTCTCATGGTCCTCCTGGGATAAGTCAGAGCTGTTTTGTACATAAAGAACCTCTTGGGGCTGCTTTCCGCAGAAGAGGGCAATTAGAATTTTATGGACTCTCCAGTACAAGTGTTAATGTTTGATAAAACCTAACTATGTTACTCCTTGCACTTAACTGCATTTAACCATTGTTTCAATGCCTATAACTCGAAGAGCTATGCTTGCATGGCAATCACAGAGCTCGTACTGGCTTCAACCCACGCTGTATGTTCTTCTGCAAAAGTCCAGACCTGTTCATCAACCGTTGGCTACCCGCCCTGGACTAATCATTGCACTTTCTGTAACCAAAGTGAACTTTATCTTCTGATCTTGTCGTGGACTTTAACTTCTGTTTCTAGCTCAGGATCATGATTTTTTTAATGACAACTTGGCTCTCAATTCAGGTTGCTGTGTGATTACTTAGGACATCAAATTCTTTGCAGCTCATATGTGGCTCAGCACCATGAAAAAGTAAGGGTGTAAGGCTGTGTCTGCCAATAACAGGAGCCCAATAAAGTTAATTATTTCTCCGTTAGGCACTTTGCTGGTACCCTGAACACATGGAACCGATTATCTAGCCCTGCAATGTTGTTAAATAAAATGTGCAAAAAAGAAAATACAATTATTGCTAAAGTAAAAACATACCACCAGGGGTTATTAAAAAAAGCAAGATGTTTTACATTTTAGGGATGTTTTGCTGCTACATGTGTGTGTTTGGTGAAAAACGATTAGCTCCAAGACACTGCCGTGCCAGTGTTAAACTTTTCCTTCTGCCCCATTGTCTTCCAGCCGCCTGAAATAAATGGAAGCAGGCTTTCTCATTCTGCGGGAAAATAATTTTTTTTTTAAATTAAAGGCATATTTTGGCAACGTTGGAATATAGACTACCTACTTAAAACATTGATTTTATACTATAACGAGGATGACTATGATGATTATTTTTTTAAAGATTTTATTTATTTGACAGAGAGAGACACAGTGAGGGGGAACGCAGGCAGGGGGAGTGGGAGAGGGAGAAGCAGGCTTCCCGCGGAGCAGGGAGCCCAATGCGGCGCTCGATCCCAGGACCCTGGGATCATGACCCGAGCTGAAGGCAGACGCTTAATGACTGAGCCTCCCAGGTGCCCCGGATGATTCTTTAATAAGAACATATTTACTTCTATCAGACCTCTGGGCAGGTCTAAATTGCTATGAACTCCACTTATTCACAAATGGATAGCATCTCCTAAAGTAACTGCATTCTGGTATAGAATATAAATTACTTTGGTAACGGGGGAAAAAACCCTATAATCCTCTTTTAGCTATGCTTAAAAGAACTATGGGAATTTAATAAATACAATGTGTTTATAAGATAAAGAGTCATAATCAGCTTCTTTCACCTTCAAAAGTTTCCCATTTCTCACCCAAATTTAACATAGTATTATATTGCCTAAATGTAATGCAATTACATTTACATTGACCACTTTTCATTTTAAATTGCTTTTCCCGTATTGCAAAAAAACTGTGATGGTAAGATATTTAGCTGATGTGCACTAGAGATTATACAAGAATGTTTTACGAGATTTGAATTTTGCGTGCATGCCCTATAAATAATCAAACTGTATACGTTTCAGTACAACATTGTATTAACCCATTCGACGTTACAGACTGACTCATGTATTAGGCTAAAACACCCGAGGATCAGAAAAATAAAAACCATTTTGGATTTTAACATCTGTGGCTTCAATTAAACAAAAGATTTTTTTTTTCTTTTTTGTAAAGTGCAGAAAGTCAAGTGAACTGACATTAAAACACATCTGAGTAAACAGATCTGGACTCTTGCTCTTAATTGTCCTGCAAAACCAAGTACCGTGTTGACATTACGTTATAATGTGTGGATCTTTGATAAGCAAAGAAGACACGCCCATGTGAGTACACCACTTGATTTTGCTCCATTTCCCACATCTTGTTATGAAACACCAGAATGATGAATATTGAGAAGTGACTGGGATTTCCAAAATGAACATTTGCCATTCAAGATTTTTATTTTACTTTCATTGCACGTGGGGTCTAGTAGGCTACACCAAAATCTTATACTTTCTAAAGGTAATACTTCTCAGCCAATCATTCGTTCTGTATTCTGCTTACTCCATAGCTTTCTTACATTCAAAAGAATGATCAGGCAGGCGAGAACCTTAAAATGAACAGAAACTGATGACCTTTTCCAATGGACAGAATCAGGAGGTCAAATCTTCTTAGATCACCGAAGACAAAGTTCTTTGGGGCCAAACTGCACAGCATTCTGGCTGCATTTCACTGGAGAAGCATCAAAATGTCCTTTTCTTTTTCTTTCTCTTTCTTTCTTTCTTTCTTTCTTTCTTTCTTTCTTTCTTTCTTTCTTTCTTTTTCATATTTTAGAGGAATTTGGCTTCTCCTCTGTTTTTACCCTCACAATCAATGAGATGTAATCACACTCTGATCACAATAGTAATAAGAACTTTTGGTGAAATCCAAGCTTCATTCTATTTTTGTGCCATTCTTTCTAGCTTAGGGAGTATTTGATTAGAGAAGGTCAGCATTGCTTAGGTCAGAAGGAAGCAAATGGTACATTCGAGAAACTGAATTGGTCTGGAGTGGATTTACATGGAAATGCTGTCACCCCCTTCTCAACTAAAAGCTCAAGATAGAGCATTAATGAGAAAATCAAGTGCATAGCCTAGCTATGACTTCAAATTGTTAAATATAATATGCTTACAGCTGCACAGTATGATTTAAATGATATAAAATATAACACTGCAGCATTTCCAAGAGGAAGTAATTTAGGGTAATGGCTTTAACTCCCCTTTACTAAAAATGCAGCTAGTTGCCAACAATTTAAAAGGGACTTTGTTACCATCAAGACAAGCCCCTCAATTTCAATGAGATGATGACTCACTGTTGATAACCCTGATTTCTTTGAGATTTTGATGTGTAGGGAAAAAAAGATGATTTGGGTACTATTAATAAGCATCTGTGCAAAATAGAAACAGTCATTGTGAAGCATGTAGCCAGAGGCTATTTGAAAGGGAATCTGGAAGATAATTATAGGATTCCATAAATGACATAACTAGGTTTTGGCAACTTTTTAGAAAAATTTGCAGACAGATATTGTATGTTTAGTAGGTTAACTAAATCATCCAAATTACTCTTTTTATTCGTGTTACAAGTAATGTAATATAACTACCCTATATTTTATAGATTTGGCATAAGCAACATGACTTAATATACTTACATTCACATGTACACTCAGCTTTTCTATTCATTTCAAGTGGATTTAAACGAAGCTAAATTCTGAAGTTTGATATAGAAACATATGAGTACTGCAACATGAAAGAAAAAACATTCTCTCTTAAAAAGTCATCTTTTAGAGTCTTTCTACATTAGAGTTCTTTTTAGCAAGCAACAATTAAATATTTAAAACTTACTATGCTATGCGAGCTCCGTGATTTTCCAATTCTTCATAAGGAAGCATATTTTACACATAATCTTACTTGAAATCCTAATATGTGAAAACAAGTAAACTATTATCTTATTAGTATATTTATTTTATAAATTTAATGTTTATAACTTTCAGTGATTTCCTGAATCATTCCACGGGAACCATGAGATTACTTTGTTACACAGGGACATCTTTGAAATAATAGCTTCGATATGTTAATGGCAATTTTACTTACACTTCAATGTACTATTTGCCCCCGTATTTTTACTTGGTTGCACGATATTCAGAAAACCTCGATTCATTAAACCAAATCCTATATGGTAACAGGCTTAAATCTCTACCTTCAAGTTTTAGGTGAAGTATCCTAATAGTGGTATCTTGTGAAATTTTCACCACGATACGTTCAATTTACGGCACAAAGAGACATGTTCTTAAAAAGCAAACATTTTGTATATAAATATTGTGTTTGTAACAGTGTTAAAGTTAGCATGTAAATCATGCCTATCAAAAATGCTGAATCACATGTTTTCAGACTCTTTTGCAACGTCTTTTGTAGAATCTTAAAAGTTCTTTGGAACAGAGCATTTTCCAAACCACAACGGTCGTTGGAGAAAAATATTACTAGTAACTATAATCTTAATAATAATTTTGTCCTTAGCCTTTCTAATTGATTTAATAAAAGCCCACCTGGGAAGAGTTTAAGAATAAATGTTATCAGAGGTTTTGTTTGTGAGTAGTGAAGAACCCCCAATAGTAGTGTCATAACAAACGGGAGTGTATTTCTCTTACATAAACAAAATCCAGAGACAGCTAGATCAGTTCATGTTCCAATGCAGCTCATTATTATACTCGCTTTGCCCCCAGCAAGATGGGACAGGTGTTGGGAGAGGGAGGGTTCGTGGCTCTTACCCTTTCAGGACACTTTTTGGCATTGTCATACTGCTATGACTCACACCCCATTAGGTAACATGACCGCACATAATTTCAGGGAATCTGGAACTCTGATCTTTAACTGGGTGCCCCGTAGTTTCCATTAGCAAGACAGAAGGAAGGAAGGAAGGAACCACATCCCAAATGCTAAGAACAAGTTATCTTTCTTTGCATTCCACCTGTCGCCTACGTCATGGCCCATTTGATTTACATTTGGAATTCTGTATATCTTAGAAAACACCCCAAATTCATCCTTCGGTTCTTCAGACCGGAAGCATTATAGGTTCTCTATAGAAGTGTTAGCCATCACTGCTGTCCCCCCAACTCCCACTCATGACTCCAAATGGTACTTGTCCTCAGGCTGGAACCAATGACTATAGAAAATTCGGTCCCATTTTCTTCTTTCAAGGGTCAATCCCCAATAATTTCTGTCAATTTCTGTCTTCAGGTAATTACTTTTGTATGTTGTCCAGGATTCTAGTTATCTGTAGGAGACTTAGTGCAAAAGAAACTTATCAACCATAACTAAAAGAAGAAACTATGGAAGTTTTCTTCTTGATATTTGCATGGCTGTTTTCTTCTTGTCATTCGTATTTAACCTACATGTCATCTCTTTAAGGCTTTGTCTGACTGTAATTTAAAGGAGCTTTTAACCTCTCTGTATAAAAATGCAGCCTATCTTGGGGCATCTGGTGGCTCAGTCGATCAGGTATCCAACTCCTGGTTTTGGCTCAGGTCATGTTCTCAGGTCATGACATGGAGACTTGCATTGGGCTCTGTGCTGAGTGCACACCCTCTTTCTCTCTAAAAGCAAGCAAACAAAATATGCTATTTTAAGACTGTGCATAGCACTGTAACAGAGCCTATGTTTTCCTTACTCTTTCTTCTGCATAGGCAACTTGACTGAGTTTCTCCTGCTGCTGTATAGGTCTTGTTTATCTCAAAGATCATGAGTCTTACTGGCAATCAGATTTCCATTTATAGTATACGAACAGGGAGAACTCAGGCACTTCCTAATCCCCCAGATTAAGGATCACTTTACTCAATGTGAGGAGTGGAACAATGCCCTCTCCAAGATGTCCATGTTCCAATCCTTGGAAACTGTACATATATTACCTTGCATGGCAAAATGGACTCTGAAGTTATGATTAAGTTTAAGATCTTGAGATAGGGAGATTTTCCTAGATGATCGGGGTACAAACCAATATAATCACAAGAGTTCTTGTAAGTCTGAAAAGCTAGCATCAGAGAGAGATTGAAAGATGTTACCTTGCTGGGTTTGAAGGAGGAGGAAGGGGCCATGAGCCAAAAAATGTGGTCAGCTTCCATAAACTAGAAAAGGCAAGGAAGCAATCTCCCGCTAGAGCCTCCAGAGGGAGCACAGCCTGCTGACGCCTTGATTTTAGCCCAAGAAAACCCACTTAAGACCTCTGATCTTCAGAACTGTACGATAGTATCAAGTACCCTTCTGTTCTCTTCCTTTGGCCCTATCCTATGGTGGGAGTGGTGCAACCACAGCCAGGTTCTAACCACGGCACCTCTAAGTGCACCGGGCATCAAAGGGAAGACCTTCCCTGGGACCCAAGACGTAGGATTGGCCTTAGGAAGCCCCCTGCCTGATCATGTGAGCATGTGCAACCCAAAGATGAGATACTGCCACCCCCCACATCACGGAACAGAAGGGTGGGAAGCCAGAGCTGCCCACCATGCCACAGGCAGTACCCACAGCATAACAGAGTCTCCTCGGCACCTGGACCTGGAGTCTGGATTTTGCTCTCTAAAGACCTTTAATAAAATCTTTGAAAAAAGAAAAAAAAACTGTAAGATAGTCAATTTGTATTGTTTTAAGCCACTAGGTATGTGATAATTCGTGACAGTTGCAACAGGAAGCTGACGCACCCCACGTTAGACTGCCTTGGGATCCTTCCCTGCTGGGTGGAGAATTTTCCCTATTGATCTACTGGGAGGTAGAGAACTAGATATGTCTCTGTTCTGAGTTTCTTCCAGGCCCAAGCTACAGCACAGGCCATCTCCAGAACTTGCTCTGCGTCACCCAGAGAGCAGCTGGGAAAAAGGCAGCAGACACCAGCTTCGTCTGCCTGGAAGAGAGGAAGGGACTCGTCATGCAGTGTCCTCCAGGGAGCTCCAATCCCTAGGGCTGCTCAGCCTCATCGTTCTCTCTGTGCTGACCGCAAAAAAGGAAAGTTTTTAATATTTTAAGTCATTGACAGCCCCCTTCATGCTTTGTTCTTATTGCTGCCATGGCTCCACTATTTTTAAATAGCTTTATTGCTATTTCAATGGGATTTCGGGAAGAAAATTAGGCAAATACCTGTGGTCAGTCTCATCCTGACTTGGGAAGTTCTGTTTTACACGGACCTTTTTCCACATGCTTGGTTACTTTTTGTTCTACTCATCCCCATGTGTCTCTACTTGTGAAATATTGGGAGATTACATAGGAGTTTTGTTTGTTTGTTGCGGTGATCAAAGATTTTGGGGGCAGTGCCCTCATTCTCCGTTAGGCCTGGTGTCTATGATTGAGAACAGGTGCAGTGAAGCCTTTTCTTTGCCTACCACTTCTGTCTGCATCAAATGAAAAGCAGGAGTCAGGTTTCTGTGGAATCTTGCCCTCCTCAATTCTCTTGTGCTGGAGAACTTTCCAAAATATTGGCAAGGATCTGGATTTGTGGCTGACCAATGGACCCACATCCCGCCATGGCCCCCACAAATTTTGCAGCTTTGAGATAGATTTTTATGTGGTTCCCCTAGAGTCGTACCTTCCATGTAATTTCGATTTAATCAGCTGCCTTACATTCGGTGAATAATGGGCTCATTGATCCATCCTTTAATATTTTTATGTGATCAAGTCATTCTTTGAAACTTCTATATGTGGATGGCAGCACTCCCTTATTTCTGAAGCAGATTCTGGGCTCTCTACTCAACACATTCGTTTGTGCTTGAGTTAAAGATGGAGATTAAACATTTGTGCCCAAATCACCACCTCACAGAGCAGCGCTGGTATGTCCACATAACCCATAAGCTTATGACAGCGATTCTGTATTTTTATAATAAGTTAGACATCAGTTTATCCATCATGGCTACATTTTGTAGTTTAATCCTAAATTGCAATGGAGGATCTAGAGGGCTCAGGGCGTGCTTGCATGATGCTTTTGTGAATTCTGGGATGTTTTAATGACAGAAGAAAGTCTAGTCTAGCAGACAAAACATGGTTTCTAACATTTAAGGCAACAGACAATGAATGACATTTATATTTTGCTGTCTACACCAGAAAGCCCCAACATCAAAGTAAGCCAAAAATGACAAAGCATAACCCTGAAGGAGATAGTGGTCCAGAAATATTACAGACACTTGGAAAAGGAGATACACAAGTGGTTTCATGATTCTGTCAACAGAGAGGGAAGGCCCAAGTTTCTGAGCTGAGCTATGGCAAAGAGAAAGATAAATTCCAGGGGAAGAGAATTGGCTCAGAAAGGAGGCTTGGATACCAGACCTTATGGAGGGGAAGAGGCAACAGGAAGAATAGCTAGATAATTATACCATTTTATCTGTCACACTGTCTTTCATTCATACTGCCGATGAACTAAAAGCAAAATTGCAAAACTACCAGCCTTCCGGAAAGTACCTTTGCAAATTTTATGGCTTTTGTAGTTAAAGTGTTAAAGCTTACTAACTACCTGGGCTCAGATATGTGTACTCAAAATACGTTTTGACTCTTTTAAGCTTAGGCTAATGACGTTCATATTAATTTCGGTGACATTTATTATAAAAACTCGACAATTCCATTGTCGTATCAATACAATTTTAAAAACTTGTTTAGGCACTGTTAAAAAAAATCACTGCTTATGACACAAAGAGAGATTCCCCAATGGACAAACAGCCAACTATTCCCAATTGTTTCTTAAATAAAGGATTCCCAGCAAATATTCGGAAGAAATCCTACGCCTTCCAGGGATAGGCAGCTGGGAAAGAGGGAAGAGATTAATACACCGAAAGCTGTAGACCATCCCAGTTCTATTCTTCAGTTCCTTGATTGAAGGCATTAAGTTTTATTTTATTAACTTCTTTCTTGCCCTTCAAAAGTTGAGGGTGCTCACTCCAGGGCTCTTGCAGAACTGCCCCAGGGAGCCTCAGTGCAAAGGTTTGGAACCACAGCTGGCTGTGATTAGAAGGATTGGGGGAGATCAGTGCTTGATTAACTTTCAGCTGCTCTTGGTTTGCCTCAGTTCCTGCAGGAGAATTAATCCGTAGGTTCGAGTAAATTTTGGATCTTAATGGATACCAGATACATCGAGCCCACCCAGACCACCAAGATTTAGCAATCCCTTTCCTCACATTTAAATTGTACAAATGAATTCATTCCTCCTTACCCAGTGGCCAAAATAACTCCATCTCACTGTGTTTCTCCCACTGCACTGGCTTTGTTGTGCCTTCTGGTCTAAGAGAGTGTAGGTCCTTTAAGGTGAGATCCAGGTCTTAGCTTTTGTATTTTCTGAAGTATGAATTTAATTCCTTTTAACTCAACGAGTCTGTTGGATGGGTAACAATGCACTCTGCTCTCTTTCTCTGAATTTGTGTTCAATGTCCACGAAATTATTTCAGCTCTACGATCAAGAGTCTTCATTATCCACTTCTGTACCATAAGGATTGACCCTTCTCCTCAATTGAATTTATGCCACCCTGGTTAAAGATTCTTTAATTAGAAATCTAGATTAATTACAATAAATCATCACTATCTTGATAACAAGGAAAGATAATCGGTCATTAGACATTTTTACAAGAACCCATGTTTTGGGATTCTTACACCCTTCACTTGGTTGGTACATTGCATAACAAGGGAAGTTCTTCATCTAACCCGTTCCTTGCTAATTGAATATTCTTATGCTTGTGAATTGAGAAACTCACACGAAAGGAAAGTTGACACAAAAGTAACGTACACATATTTATGAAATTTCAAGAGACTTCTATTTTTCTGATAGATTCTTATGATAGCATTGGCCCAGAAGACCCACAGTGTTAAGGTCAGAGACCTATAAATAAAAATAAAGGATTAGTCAACATAAATAAATCAAACAGAGATTTTCCTAACAAGCATGTAACTCATTTCCTTTTGTGAATCTAATGGCAGGAAGTATCAGGAGAGGAGCTGAGAGAAGGCAAAGCTTATTGTAATGTTCATGTACACTCCGAGAATTTCAATTTAACTAAATGAGAGAGGTAAATTTCCCATTGGTGACTTCTTGACTTGCTATGCTCAACTTGCTTTCCGATTCATATGTTCCTTTTATTCTCTTGCAGCAACACTTATCAGCACTATACTACATACATTTTCAGAGCGAAGTGTTTCTTAGGAAATCCTAACAGCTCCATTCTGTAAGCATCATCTCTCCTGCCTGAGCTCCTCCACCGATATCGGACACACTCACGTGTACGTTTATATATGATCTCTATCACTACTGTTATCACACTTACTCTCTCCCAATCCTCCCCTCCCAGAAACCCTGCCTCAATTAAGTTGACCTATTCATCTTCTCTGTTGATATGGTATCTATTCCACATGTTGCCTTTGCCTCCCTCACTTCTCCGACCTGCTGTGCTCTACTCCTTGCTATTGCTACTTCCTAAGTGATTCCCATGATCCAGCTTCAGAACCATCTTATCCACAGACTTCTTCTTATTTTCTCCAGGATTTATTCACTTTCCTCCACCTCAGTATAACTTCTTGTTTGAACCCCGTCTTCAGCACTCAGTGACTGGTCATTGGATTATGGTTGATCGTTTTGTGAGATCCTCTAGTCTCTGTAACGTGACTGTAACGTCTCAAGGAAGGAGGAATACTTTTTTAAAATAAATAGGAATCACACCTTGTTCATACAAGTAGTGTCTTTACGAATATTTACAAATTTTAATGCTTGTGGTACCAGCAGAAGGAATAGTAGAACATCATTTAAAGTTTCTTTGACTTAGAGTACCTAGAAAAATCTCACATGTTTAGGGAAAAAATACCATTAAATTGTCCATATCTACAAGTACTGCTGCATAGAGTTCTGGACAATGGATGACAGATGGCAAGTTTAGATTATAAGCTTCTAGCTAGATTGTGAATATCATGGAAATGAAAGCCTTAACCGTCCTTCTTACTCCTGTTTTCCGTGTGTACGTGGCCTAATACATAGTTCCTTATACCTAGTTGGTGGTCAGTAAATAATTTCGAATGAATCAAATGAATGAATAAGGAAGTAAAATAATCCAGATAAAACCCAAGTGTAAAAGGCAATGATCCTTTCCTATCTTTATTAAGAGTGCTCATGATAGATAAACAAAGTAACAATAATGGAACAGCTACCTGTACTCTGACATAGGGACTCGTCTGGAGTCATGACCAGAGATCATTTAACCTTGCTTTCCTCAAGACAATGAATGTGTTCATGTATTTTAAATACACTGAAAATTAGAGAAAAATGGAAAAAAAAATTGTCTGTGTGCCAATGTCTCTGCAGCTTAATTTGGCCAACCTTTCACTTTCGCTAAGGGGATTAGGATTTTGAGCATATTAGAAAATTCATGACATTTCCCAGGCAGTTAAATCCATCTTTTTGACTCAGTAGTTGATTACTTAAGTCAGCACATGAAATTCTCTCTAGGCTGAGCAGTGGTTTTCCTGTTTTATCTGATCTCCTTTCCAGTCTCCGGCCTTTAACAAATTGAGTATCTCACCGATAGTGCGTGTAAGACTAAATCCCCAAAGTGATGGGGTGAACAAAAAGCTAAGAGTTCAAGGAGATTAACAGAGACAATTCATGCTTCTTCCTACACTCATCTCTGTTTTAGTGACTGAGACCCTTCGTACAGATGCCCCTGCTCTCACTACTGACACCAATCCTCCAAGTTCAGTTGATTCCATCTGATGGTTGGGAGAACCGAGGTAATTCATTCTCACTAAAGTGTGGGCGTCTGGAGCATTGTTCCTAGAAGACACTTTATTTTTACAGTAGTGCCAACTCAGATCTGTATCTACATGTTGTATCTTAGTTCAGGTTTTCCAAAGGAGTCTGATTAAACACAAACAGACTCCTTCTAGAAATAGTTTAGAAGAGGCTGAGACTTTTAAGGAGCCAGTTCCCAGGTACTGCTTCAGCGGGCATCACTCACAGAATGCCTTCTCAACTTGAATTCCTCAAATGTCTCTCTACACATATCACATCTTATGCAACTTCTCCTATCGCACTTGAAGCCAGCAAGCCACTGGTCAGATAGGCATTGCCCTCATCTCATTAAGACAGAGGGAGCAAGAAGAAGGGGAAACAGCAATGATAGCTTGAGGCTTGAGAGTACGCGCGTTGGGGAGCAGGGTGTCTGTGTGTGAGCATGTTGGAGCCCAGCATCAGCCGTCACATATGTTATAGATCACTACTAGGTGGAGGACTTCCAGAACGCAGGCCCCCCACAATTCTCGTATGGTTGAGATCCATCATAACTCATTACATTAATAAGGTGTATAGTAATTCATATAAATCATATCAACCATAGCCTTCTAGAAAAGGCGTCTGGATTTTTGAAATCAGTCACAATATGTCTCACACTGGGAGTCAAGTTACCCAGCCCATAAGATTGGTAGACCCAGCTCATTAAGTCTGAAGAAAAGACACTTAAAAACGAAAGCATCAAAGGAAGATACTCTAAAATTCAGGAAATGCTGTTGACACTCAAGTTTCCAGTTTGGAAAAGAACAAAAGAAATGCAGATAAAGCCTTTTTAATCGTGTAACTCTGTAACTGCTTTTGGAAGGCACTGAAGTACTAAGCTGTGTTTGAGAGAAGAGGACGTTCGTCGTGAATTTTTCTGAAGGACTACAATCCCCTCACAGGATCATGCAAGAAATGATCTGTTGGGTTATTTTAACCCAATTGGAAGTTGTCCGCATTTAAGATGACGAAGGACCTCTCTGTCTTGCTGGAAACACGGTTACACGTATTCACTCTTGCGGGGGCCTCTCAGCTCCCGTTTTGCTTAGTTCTCCATGCAGGAGAACTCCTGCTCCCCATTTCTCTGCTCCTCAGTAGACACCTTAAGGGTCACTGGCAAGCAGTGGTCTTTTTATAGGAATAAGGGTCTGGCATGAATGTGTCATGGAGTTTGAATAACTTTCTCTTCCCCTAGGATCCCGCAAATCAAAGTTGAGGTCCATTGCCAAAGACTCTGGCTCGGCTGGAAGCAGTGCCTGGAAGGAAGGGGGGCGGGGGGTGTCTTTGCACTGGAGGATGTCCTTGCTGTATCTTCCCTGCTGTTAAACTACAGTTTTCAGAGGCTACTGACCCGGGAGCTTTCATCGGCCTTCAACCCACTTTTAATAACAACAGGCTCAGGGAATCCAGGGGGCTGTTTACCAACGTCTGGAACTCTGACAAAACATCTCCTGGGGGTTCTGTCTGGGAAGTCCACCTCCGCTTCACGGGGCATATCTCCTCCCCCGCACCGGCTAGTTCTGCAGCTAGCAGCAAACATCACCTTTTGGAATGAAACCTGCAAATAAAAACAAATTAACCCGCCCCACCACGGGCCCCCTCCCTGCCTCCCAGAGGTATATTTGAGCCGAGTGCTTACTTTAATGTTCTGTTTTACAGCTTTTCGTACTGAATTCTTTCAACGGTCACCATCCTGGGAGTTGGGGCATGGCGATGCCACGTTCTCATTAATCATCACGGCGCCTTCTGCTCCCGTGATCCCAGCACACGGACTGTCTCCCCAGAAGCTTGCAACACACAGCCTGCAAAATGTGTTTACTTCACGTGTCAGATACTGTGAGCCTTGACCTGGGGGCCTGGCGCAGGACCCGGAAGCCTGGCCGAGTCAGTTTCAGGATGAAAGTGACATCACAGCTCTGAGCACAGAGATCCTGGGTTTTGACCGAACTGCTTGCAGATTATGTCAGAGATTTAAAATAATGGTTGCGCTTGGGTTCCAGCAGTCCGTGTCCTGAAGGAAGTGTCGCCTGAGTCAAGATCACATAAACAAAGTGCGGCGATGGTGTTTTGATTAACTCGCATGCTCCATTTCTTGGGCTTCATGGAAGAGCTTTCTTTCTAAAGTTCTTTCTCCTTATTCCCCCCCATGTTTCTCTCTCTCTAGTCTGTGCTCCTAACCCCATGAACAAAATCACAAGGCTCTTCCTGAATCAGGTTCTTTTCCTACCCTGTTCATTTCCAATTACTTAAATGACTTCTCCCTGTTCTGGAAGCCTGCTTCATACACAGTCAACATCTAAAAGTTCAGCATTCTGTGCGCCCGGATTATTTCAAGCATGTGACTTTCCTCTTACCCGTTGGACAATATACTGAGAGCCGTAAATTCAGAAATCTCCCCGTGCAAGGTTAGCAAGAGAGAAGGAGAATCTCTGAATGTGATACCACCTTATCTGGCAAAATCTGGGGAGTGACTACTCCAAATTTCCCCAGAGTAAAAGAATTTTCCTGTTTCTATCAGACAACTTTCTAGATAGAACGTAAAGCCCAGAATCCCACACGAGCCCCAGTGTTCAAGAGTCCCAGAGATAATGTTCTTCTAGAATGTGAAGACTCTGCTACGGGAGTCCTATTTTCTATCCCCTCTAGTCTAAGATCTTCCACGGGGAAGATTTTGCCCACCCCGGGGACATTTCACAGTGTCCAGAGACATTTTTGGTTGACACAACGGGGGAGAAGGCTTGCTATTGACATTCAATCAGTAATGGCCAGGGAGGCTGCTCGGCCCGCCCATCCTTGAACCAAGAATCATCTGGCTCAAAATGTCAATAATGGCCGGGGCTGAGGAACACAGGTCTGGTCTATATCAATACCCAGCTCAGTGCTTTACGGATATTGGGCACTCAATAAATGCTCGAGGAATAAAGGCATGAATAAATCAGTTTCTGAATGAGAATCAGTGTTCACTTCTGCTTCCTTCTTCATCTGTTTGGCCCTGGATCTGGCCCATCTGCCTAGACTCATGTACCTTCCTATGTCTCCCCACCAATCCCTCACCTCCGACCCAGGTCTGTTAGCCTCATCTCGCCCGGGGCGCACCCCTGCTAGGCTCTCAGTCTCCCAAGCTGACAGCCTGTCGAGCCAGGAGACCATAGCAGGAGGATCAATAGAAGAATCAGGGATCTGGAATCAGGGGTGGCAACAGTCCTACCACCTATTGTAAACAGTGGCGTCACTTGACGGATTTCGGCAACTTTCCCATTTTATGCCAGGCCCTGTTGATACAAGTGCTGTCACTGTAATGAAGTTAAACTCAATATATTTTTTTCCTCTCGTTGTAACTGGCAATAATTTTGCAAGTTCCCAGCTACCGTGGAATCCATTTGGGGAAGGCAAAGAAAGCAAACAAGCTCCAGTATGAAATGTAATTGTGGTTGCCACATGTGAAACAGGTTAGCTACCAACTTCTCTTGTTAGCCTTACTCGAGTGTACAGACACTCACTTTGGCTTAAAGCAAGTACCTTTCACTGATAGGAAATGGAGACAATTACCTGGGCATTTTATTTAACGAAAAATGCGCTTTTCCTGGAAACGTTCAAATTACGGAGACAAAATGATTGCGAGACTCTATCACCAGAGGGTCTATCAACATTTTCAGATTACTCCTCGAAGAGATGTGGAAATACACTTTATGCCCACATCCAGAAATACGACCCGTTAACTAGCGCATGTGTGCTATATGCTAACACACAGAGCTCGTCACACACCCTCCCCGTTTCATCCGCGCGAGGTAGAGAGTGGTATCTTCATTTCTAAAGTGAAGGTCCCTGAGGTTCGGAGAGGTTGAGGAACTCCCAAGGTCACACAGGTGGGGAAAGAGGCTTCACCTAATATCAGAAAGAACGTAGACTAAAACCTTAAGTTCAGGGGCGCTTGGGTGGCTCAGTTGGTTAAGCGTCTGCCTGCCTGCGGCTCAGGTCATGGTCTCAGGGTCCTGAGATCGAGCCCCATGTCAGGCTCCCTGCTCAGCAGGAAGTCTGCTCCTCCCTCTCCCACTGTGCTCTCTCTCTCTCAAATAAATAAATAAATAAATAAATAAATAAATAAATAAATAAAATCTTAAAAAAAAAAAAACCCTTAAGTTCATTGAGATTATAAAAAAATCTTAGACAGCCATGGGAAAGTGACATTAGACGTTATGAGATATCCTTCATTTCCTTTCAGCAATAAATAAAATTTTCTATTTTCACCAATGTCAAGTTTCCGCCAGTTTAAAAATCTGCTTCTCTCCCTTATTACCCTTCCAGTTAACCAACTTCATGAAAGGCTAATTTATCTCTAAAACGGCTAGCTCTGTCTCATCCTTACAGAAGCAGGACGTGTACTATTTCAAGTTCTTTTTAGATTATTTCTCCTCTAAAAATCATATGAGCCACGTTCTAACATCTCACTTGATTTTAGATTTGTCAGTATAAATACTTCATTGTATCATTAGGTGGAAGTCCTTGGCCACCTTAAAATAAATATTTGAGTGCCGTTTCATGAGCAAAATGTTTCCATGGGTAGAGAAGACACTCTGGAAAAAAAAAAATAAGGAAAACTGGAGGTACTTATAGCTACTGCAAGTTTCTTTTCTTAATCGTACTTAATTCATCTTATAAGTAAACTCTATTTGTACAAGTGAAAGCACACATTTTATTTAAGTAGACCAATTTGCAGAGAGCCCTGTACGTACATCTGTAACCTACTATAAACACGAACACACAGAGCCCTTTATACTTATTGTTTTTTTTAATATTTTTATTTCATATCAAGGATTTCTACTGACGTCAGTGGCAGTCTCAGGATTGGAATGAGTAGTAAAGATTTAACAGGCAGTGGCTATAAGAGGATTTTACCTCATTCACTGAAAAAAAAAACACAAAAACCCTTGCATAAGTGATCTATCTAACCAGTGAATCCTAATTTAAGAAATTTCATCCATTTCCATCTTTATGAGTGGAATAAACAACATCAGTCATAAGAATAATCAAACAAGTCTTAAGGTTTCAGATACCTGGATGTTCTGGTTGGGTGGAAGCTTGTAATAAATTACTTTCTATTCCAACCCAATATTCTATCCCAACCCAATATTCTATCCCAACATTTCCATTTCCAAATAATCTTTACCAGAATTTCCACAATTATATAGGGAAATAAAGGATTAGGATTCACATAAAATTCACTTATAAATTCACATTTTTATTGACACTTTACAAATTAGTCTCCAAACATCCTTCCCATTTTTTTTTAACGATTTTATTTATTTATTTGACAGAGAGAGAGAGACAGCCAGCGAGAGAGGGAACACAAGCAGGGGGAGTGGGAGAGGAAGAAGCAGGCTCACAGCGGAGGAGCCTGATGTGGGGCTCGATCCCATAACACCGGGATCACGCCCTGAGCCGAAGGCAGACGCCCAACCGCTGTGTCACCCAGGCACCCCAACTTGATGCCATTTTATAATCTTGGCAGAGGTGGGGGGGGGCAGCCAGTGGAATCATTCACATAACTTATTGGATTTGCCCCATTTCTGATAAGGAAAGAAATTAGAAGTTTTCCAATTCCAGTTTTCTTAACAATAATGCAGGTTATTTTTCAGTCTTCAAGGAGGAAATCTGCATTGGTTGGGAACTCAGAGCTTTGCAGTCATTATAATAACACACAAAAGTATTTGTGTGTATGAGATGAAGGATAAAATGGAAGAAATTTGTGTTTTTTTGTTTTTTTTTTCTAGCTCCTCTTGTAACTGGTTATTCCAGCAGCGGCTGTGAATTTAGGCTTCTAGAAGCAGATATTGATCATTCACGATCCCTACATTTTCTGTTATCTTGGGAGGAAAAGAAAAATATCTGGCTTTGAAACCGAGATGGGTCTTGGGGTAAAAGCAGGATCAGTTTCCTTACATGGAATCCCGAGTGCCCAGCGCTGCTTAAGGAGAAGCCTGGGTTCCTCTTTTTCGCTTTGCATGAAAAACAGTATTTTCCCCCGAGTCCTGTGGTACGCTCGAGGCGGCAGGGCCCACAAGCTGGAATTTCCCAGCTCTCCCCCCTTCAGCTCCTAACGCCGCTCCCTTGGTCCCCATGAATCACACGTCCCTCGTTTTACCACCCAACTTATTTGATGCCCGTGGAAGATGAATGGCTTTGACTAAAACAATTAAACACTGGCAAAACTAAAGTATGATGGAGAGTAAACCTGACTGCCCTGCAGAACTTCCTTTCTCTTTTTCCTGTTTCTGAGACCAGGTCTGGGTCTCTTGGCCATCCCTCGTATTTGCTGGAATTCTTCTAATCACTGGTGTGTCTCGTGAGAAATTTGAAATACCGGTCATTTGTCTTTCCTCGTTTTCTCTTCAGGAGGAAGCAGTGCCACGTTCGAAGGCTCTACCAGATAGAGCATGTGCGGATCTGGATGGTGTCTCGGTCCTGATACTTGTAACTATTTAGTTCTGGCTCCTGGGTCTGTCACCTCAGCATGTTACTTTTCTCACTTGCACAGTGGAAACAGTGGTTGCCTTGCTTTGACTCTTAGGGTAGTTGGGAAGACACAAAAATGTAATGTATGTAGAAGCAACTTGGAAACTTTAAAATACGGGGGATAGGGGGTGCCTGGGTGGCTCAGTCAGTTGAAGAGCCGACTCTTGATTTTGGCTCAGGTCATGATCTCAGGGTCCTGGGATCAAGCCCCACATGGGGGATCCCACCTGGTGGGGTGGGAGTAGGGGTTTCTGCATGAAGATTTCTCTCCCTCTGCCCCTGCGTGTCCTCACTGTCTCTCTCTCAAATAAACAAATCTTAAAAAAAAATACAATGGGCTGAATAGGAAAGGAATCAGACCAATAAGTCTTATGGCAAACTTACTACATTTGTTATTTTCATATGCATAAGCAGAACTTACTGAACACATGAATTGAAAAGGAGCAGGGAAACATTAGCAAAGTCTATTCCAGTGCTTCATGGAACATTCATTAATTGGGACAGAAATACTTAATTTTTAATGGCAAGTAGCAATTCTGGGGGGCTGTTGCTATAATTACATTTCAAATTTCTACCTTACCATGAGATACAATTTGATCCAGGACCAAATCTTCCTTCCCTGCAGAAGTACTTTGCCACTAATTTGTATCATCCTGAAAACGCAACCATTGAAGTACGAAATTGTTCGACAACGAATAAAGTTTCTGGAGAGCAGTTGTGGGTTTCTCCACTTCCTGTTCACAAAGCATACACGTTAAATTATATTCAGTTTGGCTGCCAAGATATGTAGAAGGCAGCACTTACCAGGGACCAGGATTATGGGTCTTTTATGATGATGATGGGATGCCTGGAGAACGTAGCAGATTTTCCACGATGAGCACCTTAGGGTGTTGACCTGAATGGCCCTCCTATACGCAGCCCAGCGATGAGCTAGCTTACCCAGGAAGGCTGCAAGCCTGGTAATGTACAAATTCCCCCACATTTGGCATCCAAGAACATCGTGTTTCTCATTCTAGCACATCTGAAAACATAAACTTGAGATCTTCCAAATCCAGCAGATGGTCCTTGTTCCTTCCCAAATCCTCTCTAAACACACGCAAGGAGGCAGGGATTTAGTGACCTCACTCAACAGAACAACCCTTGATGAGTCTAGATGCATCCATTCGAAATAGACATCTCATGGAATGGTGAGAGTCTAGAGGATACCATTCACCCTACTTGCCCTGTGCTTGTAAACTTCTGCTTTGAGCTTCATCTTACACGGGGAGTATTTACCCTCTCCCTTTGCTTGACAGGAGAAAATGAGCAAGGTAAATGCCAGTGATTTGGGGACCACAGCCTTCAGGAAGCAGCACAAGGTTTGACCCACCCCAAAAGTGAGAGAAACGCCCTTTAAGTATCAAAGGGTCACATGGCCTAACTTCGAAGGGACTCATGTATGTACATGCATCACCTATGAGTTGTTGTCCAAATCCCCATATGAAGTGAAAAGATATGGGAAGTAAAAACAGATGATGGATAAACTCCCTCTTGAGGCTCCTTCATAAAAATCCATGTGCCTACGGTTGAGGATCGAAGAGAAGAAATTGAAGAGATTCAAAAACAAACAAGTGGACAAACAAAATTTGGAGGCACATGTGGAAACCAGGATACTCGAGGAGATAAAGGGGAAAACCACAACAAGGAGAGAGAGAACAGAAGACAGATTCTTACACAAATTGTATCCATTTTCAGGAATTGGGATAAAGAGTCCCCTGAGGAATGTTTCTGGAAGAAAAGGATTCATCAGTAGATTCCTGAGAATTTGACCCTTGATTAAATCCTCCTTGTCACATTGACTCAAGTTTCCAAGATTAAGGAGCCACAATTACTGTGTTCCAGAGGAAGGTCTTCCCGTTCCTTGTCAAGGTTGTTTATCAAGTAACAAGTGGCAGATATTGATGGCGTGCAGCTGCACAGAGAATGGGATGAGCGAGGTGCCCCTGGGCCTGAGGGAGCTGCAGGATTTAAAAGCTATTGAAAGTTGAAGGAGCCTAGAGCATATGGCTTCCCTGAACAAAGGAGATCCTCGTCCCCCAGGATGGCCCCTTCAATCACACCTATCCTCCGTGTAGGGTGGCTGAGACCATGGAAATGGTACCTGGGAGCCACACAGCCACTGCTGTGCTCATGCACCATTGTGGCTTGTCTCTACCTTTTCTTAAAACGAAATGAACTTGGCACTGGCGGAAGCCAAGCCTATCGTGTCTCCCGAGTGTGAGTGTCACTTTGAACTCAACACTGATCAGGTCTGATGGCTCTAAAGGAGAGAGAGGTGGAATCAGAAAACCCTTCTGTGGACTGGAAGAAGTGTGCTGGGGTGAGAGAGCAACAGAACCATCGTGAAAAGGTCCTGGTTCCATGATCATAGAATTCGAATAGCTCAGATGGGCGCACAGGTGGGAAGGCCAGAGAAAGATGAGCATGTGTTCAGCGTGCATGAGTGAGTCAAGGTTTCCGTGATGAAGAACACTTAGCATGTAAGTTCCCAGCAAGAATCTAAGTTGATTTATGGAGAAGAAGAGCTGCCAACGCTAAAATGTCCCACCTAAATAATGGTGACATGCTATATGTTTTTCCTAGTATTTTCCTAGGACCCCAAAGAATCTATTTGAATAGAAAAATAATAGAAGTTCATGACTTGCTTAAACACCTGTGGTTTGGTGGTTTTGGGGTTGGATACAACATCACTTTCCATACGAGTAATTTAGGTTAAAAGGAATTTAAGTAGCTGAAAGCTGAACACTGGATTCTGTTGCTTTGGGGTTCACTTGCTAATCATTCATTTATAGCATATCTCCTATGGAGATTTTCCTGTAAGTCCCATTTTGAAAGCAGTCTCTTCGGACCATATTTTTCAAGGAAATAAAAGATGGTGGTGATTTAGGACGCTCTTAGACAAATGTCGTTAGTAAGACTCATAAAGCCAGACAAAGATGAACAATATAGGCAAATTTCAACAGTTCAGTATGGACAAGAGCACGGGCCAGATGTCAAGAGTGCTAAGAAAATAATTCGGACAGAATCAAGCAGCAAATAGGATTTAGCATTTAACCAAGCCCTTGAATAAATAGTGTAGATTCAAATAAAACAATGAAATGCGATCGGTTAGTGGTTTAGCTTTGGTTCTGGGACTTTGAAGCCCAAGATCAGCTCCTCTGGGGGACACACTCTTGGAATCTAAATCTCCGTGTGACTGTAATAATGAGCTGACATTTCCAGGGACTGTCAGGTGAACAATTACCTTGCAAATCGAACCTTTGCTGTCAGGTAAGGAGCTCCAGAAGAGTAAGGCAGCGTTTCCAACATTCCCAAAATGATATAGTTGTTTCTATGAGTGACCGATCGCTATTTAATTTTTACTTATTTTTTATTTATTTTTTTATCTTTTGATCCCCTTTTACCCATTTCTTCTCCCCCCCACCCCCGCCTCTGGCCACAAATCTGTGTTCTGTATCTATGAGCTTGGTTTTTGTTTTTGTTTTGGATTCCACATATAAGAGAGATCATGCTGTGCTGGCCAATTGCTCACTTTTAATTATGAAAATGTTGAGAAGAGGTATAGATAGAGTTCTACCCCACGTTGTGGGGTACTCTACTGGTATCTGCAGGTTTTGTAATGCTTCAAGGAGAGTTAGTATTTTAGATAATTTAACAAAATAGCCTTGGAGTTCCAATTTAAAAGAAATAATTGAGTAGCTAATCTTAAAACTGAGATTTCTAATGGATTTATTTCCTCATTATAGTAACATTAGAACACATGCAACCATTTATTCATGGAAGTTAACTTTGCAATCAGTGACACGGATGGGAGGCAGTTGCAGGGACTATGTAAATCAGCTAGTTCCCTGAGTCTCTGGTTCAGGATGAGGAACAGGAAAAAGGTCACAGTTGATAAGATATGAGGATCCAATGTTTGGAGACTAACAACTTACCTTCGTAACCCTTAGTTAAAGTCGGAGCCTTGGCATTTCTAAAAGCATTGTGGTTCCTAACATTCTAACTGCCTCAGGTTTAACACAATAGAAAAACCCTTGGTCCTTTATTGGTATAAATTAGGTGTTGTTCTAATAAATTCAGTTACTATATTCTTTTTTATTAAAATAATTTTATTTTGGGGGCGCCTGGGTGGCATAGCGGTTAAGCGTCTGCCTTCGGCTCAGGGTGTGATCCCAGCAATCTGGGATCAAGCCCCACATCAGGCTCCTCCGCTAGGACCCTGCTTCTTCCTCTCCCACTCCTCCTGC
Source organism: Ursus maritimus (assembly GCF_017311325.1). Lineage (NCBI taxonomy): Eukaryota > Metazoa > Chordata > Mammalia > Carnivora > Ursidae > Ursus > Ursus maritimus. The sequence goes on along the minus strand of NW_024424897.1, from coordinate 9,869,360 downwards.
TTGTGTTCCCTCTCTTGATGGCTGTCTCTCTCTGTCAAATAAATAAATAAAATCTTTTAAAAAAATAATTTTATTTTTGAAAACAAGCATGCTATCTTCACTTAAAATAGTTTGAGCTGAAATAAATGTTTCTTCTTAAGGTGCAGTAATGCTGTGTGCTTCAAAATCACAGTCCCAATTTTAGGTCCCATGGTCTCGGGTCCTTGGTCCTTCCTTGGATGTAGGACGGCAGGAGCCTCGTGGGGCTCTGAGGAGTGGGACAAGTAAGTGAGCTGACAGGGGTGCTTCTGGAGATGAACACAATCGAAAGCAGATCGGGAATTCATTTTTGTACCCTGATCCAGCTTTACAAATTCCAGATCAGAAAACTGCATCATGCAGGTGTCTGAACCCCAGGCAGTAGTGGTGTCTTTCCCAAATTTCCATAATCCCCTTAGAGTGAAATTTCTCTTTGGTAGATATTTTCCGTGTCTTGATCAACATCCCCCAATTTGACCTTTTCCAGGCCTTACCGAATGATGGGGTTTTGTCAGAATATTTATGTTGGGACATCCCCAATTACGAGCTAGTCTTTTCTGTATGTTTGTTAGTGCACTGGAGATTTCAAGCTCAGACTGTGCTACATGGCCCCCTCTTTCTGAAATGCCTTTGCTTCACTTCATCACTACTCTAATCGTGAAAACATACTCTGGAGCCTATATTAGCACTTTCCTAGGTTGTATTTTATACAGCTCTGACTTGAAAAGATGGAGTTTGGAAGCTCTCAGCTTCACTTGTTCCCTATGCTAGCAGTCTATTCAGTCACCTTCCAACAAACAGCAGCTGTGCCTGCCAAAGTCCGGTGACGCGGGGAGGGAACACCTTTACTTGATTTAGGCAAAAAAAAAAAAAAAAAAAAAAAATTCTACTTACTTGTTCTTTAAAAACAAAAACAAGATTGAACAGGGTCAGAATCATCTGAACAATTACCTCTTTTTTCATGCAGCTAGATGGACCAGTGCTAATGTAGTCATTCCATTGCCCAAAGGAAAGCCCTGGCTACTGAATTGAGGATATAACCCATGGGATTTCTTTATTTTATAATTAATTCTCTTACTGAAATTTTTATATTGGGCATTTGTATTTCCGTGTTCCCGGGGAGTCAACAGAGCTTTCTGGCCCTGCCTCTGAACTCCATCCCACAGATGTGCTTGGAAGTGGTTTGCAGGGTCTGCTGGACTTGATGCCTAATGAAAGGTTAATTAGAAAAGGGGAGTTCTCCCCCAGCTAACTCCAGGTTGCCCACATAATAATGAAAACAAATCTTTTTTACAACAAAAAACAGCTTACTTACTTCTTTGGATGTCCCTCTTGTCTTGCTTCCTCCCAATTCTCCTTGCAATTTGGCAAAACAAAGCTAGGGCCCATAATTAATGTTTTTTTCCTTCCCCCCTTTACCTGGGTTGAACATTACGAACAAAGATTCAAGATGATTTATGACATCATCTCATCACCCAATATGGAACAGCCATTTACATGAGAAAAGATGTTTCTGTGTAGAAAAGGAAAAAAAAAAGGACTCATCTGAAGAATAAAAACAAATTTTATAAAATGCTAAATTCACCTTTTCATAAAAATTCAGGATGATATTGTATCTCCTAGACTAGAGAGAGCAGTCAGGGAAAGAAATACTGAGCTGAGAGTAGGCTTCTGAGAAACGAGAACTAATAGCTCAGTGAGCATATCAAAGATAGATTCTGCCGAGGAAGGGAAGCCAAAGGAAGCTAAGAACACTCCCTTTAGAGTTTGAAAAAGAATGAAGAGATGAAGACCAGAAAATAAAAACGAGGGACTAAGGTAGCAAGTTCTAATGACAGAAATTGTGGAAAGGGAAATAGAGAATGTGCCAAGCGAAAGCAATATCCAAATCAAAAAAATCAAAAGGCAAATCTCCAAGCTGAAAGTGAATGGGATCCTTCGTATCCAAGAGGTTACAGCAAATTCTAAGAATCGAAAGCAATATATATATATACAGTGGAAATGGAAAGTTATATATATGTAACATATAAAACAAATACATGTATTTCTAAATTTCAATAATAGATGGGGAAAAATCCTCCAAGCGTACAGGTATGTTGGTTAAACTACTGCTTAGGTATCATAGAAACCTTTAAACACTCTGAGAAATGCAAGGGCTAGAATGTAGAACAGCCCCTTACCCTTCCTGAAAGAAACACTCTGGCCAATTGAACATAAATAAAAATAAATAATCTGGTCCTGGGAAAGACACAATAGAAGAAAAATGGTGATGAACAGTGAAACCACGAAAATAAAATAGTATGAGTAATTTCTAATGTACTTATGACACCAAGAAAATGTACAAATAGTCATAGAATATGAAAGTTGGAAGGTTGTCAGGAAGAGAGAGAAACTAAGAGCTTACCGAATTTCATACATATAATTTTTCCTAACAGAGACAATATAAACAGTTTCATCCTCATCAAGCACAGAGAAAGTTACATGCATATTATATGGTACTCACCTGAATATTTGCTTACAAACAAAATCCAGCTCTTATTAATTTCAGTGGACATGGAGTTCATGGCAAGGGTTTTAGGCAGCTCTCCTAAATGACAGGGAGATTGAAGAAAGAGGTTCAGGCAGAGACAGAGGGGAGCAAATCACAACCAGACCCTGAAGGAGAACATGATTTGTATGCTTTCACCAGAACCATCATCCCAGGGCCCCTGCCAGCTTGGTTGGCACCACGGCTCTTAACCATGACTGGCTGTGGGGTCTTAATTACACCGCAGCCCTTGGGAATAAGTTTTGCCTAAAACTGCATCTCCATCTCAAAAAGGGGCCAAATGTGCAAAGTCTTTGGTAGGGACATCCAACTGGCTGGGCTAAGGACATTTGCCCACCTTTTAGCTGCCGGAAGGATTCGGCTACCATCAACTTGCCCTCCCCCCTGCCCCGCCCTGCCTTGATGGGATATCTGTAGTTTGGAAAATGTGAAAGAACTATTGTCCACTCCAGGAAAACACACACACACACACACAAAGGTATACACATATCCTCACATTTTCAAATGTGGTATGAATTGAAGCTTTTTGGTAGAAAAAATAGAAAAGCATTGCACTATACAAATTGAATATATATATATTATTTATATATATATTATTTATATATATATATTATTTTTTTTCCTTCTTGAGTCAAGAGTCTAGAGCAGCATCCTAGGCATGATGGTTAAAGTCAGCACGAGACCTCTCATTTTCTCTCCAGCACATCCTACCCCTCCAGGGGAGGACCCCAGTCACATCTGCATTTGGCTGGAAGACCAAATGCAGGACTGCGAAAATGAATGCTTATGTCTCTAATATAATGAAGCTTCAGATTCAGGTTAACCTAAAATGACTCTTTTCCCAGTGAATTTTACCTAAATGTCAAAAGTTGTGTGCCAGGACTGGCTCCAAATATTTTCATTGCCACCCTGATCTGGCCTAGAGACAAGAACATAACTTATAGAGGCCCCAGTTGCAGTGAACATACAGTGAGTCACTTTTATTTTTATAAGGATTTCCCTGCCAAGTGCTAAAACATGGAAACTTACATTAGCATGCTTGAGACAGCACCGTGTTTGAGGGTCTTCATTGATTTCTGCTTCTCAACACTTTTGGAAATTTAAAATGGCCCTGATTTTTAACTTTTTAAAATATTATTTTTATTCCTTTGCTAAATCTTGAGGTTTGAAGATGTCAAGATACTATCCCACTATTTTTTTTCTTTATTTAGATAATTTTGCAGTTGCTCTATGACTGTTCTTCAATAGGACAAATCCCAGAGAATTTTATCTCCAGGATTGACCTGTTCTTTTCAAATGTAGATTTTAGTCTGATGCCAAAAGTTAGAAAAATGACTCTAGAGTGGAGACTTTTAATATCTTTGATAGTTACTGTCAAACCCCATAAAAATTATTTCAACTCCTATTAGGACTATAAGACCCAGCTTAGAAATTCAAATGTATGATGTTTCTGGGAGGAGGTCAATGATGGTTCATTCATTAGTCAACAGATACTTTTTTTTTTTTAAAGATTTTATTTATTTATTCGACAGAGATAGAGACAGCCAGCGAGAGAGGGAACACAAGCAGGGGGAGTGGGAGAGGAAGAAGCAGGCTCATAGCGGAGGAGCCTGATGTGGGGCTCGATCCCACAACGCCGGGATCACGCCCTGAGCCAAAGGTAGACGCCTAATCGCTGTGCCACTCAGGTGCCCCATAGTCAACAGATACTTACTGAACTACCTCTGTGCCAAGCACGCCTCTAGGCACTGGAAACACATCCTTGGTACAATAAAGACAAAATCCTGCCCATGTGCACCTTCCATTCCAGTGAGGAGAGGCAGGCAATAAATAAAACAACCCAATTATAGAGCAGGTTACAACATGGTAACTGACGTGGAGTGAAACACACAAGAAGGGAAACGGGTTTGTAACTTTAAATGAGGTGGTTATGAAGGTCTTACTTCCAACATGACTTTAACACATGGACTTAAAGAATGTGAGCGATGATGGCTGTGATGTCTGGGGAAAGAGCTCTCTGGTTGGAGGAAATCACCAGTAGAAAGAGCATTTGAATAGCCTATGAAAAGACCACAGTGTCTGAGGATCAGGAAAGGGCTAGCATGGCGGCCGAGTGGACCCAGCAGGTAGGTGGTGACCGTGCTCATGGTGAGCGTACCTGAAAGGTGGTCCATGTGCTGTAACTCCGAAAATGGCACTAAGCTCCCAAGACCAAGGAGTATGGTGAGGTGCTTTCTGTGTGACACTCAGCAGAGAAAGGGGAGTCACCGCAAAGCAGAACCCTCACGCTGTTCCACCCATGATGGAATGGCACCATGAACACCGGAGAGCTTAATAAACATTTATTGCATGAATTTAAGGCACGTTCATGTATGCAAAGGTGCCAGGTTAAGAACTGACAGAGAACACTGTCGTTCAGATCTTCGTCATAGTTTCAATGTAAACATTCTGAAGCACAAGAAGGAAGGTGCTGGTTTATTGTACGTGATGGAAGTGAGACAGGTTGGAAGTTGAGAGTAAGTAGCCGGGCTCACCTCCTGGCAGAGCAGTGAGGCTTGAGGGAAATGCCAGAGACAGATAGCCCTGCTGTGCCCTAAGAACTGGAGAAAATAAATGCTCCCTATAATATTGCAGTCGAGAATTAGATACTAGAAGGTAGCGGATCGCACAGTCTCCCTTCTTAATTCAGTAGCCACACTTTCCCTTGGCTGAGAGTGAGAATGTGTCAGCGTCTAATCTATCCTTCACAGCAGATGTCAATAAATGTCTGTTGAGTTCATTACTCGGGTTTATGTCATACCTAAGGAAAGTTCTTTGAGGCTCAGAGCTCCACGCCACAACCAAACCCGTCTTGTCTAAGCTTCTCTCAGCAGCTCTAGACAAAAGCTCTCTGTGAAGAATGAAGCCTTGGCCAAATTGCCAGCACCCCTTAGTTTTTTTCTTCGTTTTATAAACCCATGATCCTTCGTGATCCTTTCTTGCCTGATAAGGTTTCGATAGACTCACTTACAGATTGACTGACTTGACCTAGAAACTTTTTTGTTTTGTGCTGGGTTTTTGGTTTTGGTTTTGGTCTGTTAGCCTATCCATACGAACCTGATGGGCCAGAAACTATACCTTGAGACCACATCATGCACAAAAAGAGAGGAGGGAAACAAGTATTTCTAAGATTCTGTTGTTTCAAAAATAAAGCTACATTATCTTGGCTGTCATTCTTCCCTGCTCTTGGAGGGAGGTTCTTTCACAAATGAAGACAATGACTTTGAAGCAAGTCAAGATCACACTGCTTATCATATGTAATCAGATTGACCCGATGTGAAAATCCGTGCTGTTTCCACTCCAGTTCATCTGTGTTCTCAAAGCTGAGTTACTCTGACTTGGCTGATAGAGTAATCGGGATTTTTGTCTGGTTCTTTCCTTACATATTCGCCACCACCTCTGCGATATCTTCTTAACTTAAAACTCTCGGCTTAAAAATCTCTGCTGTTTAGCACAAAGCAGAAGCTGGAAGCGGGGAACAGCGGGACACAAAGACAGCGTCAGCCCCTCCCACCCCGAAGTAGGGGAGGCTAGGTACCTTACACCCACACGAGGTCACCTTTACGAACTTGGGTATTACGTAACATGGTGATATTCGTGAATTATTATTTGAGGACCAAAGATAGTAATATCTCTTCATTTAGTTGTGTTAGAGCTAATAACTAGCGGAGCTGAGATTGGACAGAAGTCCATGTGTCCTCCAAGTCCTTGAAATCCATTTTTTCACAGTTACTCTCTTTCTTACGTTCTTTATGTTTCTGCCTGGATTCTCCCACTTTTCTGAAACTTTGATATTTTTAATGCTGTTAATTGCAACAGAGGAAGTTCTCTGATAGCAGAGCATATCCTCCTTGAATATGGCTGGGAGCCCAGGGTAGGGTGTTCTTTTTTTTTTCCCTAAGATTTTATTTATTTATTTGAGAGAGAACGAGAGAGACCTCAAACAAGGGGAGAGGCAGGGGACAGGGAGAGGGAGAAGCAGGCTCCCCACTGAGCAGTAAGTAACATATGTACAGCTCAGCACATGCTTTCCCAAAATCTTAAATCCTACATTTGAAAAATATAACATGGTGTATAACATAGCATATAATGCACTTCGGCTTACCATATTGCATGCTATAATATATAGGATACAACTTTCTATTTGATCATAGATCATTCTTTTTCATGACTGCATTGTACTCTCTTAGAGTTATCCTTTCTACAGCATTTCAAGTTTACTATTTTTAAAAACAAAGATGGAATAAACATGTGTATACGTCTCTTTTTGTTATGTTTCTAAATGTTACTAGAGTCAGAAAGAGCTGACTGTTGTTCACCAAAATTTTGATACTCTAAAATTTCTACTCATAGTTAAAAGTAAATGACTGTTTTGTTGTTGTTTTTTTTCTAAAGTTGTCTAACTGGGTATGACTCTTTGTGGTCTTTCCATGTGGATGAATAAAACATGGTATCTCATTGTTAAATTCAGATATATCCTTTACTGAAAGTTTGATTCTTTTGAAAAATTTTATTAGCAGTGTGTATTTTTCTGTGAATTACCTATTCATATCTTAATGTAATTTTATTATTGGAATGCAGACTGATTTCTGTCTTTCTGGTTGATTTTTATACACTTAGAAGCATTAATAATTTATTACCACATCTGTTGGAAATATTTTTGCTGGCTTGTCTCTCAAGAGTCACCCTGACTTTTGGTATTTGTTTATTTGCTTGTTTTTTTGTTATACAAAATGTGAAGTTTTAATTCAATTAGAATAATAAATATTCCCTTTTCTGTTATATGACTTAATGATATTCTTAAAAAGAACTTTCCACTTAAAATTTATTTTAAAACATCACCTATATTTGCTTTTATTCCATTAAAATCTCTATATTTACATTTAACTACTTGCTACATAGAGAAAGTTTGGAATTCAAGCTTTAAAACATTTTTGTATTTATTTACTTTTAAAATAGTTATCCTTAAAGTCTAAGGGCTCACAACCAGTACAGTACTCTCTCACAGAGCTGTATTTTAGGGTGGATAACATCACGAAGTGTTTTTATGAATACGTATTTCACATTTAGCAAATATAACCATGTAGGTAAAAGTATATACACATAAAACTATACCTATAAAAGTGTATATACGTATAAACATACACGTAATTATATTTAATAGTAGGATTATGTACACATATAAATATAGTCTTATCTATCCACCAAATATTTTAATTTGCCTTGAACTGGTTTTTTAACCAAAATCTGAATCTTACAATATTACAAACAGTAAAATAAATTTACACATAAAATTCGAGTTTTACAATTTTGTATATCATATAGTTAACTGAAAATTTATGGTAGATATTCTGTGTTCAACAAATTTTGAAAATCTCTCTCTCTTTTTTTTTTTTTAACAAATCTTTTAAATAGGCTGGTTTCATGGTCTATTTCAGGAACCAACCCCAGGAAATATAAATTTAAGATAAATGGACCTAATTACTTAAAATGATGTATTCTGTCCTTTAAAAAATTTGAATATATACTTTATCTCATCCTACTTAATAACATAAACAGACATAACTAAACACTTCTGTAAAATAATACCCTTTCCAGTTCATTACCCAGAGCACAAACTTAAATCAGTTTCTTTTTCAGGTTTATATGTACATTGATATTCAAGTGGTGATTTTTTTCATTTCTAATAATTTCCTAATATATTTACTTTCACAAAACCTGGGTGCCCTGTAATACAAGGTGACGGTTAATCTCATCTTGTGCTGAGAAAATTTCAGAAATGTATATAAAGGAGCCTCGAACAACTGACCTAAGTGGACTTACTTTGAAAACCAAAATTAAAAATCAGAATAACCTTAGATCATATGATTTTTCTTTCTTTTAGCTGCTGCATACTAGCATACTAGGACCGAGAGAGAAGAGAAATGTCGCTATATGAATGTGATTCTGCTTACAGTTCACCTAATATGTAGAAATTTGTTAATACTCATGAAGCATTTAAGATCCAACGTGTTCTAAAAATGGAAAACAGCAAGGCTCCACTCCAAAATAAAGGAGAGAAAAAAGAGAAAAAGAATATTACGCCAATAAACAATAATTTGAACTCAGTTTTAAAAAGAATGCCAGTATTAATCCTAATAAAATAGATCTCATAATTTGTGCTTTCCTCAAAGTCTAATCTTAAATTAATAAACATGTAAATAAGATGAAACTATCTCTCCATGGATTTTTGCTGAAGTAGTTTCTAAATACCACTTTATGCAGAAAGACATGGTTTGTTTTTCAATGTTCTTGCAATTTAAAAGGAAAATTCGTATTCCAAAGACTATCTTGAACATCCTTTCAATTGTTTTTTTTTCCCCCTTAGCCCTGCGTTTTAAATTAACCAAGAGAAATAAAAAGAAGAACCAGAGAAAACCAGTGCGTTATGACAGGATGATTTTATTTTATGCACGAGTCTAAATGACATTTTAGAGAATGGATACCGTATTCCTTAACTGGATCTGTGTGGTCAAAGACCATTAGGCAACTTTGGAAGATTCCATAGGGACACCTGGGGCCAGACGTTTCCATCCCACTGGACTGAGTCCACTGTTTGTCTTTCTGCATGGAGAATTAATAAATGTATCAATCTTCTACTAGCGGCCCTGAACTAGGGAACATAAAGGAAATAGAATAAGTGGGAAAAAAAATCTCACATGTGCCTTTTCCTTCCCCCACTTCCTGATCTTCTCTCTTCTGCCAGTTGAACTTATTTTCCCTTCAGATTTTTTCATATTATTCTTTTCCCCCCCTTGTTATTAGTTATGTCTCTTAGCATTCCTGACTGCATTGCCCTTTGTCTGCCTGAAAGTGATGTCTCCCAACCTGGACGGGGGCTGTAATTTAATGGAATTGGCCACCTTTGCATACCTTCTGCTCCGAAGATCAGTCAGTGGCCTTGAAGTGTCTGATTTCATTAAATGATTTTAGTTTCAAGGGGAAAAAAAAAAAAAAAACTAAATGGAAAGTTAAGGAAACTACAGTCAGGAAACATGTATGGTGCCAACAGCCTTAGAGCGTGGGATTCCAAAAGTCATTTCAACATTTCTGAACTGATAAGCTAATTAATTATTAAAACAGAAATACTCTGAGGATACCTATGACCAAGGTTATAAATACACTCTTTTTCAATCCCTCTTTCTTTCTTTTTGTATTCTGTAACTGCAAAGTGCTGCTTTTAAATTGCACCAAGATGATTCAAGTCAATGACATAGGTTTCAAATCACAGCAAAGAATCAGAGGAGCTAAGAAAAAATATAAATTGTGTTAAAAAAAAAAGGTTATGGGTTGGTTTGTTTTTTTTAACATTTAAATCTTTGTTTTACACCAACTGGTTCAAGACTCTGCTGCAGCAAAATTTAGAAATATAGTGATAAGTATTGTCTATACTCATATATACAAATCTGCTGAACTTTCTCCCCCACCTCTCAGCTTAGAACTACGATAGTTGGTTCATCACTTCTGTTACAAATGGCAGGAAAGTAAAAATAGTGAAAACACAATGAAGCAAAAATAAATAAATAAATAAATAAATAAATAAATAAATAAATAATAATAGTAAACAGTTCTGTGAATTTATTAACAAGAATTTATTTGTGTGGGTCCATATTCTTAAAAGCTGGCACCCAAATTTTTCTAAAGCGTTCTGTTTTCCTTTCTAGTCAAATACAATGATGAATCATTTTGGTGTGGAAACACAGAAAGTGAAGGAGAAAACAAATCCAAGAGCTGAACTGAAGTATTTTCTGTGTGTTCAGTTGTCCTCCTAAAAGGAGAGGAGACTCAAGCTGGGTGTTGTGATTAGATCCTGGAGCTCGGGTTTGTTGAAATGGTCAAGGGACTTTTAAAGCGCAGAGGTAGAACCACTGAGTTTTATATTCTTGGCATCACTATTTTAAAAGCCTATAATATAATATAATATAATATAATATAATATAATATAATATAATATACACCATTCGATATCAGCTTGGTTTTCTATTTCTGGGGGGAGAGGGTTCCTCTTACTTCTGTAGAAATAAGTGAAAAGTACTGAGTGCTTTTCACCACAGGAAAGGGACAGCACAGTATGCCAAACAGGTTACAACCAGGAAAATTGATTATTTCAATGGGGAGAATTCAATATAAGGACTTGATAAAGAGGGTGTTGGAGGATCCAAAGGGCAAATGGGGAGCATGAGGGTTAACAGTGTGAGAAAACGTTGTGGACGTAAAATGGTGCCAGACCCTTGTGAAAACTGGTGAGACAGCTTTTATTCGGATTGCTGCAATAGGGGAGAGAGGCTTCAGGTTAGAAGTGAGCACAACTCCAGGGACGCAAATGGTGGGAGGGTTTCTAAGTGCTAGAGTGAGAGAGGCAAGAGTGCTGGAGAACGTTACGTTGGTCAACGTTGTTAGGCCATCTGTGTTTGCTAAATTGTTGCTTATCCAAGTTAGTCTCCCAGCCTCCAACAGAGACAGAGACTTAGAGGGATTATCTTCCTTGATGGTTACATCATAAAGGATGGATCCCGGGTCCTTGAGAACCACATTCCTCAGTCGTAAAATGGACAAAAGACTGGGAGAAGATTCACGTCTCAAAGGGGCAGAAAAAGGAATTTGTCATTGCAGGTTTTCTAAAGTTAATGCTCTCCGAAAAAGGAGGTCTGAGATCTATGGTCTGGAAGAAAGTTGTCGAAAGTTCAGTCAAGCTGAAGAGAATGTTAGGTCATCGTGGGCAAGATGCAGGAACAAGGGGGAGAAATCGTCAAATGTTTCCAAACACTAGAAGCTTGGCAGAGGGAACTGTGCGGCTAGGACCCAAACTACAGAGGAGAGGACGGTTCTGGACTCTAGTACTTCCGGAATTCCTAGGAGAGCTAAGCACTGACACTGGAAGCTGTATGCAGGTTTCTGAGAAGGGGGTGCTGTCTAGTGGATAATACCTCTGAGGAAGCATGATGGACTGGTTCCGGGAAATCCTGATGAAGCTGGAAACTGGACCCAAGAAGCTAGAAGAAATTGTGATTGGGGAGCAAATGCCTTTGCCTGGATAAAAAGCTGTTACCAGGATGGTGCTTTTGACAACATGGAACAAACCAGAGGAAACAATTTCCCTGCTCCTCTCCTAGGCTTCTAGTCTCCTTTTACTCAAGCAAAAGGGCAGCTGGCAAAAAAAGAAAGAGAAAGAAGGAAAGAAAGAAAGAAAGAAAGAAAGAAAGAAAGAAAGAAAGAAAGAAAGGGAGAGAAACAAAAAGGGAAGGCAGGAAGGCAGGGAGGGAACGAGGGAGGGAGGAAGGAAAAGAGAGTCAAAGAAATGTGGTCTGCACAGTGTCACAGGGCAAAGTGCTAAAGGTTCTATTTGGAGATGAGAGACAATAACTTAACATCTGACCACCCACAAAGGCGACCAACCATCCACAAACTGAACCGAGTCAGCAGAACCCGGATCTAAGAGCTTGTAGGGATGGATCAGACCAAATCCTGGCTTCCCAACCCTAACCTGTGACTCCATGTAGAGACTAGGAAAGATCTAGAACCCCCTCCTCAAGGGGAATAGAATTCCAGTCTGCTTCATTTGACTCTCAAAAGACAAGGGTACCAGTATGGGTCCAATCAGGAGACAGAGAGTACACAAAAGTTTTTCGGTGTTTTCTTTTTTTTTTTTTTTAGGATTTTATTTATTTATTTGAGAGAGGGAAAGCGTGAGCAGGAGGAGGAGCAGAGGGCGAGGGAGAGGGACAAGGAGACTCTGCACTGAGCCCGGGGCTCCACATGGGGCTCAATCCCAGGACCCTGCGATCATGACCTGATTCAAAACCAAGAGTCCAATGATCAACCAGCTGAGCCCCCCCAGTTGCCCCGTACACAATCGTTTTTTTTAAAAAGCCAGAATGATTATTTTTAAAAAAGGACTTCGTGTATAGTAGGCTTTCTTAAGCATTTGGGTAGAGAGACAGTCATACCACAGTGATGCCAAGAATGTAAAACTGACATTGAAAGGAAGAACTGAGGGTTCTGGGGGTATGGCTGGGGTGACCACCACTGGATGTCCTCACGCCCACACCATTGACCAAAGCTATAGCTATGGGAATCTCAACAGGGTAATTTCATTGACTTTGGTTTATACAGTGATAACTAACCTTTCATTGTAGCTACAAAGCAGCAGAAATAAAATTTTTAAGACAAATTTAAAAAGAAAACTAAAATAATATTATTATTATATGAGTGCAAAGATATCTAAACTTTTAATCTCATAAGTCAAATAATTGGAGAGATGCTATCCCACGCATGCAGGACAACCTTTATGCTTATGAAAGTTAGTACATAGTTGAAGGGACAGAGCGTTTTCTGGTCAATATCCCAAGCAAACCAAAATGTATTGACCCAACCAGAGACACATATTTTTATTAGACATTGTAATCACTCCAAAGGAAGTAACATATGTGTTTGTGCATTCTTAAATGTTTACTTCCTCTACACGCACCCTTCCCCATGCGTATTTATTCCCCATATTGTTTGGTAACTTTAATTAATGGCTCTTTGCTTCCTTAATATAGAAACGGAAATTAGCCGTTGCTCTTCTTTGCCCTGTTTTGTGAAATGCTAATAGCGTTCATTCTGTGGTGTGGTCAATAACAAAAGAAGAAGCTGGAGATCTTGTTTATCAGCTCATTAATCACATCAACCAGTTTTATTCATCCAACCTGCCATGTTTCCCCACTGTTTCAAGAGTGGTTGAAAGCCTGCTTGCATTCATTCCTTTATTCAGTATTTATTAAGTGCTGACTGCGTAACAAACATTGCTAGATGATCTTTCTGCTGGAATTTTCTCAATAGATGATTTTAATTTTTTATGTTATGTATGTTCCAGGCTACAACGGTAGCTATGGTTAATAAGCAAAGATGAGTAGACAGTTAAGGAAATTCAGAAAACAATTATTTTGAAGGGAAACAATGCATGCTCAGCCACAGTTTAGGCTTTGAACCAGGCAGTTTTGGGTTCCTGGGTTCCAATTCATCTGATATAAGCACACACCCTGTGTTTCAGGTTATGGGTTGGCACGTCCTTCACTGTTAACGTAAATGACAAAAGTGGGCTTTGGCGCATTTCTACGTTCATGCATTTCTACATCCCCGAGCGAGAATTGCCTTCTGGGAGTAGAATGTGCAGATTGTGGCGAATTAGCATCTATAGACTTCTACATTTCACTCCAGAGGGGAGGAGACCCACAGTATATTTGCTGATAATGTTTTCCTTGTTGAGATGTTTATATTTATGTTTTTTAAACTATATATTCGAATGCACTTCTGTTGTTAAATATTCTATAATTAAACAAGTCTTTCAAATGTAGAATTTCATGTTCCTTGCGTCTTAATTCTTTCATCCTGCCTGGATAAATAATATATTTTTTAAAGATTTTATTTATTTATTTGACAGAGATAGAGACAGCCAGCGAGAGAGGGAACACAAGCAGGGGGAGTGGGAGAGGAAGAAGCAGGCTCACAGCGGAGGAGCCTGATGTGGGGCTCGATCCCAGAATGCCGGGATCACGCCCTGAGCTGAAGGCAGGCGCTTAACCGCTGTGCCACCCAGGCACCCCGATAAATAATATTTTAATAGTTAATTTTATTGAGTACACATTTTAGGCCACACAATGTTCTAATCTCACCTTACATGAATCAACTCATTCAATCTTCATTCAACAGCAAACCGCCTATGAGGTCAGCACTACATCTTGATAAGTAAGTAATTCGCCTAAGGCTGCATCATACATCTAAGGCTAGAGGATATGCATATCTGACCACCACTGTCTCCAGTAGTTAACAAATATTGACAGATTTCCGTGCAATCAGGCTCCATACTCTTTTGTATACATCATCCTATTTATTCCTCCTAGGAATCTTATATATTAAAGGCTGTTGTTATGTTTCTGTGAAAATGAGGATATTGAGGCCAAGACAGAGAAGTGAGCTCACACAGCTAGTAAGCAGCAAAGGAGATATTTGAACCAGGTCAAATGGCCTCCAGACTTTGTGCCCTTGATCAATCTGCTACACCAGAATAAACAGCAAAAGAAAACCTAACTGAATTTTTCAGAAATATTATCTACATCAGTAAAGCAAAAAAAAAAAAAAGAAGAAGAAGAAAAGAATAGCCATCATTTCTATTTTGGTAATAGCAATGAAAAATCTAGTGTTCAGAATGAATAATGGTATTTCTATACAGAGGACTTCAGTGTGGTGGTAGGTCAAGGTTGTTTCATTTGAGAACCCACCACAGAGAAATTAAAGCAAAGGAGAAAACAAGCAAAAAAAGGGCATCGGTTGTCTGCATAGGTTAATGAGATCTGTATTATGCTTAACAAGGGAATAAGACTGGTACTTCTCAATCAATGTCTCTTTTTCTTCCTATCGCAATACCCAACGCAGGAGAAAATTTCGGGGGTGGGGGGTTATCTAGTGCATTGGATTAATCACCAAATAAACCATAGGGCTTGAATCCTATACAGAAGTCTGATCTTCATGTCCTACGGAAGAAAAAAAAATCTAAGAAAAGATAAGAAGTTTCGGGGGAAGAATTAGAGAAGCAATCATGAGGCATGGATAATGAAGATGAAGAAATTCTAGCATCGTAACTCACAAGCCCCAGAAAGGGTCATAGAATTTTGAGGCATTTGTCTCCATCCCCAGCCCACCCTCTTTGAAGCTCCCTCTGTGCCGTCCTGTCTGTAGGTTTTCTGATACCCAAGGGCAGGTATGTTTTCTTTTTCTTCTTGCATCTTGTAGATTTCACGTTCATCTGTTGAGGCACATCGATGTGGTCGGCCAAATAACTCTTTTTGGCAAAAAAAGTGTGCTGGGTTATTACTCTTTGGTCCAAATGAGCCAGACTGACTGTCTACACTGTGGGAATATGCCAGATAATTACTTTAACCATGTCTTTCCCTTTAGCGGGGTATGCGTGGTCCTCATCTTCTAGATAAACTCGGTTAAACCTCATATTGAGTAATCACTGGCAGGTAGCCATGCGCCCAGGGTAATTTAATGTTCATCTTTGGTTTGTACAGGGTGCTAGTGACAAAAGCAGGTTTTGTTTATAGTGATGTTAAAAGGATTTTCTTTTCATAATTGAACAGAAAATCTCTACAACATGAAAAAGAGAGCACTCAATTAAAAGCAAGGCGAGGGTTGATTCCAAATTTTTCTCGGGAATCACAGACACAGCGCTAAGAAGAAACTGAAGTAGGTTAGCTTTTATTTTTTTATTTTTATTTTTTTAAAGATTTTATTTATTTAACAGAGAGAGACAGCCAGAGAGAGAGGGAACACAAGCAGGGGGAGTGGGAGAGGAAGAAGCAGGCTCTTAGCAGAGAAGCCTGATGTGGGGCTCGATCCCAGAACGCCGCGATCACGCCCTGAGCTGAAGGCAGACGCTTAACCGCTGTGTCACGCAGGCGCCCCTGAAGGAGGTTGGCTTTTAGAAACAGAAAGGCAGTAACAAAGGTAGCACATTAGTCAAGCAGGATTCATTACATTTAAATCACGTCTTCTGATGTAATGTCAGTCTCTCTTTTGAAAGTAAGGACCAGAGTTGTTGCATTTTATTACAGAAGGTAAACAATTTGATTTCCCATGAATTGCTGTGTCTTGCAATTGCAGAGAGAGAGAAAAAGAAAATGAAAGAAGGCAAAAGGTAGAGATCTATATTCTGACTGTGTTCTGTTTTGGCTTTAGAACCAGAAGCAAGGATTTGAACATCTCTCTCTTCTTTCCCTTGTGAAGATGTGAATAATTACCATCCTAATCTTGCAAAGTCAGTTTAGGAGGCTTCAATTAGATCACATAGAAAATGACTTTATAAACTGTAGAACACTAAATGCTAAATATTCTTCACTAAATGACAGAAAAGATGTTTTAAATTGGTTTAAGATTTGCAGACGTTTCAAGGACAAAACAAAAAACCCATCATGTTGGGGTAAAATGGGCTAGGGTGGCAAGAGAATGTCAGTCAAGAGACAGACAACCCTGGGAATAATTAAATCAGGAAGAAAACCACCCTTATGCAAAATTATACTTTCCTCTCTTTAACTTCCACAAAGAGAACCTAGGAATTCTGGAGAGAAGGGAAAGGAACACGAGTAGGAAGCAAATTTGTGATGTGTATGAACGCCCTTATGCTCTTGGATCCAGAATTTTCCTAGGAACTCTCCAAGAGTACATGATGATGAATCTGATTTCTTTTTAATTGAAATATATTTGACATATAACATTGTATAAATTCAAAGTGTGCAACATGTCGATTTGACACATTTATAAATTTATAATGTGATTGTAATCATAGCCATAGCTAGCACTTCTGTCACCTAATTACCATTTCCTTTTGTCTTGGGAATAATTAAGATCTAGTCTTTTAGCCAGAAAGAAAAGAGCTGTTGTTTCCATGTGGATTCTAATAACAGGAGCATCTCTCTACGTCAATAAAAACACAAAAACAAAAAAACTACCAGCGGAAAATTACCAACTGTACCATAGGGTCACAACCTGAAATAATTCTCCATGAGAACAAACACTCCAACTATCTGAAAAAGTTGGAAAAAGAAACCAGAAGTACTTAGATTGTGTTTTCATCACAATCAATGAGAACTGCTGTGTTTGGTAAGAAACACAGACAACTGAAGGCAACAGAGTATAAATTCTGTGGAGAAGATTCCAATACAGATATAATTTGGTATAAAGCACAGTTCCAAGACTATTACAATTGAGCAAGGGAGCTCATAAAAAGTTTGCAAAGATTTTTTGGAATACTACTGAAAGATCTAGTATTATCCTAGGAAGTGGTGACTCAAATTAGTGAGCCATTTAAAACACTGTAGAGAAATACCAAGAACTGGAAATCTTCATTTTATAGAAGAAAATCTACATTTTCTGTTGAACACTACTTCAAAAACTAATGATGTACTATACAGTGGCTAATGGAACGTAATAAAAAAAAAAGAAATCAACAAAACAAAAAAACAAACAAAAAAGCAAAAAAGAGACCTGTGAATGAAGAAGAGGCCATCAGAAGGCAAGAAATAAATAGAATTGCAAAAGCTGTGGTCACAGTGGTAAGCGGGAAGGAGACGGGAGTAAGTAGTCAAAGGTTTCCAATTACCTGCAGTAAAATCTGATGGTAAAGCCTAATTAGCTGTCTAGTTTTCAGAAGCCCTGTTTGTCGTCAAGACAGTTGTGTCTACGTAAGTCCGAGGAGCAAGGAATTTTTTGTCTGTCTAGGTTTAAAAGCTGTAACACTTACTGACTCCAGGAACAGCTCCTATGCTCTGAAGGTCTCTCTTTATGTCTCCATTGTACTTCCTGTGAAATGTGTTCCACTGGGTGTGTGCGTGTATGTGTGTGTGCACACACACACGTGTGCCTGGATGCAACATTGTTGTCGATGTTGCTTTTCCCTTTCTTATTTGGATTCTCCTTCCTTGTCCAGCTCGTTCATGCTGAGGACTCCTATGGAATGCCAGATTTCCTCTTTCTTTACTTTGTTATTTATTAATTATTATTATTATTATTATTATTATTATTTTATGGAGGGATAAAGTATAGAAGTTGGGAGTGTTCCAGGTCTTTTCTGATGGTACTGACGATGCCCATTGTGCTGCAAGTGATGATTTTCCTGCTCACCTGGCAGTTGTGGAAGACAATGTTGTATACAATGATCTTGAAACTTGCCTACTGATTTTTTAATACATTGCAGCCAACATTGAAGGTGGTCCAATTCAGGATAGATTATTACCTTTTTTTTTTTCATCCACCATCTTTAATTGAGCACCATCGGGTAAGGCAGATCGGAAGGACTCAGTGGGCATACTCAGATAAATGTTTTGGTAAGCCCTCAGTGAATACCTGGCCGCCAGCTACAGTAACCACATATGTGTATCCTCCTCTATCACAGAATTCCTTGCAAAACATTTGGGTTTCTACTCCAAATATTAACAACAAATCTAAGAAAAATACTTTGTCTACAACATTTTCTTTTGCTTAAAATAACAATGATGACATCTCTATATAAAACTGTGAATATTCGTGTGACTGTTTCTTCACGCATTGAAGATACCTGGATCAAAAAGAACAGTGTGTGTGTGTGTGGGGGGGGTCTGTTACATCCTTTCAAGCCTACAGATTTGCTCTGTTCTGTTAGACTTGGTTGCAATTCTCCATGTAGCAACACAGATTTTGAATTTCATGGAAATTCCTCTTAAATCCTTATAATGGTCTTGCTGTCAGGCTTAATTTTTAATGATAGGCATTTTTATTTACTTTTTTTGTTGTTGCTGGTTTGACTGTTTTCTTAAGTGTTTAGTGGGAAATTGGAATAGACTGCACCATGTTCTTTTAGGCTGGCCCCATTTTAGACTAAAGATTGCATTGTTCAATTCTTAATATTCTTTTCTCGTTGTTTGTTTCTTTTATCTTTCCGTCGGATGCCAGCCAGGATCAGAACTGCTTTACCAACATCTGTTTATTATTTTATTTAAACCCAAGGAACAGAAGACTGTACACATGCACTTTGTTTATAGGTTTGCATGAGCCCTCAGATGACTTCCTCACATTTATTCTTGATGATTTGGCTCCAAATCCATCTTCTAGATTCCATTTTTTTTTCCTTGCCTTCAAAGCCAAGCATGTTTCTAAGTGGTACTGGTTGGATGATCACAACAGAATCTCAAACAAGCCAGTGTCTTATGTTCTACGTTCAGAACTAACGAACACATCCCGTGGCTTATACGAGCGCCTTTACAACGAAGCCAGGAGGGCGTGAGCTCAATCACGACGACCACTTACTCTGCGGAGTGTGGAGAAATTAAGGAACTCTTATGGAATTATGCCAAGAATTATGGAAAAATCAGGATGTTCTTGCCCTCTACCTGATTTGTTGTTTATGAATAAAGGGTCAGGTATTTTGTTTTTCACTTGTTAGTATCTCCATAATAAGCATTTTATGGTGGTGGTAGACTATTTTACACTTTCAAGTAGAAGTAACAAGTTTCTAAATTTGCAGAGCTGCCTACGTTCTATTACAAATCAGTGAGGTGTATCTGTAAACAGACCACCTCTCTGGCCTGTTAATTTCACCTTGAGTTTCACACTCTATCCTCAAACCTGTGTCTTTCAACTGTGCTAGGTTAAGAACGAATTTCCAGGACAAACTGATAGATGGGAGGAGGACTAGAGTTACCATAGAAGGGGCAGATTTCTTTTGTAATACTTCGTTAGAAATGTCAATTTCAACACTATCTAATAAGTTGGGAAAACAATTCCTAAGCCAGACAATTCTGATTGAATAGACTTTTTCCAAGTCACATGAATAATGAAAATGGTGTAGATTATCTCTGCCAGACCAGTTTAAGTAGCATGTTAAATAACACTGTGTTAACATCTCCCCAGCACCATCTGTTCTATAGCTCAGTAGTGTGATCGTTATTTAATAAAGGAAAAATAAGTATGAAGCAAAAATTGAAAAATAAAGAGCTTTAATGTATATTTCTTACGTTTTTTTCCTTTTTGTAGATATATTATAGATATTTGGGGAAAAAAACACATATTGCTCAACTCCAATAATTTTTTTTTAATGAGAAAAGAACTACTTTCTTTGGAATTTTTAATTATAAAGTTTTATTTCCTGAACCACTTAGTTGTTATAGACATTTAAAATATTCCTATGGTTAGGGGCACTTGGGTGGCTCAGTCGGTTGAGCATTTGACTCTTGGTTTCAGCTCAGGTCATGATCTCAGGGTCATGGGATCGAGTCCCGAATCAGGCTCGCTCTCAGTGTGGAGTCTGCTTGAGATTCTCTCTCCCTCTCCCTCTGCCCCTCACATACACACTCTCTCTCTAACATAAATAAATAAATCTTAAAAAATATTCCTATGGTTATAATTTTATTGGTTTTTGAAAAATACAGACACTGCCCTGCTGACCCAAAATTTACACTGCAAATATTTTTGCAAAATTAAGGATAACCTTTTAAGGACAGCTGGGTGATTGCTATTAAGTCTCCCACCCGTATTTAGTTTGGATTAGGATGTTGTTTACATTTGTGGGGGGTTTGTTTATGTTTTTTATTCTCCATAAACTAAACTATGCTGTTTGTCAAAATATATATTTACTTACTTATATATCAAAGTATCATCATCTGTTTTATAGAATAAGTTATGGCCCTGACCTGTCTCTTTCAAGATCATTGAGACTTTGCAAGTAATGTAGTCTAAGTGATTTGTCTCTACTCACCTAGTTGGTCCGGAGTGGAACTGGTCAGTATGAGGCACCTTGACTCCTTCCTCATCAAGACCTCGACAGAGATAGCATCGTTTGATTTAAAATTGACAAATTTAGGGGCGCCTGGGCGGCTCAGTCGTTAAGCATCTGCCTTCGGCTCAGGGCGTGATCCCAGCGTTCTGGGATCGAGCCCCACATCAGGCTCCTCCGCTATGAGCCTGCTTCTTCCTCTCCCACTCCCCCTGCTTGTGTTCCCTCTCTCACTGGCTGTCTCTATCTCTCTGTCAAGTAAATAAATAAAATCTTTTTAAAAAATTGACAGATTTAAAAAAGGTGTAAAGGAAAATAACCAGCTGCATTCATTCCCCAATGATCCTTATTCTTCCACCAGTATATTTGGAGACCAGGGTTTCAGAGTCAAAAAGAACTCAAGTCAAACATCAGTCGACTGGCTTTGTAACTTGGGACTATTTACACTTTATTTATCTTCTTGTAAAATGGAGTAGAAACAGTCTAATCATTGAATAATATAATAACTGCTTGAAAAGCTCCTGCCATATAGTGAATATGCGGTAAGTGGTTATATACGTGTGTGTATGTATATATAGAGAAAATAAAAAATTATGATGTATCTTATTATTCCTCACACCTAAAATTCTAAGGTTATCATTCTAATGTTATGCAACATCATTTATATTTGGGCTAAAAAGTCTGAAGTCTATTACAAATTGTCACAGGAGAAGTGAATGAATACGGCAATCCTCAGTTCTCCACTGAGTGGTGTTTAGCTTTTCAGGAGGTATTTGGCAATGTCCGGACACATTTCTGGCTATCACAATGGGGAAGGGAGGGAAGATGCCACTGGTTTTGAGTGGGTGGAATCCAGAGATGTTGCTAAATATTCTAGAATGCATAAGACAGATCTCACAACAATAAATAATTTGGCCTTAAAAAACAGAATAGAGATGGAGAAATCCTGAAAAACATTGAAAACATTCTAAAGTTCTTCACCTCAAATGACCTGATGACAAAAATGGATTCTCATTGCCAATAAGATAAGTTCAAATGAAATTATGGCTTGGGTTTAATTATATTCAATTCAACTTACCACAACTAACCTTTTACTTCAGAAAAAGTCTTCTGATACCCTTTTAAGTTTTCAAATGTTTTATATCATAATCGTTAAATATAATCTCAATATATTACACATAGAAATCTGGGACACAGTTATAAATGCCATGATTCAAGAAATATTGTTCTATTTTAGCCTGTAGAACCTGTGAGTTCACCTAGTTCTTATTGAACTTGTTGGCTTGGGAATATATATGTATGTGTGTGTATGTGTATATATACCCACATATAATACATATATACTTAAAAACAAATACATAGGTATGTATATATCCTGAGCTTTCCAATGTGACAGATAACAAGTATGAAGAAGGAAAATATCTAACTGAAGATCCCCTAATTCTCCTAAATAATCAATCATCTAGCTGAGATATTTCACATTTAAAAATGTTTCTGCTTAACAACAAGCAAACAGGTGACTGCCAACATATCCTTCAGATTACCGTGCTCATTTCCTTCTTCACTTTTCCTCCTTGTTCCCTATTCATCCTTGAAAACCTAGAGACTAAAGAACAATTCTGTCTAATTTTCTTGACTGGATTATAAAGATTATTTTCCAGCCAGGGTACATGCACTCTGCTAAGTCAAGAAGTCTATATAGAATTATAGAATCTGGGTGTCCCTCAAAAAAAAAAAAAAAAAAAAGACCATATAGAGTTGCTGGAATGTAAAAGGATTATGTTATAATTTTCAACTCATTTCTCTCTTTCTTTTCATTTCCCTAAGTTTCTCCTTAGTTGAGACAAAAGGGCAATACCCCTAGACTTCCAGATTGAAGACCTTGACTAATTGCCCACCAACTACGTCTCTGATTAACTCTGATCTTGACCATGTTTGCTTTTTGTTTTTTGGTTTTTTTTTTACCTTGGTCATGTTTCTAAAATGAGGATAATACCTGTAACACAAAGGTTTTCATATATACATATATGAATATATATATATTTCAAATATATATATTTGATATATTAACTAAGGTATAGAGAAGCATTTTTTAAAAATCTCCAAATGACTGTTTACCTATTTAAAAATCACTTGACTGGAGGAATTTAATAAAGAATACCAAGTAAATCCTCAAAGGTCAAGAAAACTGCAACGACATGAGATGCTTATACTAGCTTTCGATAGCGAATACCCACTGAATTGTGTATTTTATTCTGTGACCAACATAAATTTATGTTCCCTGACTCAGAAACGTGAGTCCTTACCTCAAACTTATGATTTTTTCCTGAGATTTCTGGACAGTTTAATATGCTTAAAATCATTGAATAATACACTAAATTTAGTTTAATATTTTGTGATGGATTGTAGTCCATTGCTTATCAATATAAAGTTCATCATCAAGAATATTGAGGTTTATTCTTGGGTATCATCTAATATAAAATAATGACTTAATATATGCAAAAGGTGTTTAGCCTTTATCACGTGTCAGGCACGTTTAAAAGTGGGATGTGATCACCAGCGTCCTCATCACCAGCATCACGTGAAGGACAGGGGCAGACAAACTAATAGAATTCATGTATCTTTCACGAAGCTTGAATTCAATGGAACTTAGGGCTAAATTAACATCCATGTTATCATACTCACTTATTATTGTATTTATTTGACTTCATTTCATTAATTTTTTAAAAGATTTATTTATTTATTTTAGAAAGAGAGAGAGAGCAGGGGGAGGAGCAGTGGGAGAGGGTCCCTGGTCAGCCGGAGCCTGAGGCCAGGCTCCATCCCACCACCCCGAGTTCATAACCCCAGCCAAAAACAAGAGTCTGAGGCTTAACCAACTGCACAACCCAGGTGCCCCTACTAATTCTTTTATTTATTCATTCAACAAATAGATTGTTCTAAGATTTTATTATTTGTCAGAGAGAGAGAGCGAGCACAAGCAGGGGGAACAGCAGGTAGAGGGAGAAGCAGGCTCCCGGCTGAGCAGGGAGCCAGATATGGGGCTCCATCCCAGGACCCTGGGATCATGACCTGAGCAGAAGGCAGAGGCTTAACCAAAAGAGCCACCCAGGCGTTCCTCATTCAACACGTGTGTTTGAGCACAGTGCTGGCTGCTGGAGACACACAGACAAGCAATACCGCTTAGCCCCTCTGCTCTCAAGAAGCTCGCGGTCTACCGGGGGAACCCGACACAATTCAGATGCTAGTACGAACTACACGCATGACTGTAAATGCGCTGTTTTGGTGAGTGACGGGGAGCACAGGTAGGCGATGTCAGGTATAAAAGCTTCTGTGGGAACGCATGAGCTGGGTGCGGCCGATGGATCAGAGTTCAGAGGCGAGGGGAGCGCATCGCAGACGGGGAACAGCGCTCACGGCTCCTGCCAGTGGAGCATGGGGCGTGAACAAAGCGAGCCACTGAATGAAGGTCGTGGGACCAGAGGTCAGAGGGAGAAGGAGCACAGAGGAGGAGGTAGTCATATTCGAGGTCCACAAGCATCTGGATTACACATTGTAAATATGCCACTTCATTTAGTTCCTCAAAGATTCACGTGAGGTAGATACTATCAATGACTCAGTTTTATACATGAGGATATCCGGGTTCAGAGAGATTAACTTACAGAGGGTCTACTCCCAGCTAGTAAGTGACAGAGCTGGGGTCTCCAATGCTGGAGCTGAGGGTCTAAGCCTCACTACACTGTAGAGGTTAAGAGTTTAGTATGGATCAGACCACCCAGGGATCTGATTTTTTTTTTCTTTATTCTGAGAGTGATACAAAGACATTGAAGGGTTTTAAGTGGAAATTGCTAAGAGCTGGCTTAGGTTTAAAATCAAAATAATTCTGCCTGTACTGTGGGAGCCTAAGGCTGGATGAATTGGTGCGGCCATGAAACAAAGACTAGTTAGGAGGTGGTTAGAAATACTGTGGAAAGAAGAGGTGGCATTGTGCGTAGCAATGGAGAAAAGGGGGTATGCAAATCGTGAATTCATCTGCAAACTAAACATTTACCTTCTGTGAATGCCTATAGCAGAGAGTCTAACTTATATACCAATTAGTTAAAACTCCTTTGGCTGGTAATTAATTGGTTTATAGAGTGAAATTCAAGACTAAAACTATATATCTAGCATTTGATCTATCAATTTTAAATTTAACCATAAAAAATTCCTGAATTTCTAACCAACTAAAAGTTTCTGATGTCTACAATGGTCTCACTTGAATATCCATCCAATTTTTCACATATTTTCATGTGTAGTATAAAATTACATGTGAATAGACAGATAAAATTTTTTTCCTTTTCATATTTAAATAAAACAAAATAACTCAGCTCTAGGACTCAAAATGCCAACTTGGGAAACAATTAGAAATAATTATTGCTTAGATATTCCTATTGCATAGATTAGGAAACAGAAACTCAAACAAAGAAACAAAAAACAGATTTCCCTAAAGCTACTCTCCTGGAAATGATGGAGTCAGTATTCAAGTTCAGGCATTTGTCACCAATTAATGTCACCGGGTTAGTGCGGCTCAAGGAATGGGAGGCTCAAGGTTAAACCATTCACTCACAATCAGTAAGAAGAAATCATTTTTTAAAACTCATTGTACATCTTAATAATTATAATGCATGAATTTACCATTAGTCTATCAGACAGCAGCCTTGGTTTTCGTCATGTCACTCCGCAATCCTAATAGCATAATATGGACCGAACACGAAAGACGTTTCTGAAAGATAAAAAATGTCCACAACTTATCTAGCTATTTTTAGATCAAACACGCTGTGTGCGTGCGTGCGCATGTGCGTGGGGCGCGCACTGCGGGGTCACCTTCCTATGCGCGTATCTGTAAACCTAGCCAGTGATGTTCACGTAACGCATCGTCGGTACACCTCAAGGTGATTCTGAGAAAAAATACCTGTCATCAATATTTGAGCTAGTAGTTTAAAAAGTAAAACAAAACAAGAACAAAAATCTTTCAAGTCTTTCAAATGCTGCTCTTGAAGGAAATGCCTAGAAAAACCATCTCTGGCATTTCCCAAATTCTTCTTGTTCAGGAAACCACTCAAAATGTATAAGATTTATTCTATACAGGTGAAACAAAATGCTTTTTGTTTCATCGGATTTCTTTGAAAGATATTTATTTTCAAGATGTTTGTCACCCCTTGTAAGTAAAATAAAACATCAAGGATTTTCGTACGGGAGACATTTTGTTCTGCCGGTCCCCAATCTAGGCTTTCTGAATCAGGCGATTGAGGAAGAATATTTCCTTTTAGTTTTGTTAAATGTTAACTCTTGTCAGGCCTCTTAGAGGACTATAGAGACTGATGGCAAATTTCCTAGACTGGCTATGAATTTAGGGTGCTGAGAATTTCTCCTCACAGAACATTCTTACTCATTTAGAATATTTCTTTGCAAAAAAGAAGGAAAGAAAAATAACATCCTTTCCTGTTGTGAAAAGGTTTCAGATTCCAAAATCTAATATTTCTACTTTGGTAAAATATGCTATTAATTAGAGTTAAGAAAAAAATAATAAATAAATACCTCACCTTTCATCTGAGACTTCTAAGAGCATTATACAGTAGGGAAGTTTCACGGACTCACACTGAGAGACAGAACCAATAGTCAAAACCTGGAAGAAAATTGCAAACGACATGGTTCTTAAAATAGGCAATGATTGCGAATCTGGGTATCTGTGGTAGAATGTTTGCGAAAGTGGCCAAAATCATGGTTTTCCCTGTATTCGCACCATGGTCTTGGTCCCTTTCACCATGACTCTGGATTTAGGCTAAGGAACAGTAACAAACTTGATGTACTTGAGACACGAAAAGTGTTTGTACCTTTGGGTCTGGGAAGCCTGTGACCACTATCCTGTGACTAAGTCTTGGCCATTCTGCTGGAAGATGAGAGATACGTGACCTAGTCACCTCATGACTTCACCTGGCCTTGAGCTAAGCCTCTGACTATTAGTGAGGGCCTCCCAGACCAGCCCCAGGCAAACGTGCCTGAACTTGAAGAACCACTCAGTTGATACAGAGCTTTATGAAAATTTGATTAATATGTATTGAGTCTGTTTGTACTACTTTAATCAATGACTAAAACAAGGGCTCCATTCTAAGGGTCAGTATTTGTAGAGATTTTTAATCTTCTGATAGTTCTTATATCATTCAGCGTTCCAAAAGGAATGAGCAGTGCACACAATGGAGATTTTTGAGGGGAATTTACTGAAGGAGTTAGTTACAGATGTGTGGGCAGGGATAAGTTAACTATTTAGGGATGCTGAGACTTCCAGAACTAGCGACATTGGGTTGGTTTACCACTTCCAGGCCTCAGAAAGCATAGGGTAAAGGGGTTCCTCAGGATCTAGGGAAAACAGTGGGACGGAGAGGTGGAAAAGAAGCCTGCCAGCAAGAACCAGCGTTTAGGGAAACATAGTCACAGGAGCTGATGTACAGATGGACCAGGGAAGAAATGCTCCGGTAATTCTCTCCCTTTTCTCTTATTAGCCAACCAGATCAGAAGCCGGAAGCCAAGGAAGTGCGGGGAGTCATCCCCAGGACACAAGCCTCCCAGGCTGTAAGACAGAGCAGAACAGCAGGGGGCATGGGTGTGTACAGGAGCAGAGACTTAAGGATACAGTTCTAAGCAAGGTTAAGCACACTACCGCTCTCATCACTTGCTCAGCCTACAATAGCAGCAATTCAGGGCCAAGTCAAAAGGCAGCCACCCAAGGTACTGCCATCTGAAATTGGAAAATAGTCCAGTGTTGATCTTGGAATTCGATTAAACGGGATTTGAATTCTGTTTCTGCCCTGCACAGCTGTGTAACAGGCAGATAGCCCGCCCTGAGTCTCAGTGTTACCAGTTGTGCAAATGGAACAATAGTAAATTCTAAAAAGAGGTTTACGGGAGACTTCACATGTAAATACTAGTTTCTTTCATGCTAGAAACATCGCTGCCACTCACAACCAGCCTTTAAACATGTAACATTTTGCATTCCAAAATATTGATCACTGCCTAAATGAAATTCCCCAGATCTCAAGCAGTAAGCTACCAGATTCCAAAATGTTCATTTTTCTTTTTTCAGTATTTCAAAGTCATAAATAAATCCTAGTTTTATGTGTACTGTGGGCTCTATTGTTTCAGAGATCGGTTCCCTAATCCTTATTTTTCTTCCTCAAAGTTCTCATGTGCCCACACACCACGACACACGCTTTTCTTCTACGCCTTAAGTATTTGTTTCTTAGCAAATGTAGTTCACCATAGAATCACAATTTCCAGGCAAAATGAGATCAAGACCAGAGACTTTTCAAAAATCACTGGATTGTATACTTACAGAAATACCACCCCGCCTTTCATTATTAATCAAATCCATTTGCACGCCACTGATATTCCCTAGATTCTTATTAGAACCGGTCTTAATTCTGTCTTTGGGATATTGTGAATTCTTTACGATCCTGTTGGCCAACAGCCCCTGTGCCGAATGTGAAAATGTGCATGTTTGATGTAGCTTGTGATGTGAGGAAACAATCTTACAGCCTTAAAATCCTTCATTAAATTAAATATTATCTTAAGAAATCCTAATTAACTTAATCTTCACCTCCATCTTCATTTTCGTCTCTGTGACTTCATTCGAGGCTGGCCTGCCTATGACCTGGAGAACATTGGCTTCACATTAGATAAAATGTTACTAAAGCCTCGGAAAATAACCTTTTAATTACCTTTTAAACTCTATAAAGAGAATTCGCTTTTCAGTGTGACATCATCCCAGGATGGCTTTAGACACTAATTTTATTCCCTTGCTGTGCTAATTTATCTTGGTTTACAGAGATAACCAACCAGATGTTGAAATATAAAAATGGGTTATCTCTGTGCATTTCTGCTCGTACAAAGACGTTGCAACCAAAGAATACCTCAACGTTTCCCTGTGGCATTTTGCATTTATTTATTTATTTATTTATTTATTTTTTAAGATTTTATTTATTTATTTGACAGAGACAGCCAGCGAGAGAGGGAACACAAGCAGGGGGAGTGGGAGAGGAAGAAGCAGGCTCCCAGCAGAGGAGCCCGATGTGGGACTCGATCCCGGAACGCCGGGATCACGCCCTGAGCAGAAAGCAGACGCTTTAACGACTGCGCTACCCAGGCGCCCCTATTTTGCATTTATTAATTACACATTTATTTCATAGCGTCTTGCAAGGAGCAACGCAAATAATGAGCTGGTTGGCATAATCACAAAGATTCTGAGGGAGCAAATATACTTTAGAGACACAATGACAAGTGATCATTTTTAAAGCCATTGAAATAATGCCAAAGCGATTTTACAATGACACCCACAGATCGTCCTCTGCACCTCAGATCTGCTGTATAACAAAGCTGATACCACATTTCACAAGACGGTACTCTATTTTTTCCTTAAGATTAAATATAGCCTTAAAAAGGAAATTTAGTTGTCCAATTGCAGAATGACAAACTCTAAGTTTTTTCAACTTTTGGGTCTTATTTCCAGCTTTCCTACTGCTTGTGGAAACAAGAGTCTCACAAATTGACCTCATCATTGGTTAACTGTCCAATCCCTGGGCATGGGTCAGTAGCTGTTTTGACACTTGTTTCCATTCACAGAAACCTAGCTGATGTTCATTCTTAAAAATAGGAAATACAATCTGGATTGGTTTTTACATACAAGGTACATATTTAAGTATAAGACAATTGAGTGGAAACAATTGACTTATCCAGCCACGCATTTAAAAATATTTTCTAATCATTGGGCTGGAAATGGACGACAAACACAAAAGAATCATATTTAAGTTCTTCGAAAATTATAAAGTGAGAAATTTTGAGTATTGACTATAAAAGTTGATTCCTAGAGAAGGGGTAAGAGCCGGTACATTTATTTGGCACTGGCCTGAAGTGTCTTGGGAGAGAAAGTGGCCTTGGCGTTGTGCTTTGAGCTTGGGTCGGATGTTGGTTATCTGGGATAGAAGATGCGGTCAGTCCAGGTGCGGAAGAGAAGTTTGGCAAGGGTGGCAAGATGTTTAATGCGTGGCCAGAAACAAGAGCTCTGTTAGAGAGGACGGCTCTCCATCTGCACAAGGAATGTGACTCTATACGATAACCTTAAAGCAACATGGATTTGTGCTTTTATTACTTAATCCTGGGGGCGCCTGGGTGTCTCAGTTGGTTGAGCAACTGCCTTCAGCTCAGGTCATGATCCTGGAGTCCTAAGATCGAGTCCCGCACAGGGCTCCCTGCTCAGTGGGAAGTCTGCTTCTCCTCTGGCCGTCCCCACTTCATGCTCTCTCTCTCTCTTTCAAATAAATAAATAAAATCTTTAAAATTAATAAATACTTAATCTTTTTTTAAAGATTTTATTTATTCGAGAGAGAGCACGCACAAACGGGAAGGAAGGGCAGAGGGAAGGAGAGACGCAGACTCCCTATTGAGCAGGGAGCCCTACGTGGGGCTCGATCCCAGGACCATGGGATCATGAACTGAGCTGAAGGCAGACACTCAACAGACTGAGCTGCCCAGGTGTAGCCTAAAAACTTAATTCTTATGGGATGTTAATCAATGGAAGAGGAGAGACATATTGCAACAGACCATCCGGAGGCTAACCTGATAGCGCAAATCACGGTCACCAATCTTTGCCGTTATACCCATATTGGATAAAAAAAATGAGCACACACCACACACAGTTGATTATATTGATTTATTCATAATTTATGTGCATATATTTCTATATTATTCCAACCATATAGGATGTGCACTATAATACACACATATAAATAGAAATAAAAAAACAAATACCATATTTATTATTTTTTTTTATTCCACATGTAAGTGAAAGCAAATGGTTTCTTTCTCTGACTTATTTTACTTAGCATAATGCCCTCAAGGCTCATCCATGTTGTCACAAGATTTCTTTTTTTTTTTTTTTAGGGCTGCATTATATTCCATTATGCATGTGTGTATCACATTTTCTCTATATGTTTTTCCCTGTAACTGACATGGTAGTAAAATGCTTAAAGCTTACATCACATCACGTATAGCTGTGTCTTGTATGTGCCGCATCCCTTTATCCTCTTCCCACCCCCACCCCAGCCAGTCTCAGACTCTCAGTACCATTCAGGAGGAGTAATCCCATAACCTAACTGTTCCTAACTGTTCCTGGTACTTTGGTTCCATCCCCCTGTAAGAAATCCTATTTACCTTTTCCAGATTAAATCTCTACTGTTCACTTTCATCCAAGACATAGATGTTTTAGAAACATCTCTTATTTTTAGTGAAAGGAGGCCAGGTGATTACTAGATGTATATCACCTTTCTAGCTAATCTCCGTTATTTGGCTTCTGCCTCATTTTCGAGATAATTCCCACTACTTTTGTCTACCGTATAATCCAAGCATATGATTATTCTTTGGTGGAAAATGAGCTTCTTGAGTTTAGGAACTTTTCTTATTTATATCTGATTTATGATATTATCAGAACAAAAATATATATGCAAGTGTAAATTTCAATGGACTGTTTGTAAATAATAATAATAAAATATATTTATTTATTAATCACTTTCTGATAGAATATGAATATCATCAATACAAAGTTAAATTAGGTTTTTCTTTCTGAAGTTGCATTAACTTCCAGAAGAGAGGAGAGTTTGGTAATAATCAATCTCTATCAGGAGAGCACAATATACATATCAAATACATATCGAATGGCCCCAAACTATTTTTGACCATATGTATAGATGCTTGTCTTCAACACAACCTATTGAGAACCTACTATTTGCCTGATTCTGAGCTAATCAGTGGATGAATTTTTTTTTTTTAAGATTTTATTTATTTGGCAGAGATAGAGACAGCCAGCGAGAGGGGAGTGGGAGAGGAAGAAGCAGGCTCCCAGTGGAGGAGCCCGATGTGGGGCTCGATCCCATAACGCCAGGATCACGCCCTGAGCCGAAGGCAGACGCCTAAACGCTGTGCCACCCAGGCGCCCCCAGTGGATGAATTTTTAATAAACGAATGAAGGCTTTCATAACTTCGGTTATGGTTTCAAGTCAAGTCTCCCCTTCTGTTGAACTGTTCAAACAAGTAGGTGATAAACGGATCTGAATATTGGTTTACGTAGATTTCTTCCTCATGCTGCTGGGATAATGATCCCATGGTGCACTTTAACTAGGCTTTGTAGCCTGAGCACATGACACGTTCTTCTTATATGCAGGGTTTTCTTTATTCTTTTTTCCTTCTGTCAGATTATTTCATCTTACCACCATAAGCAATCAAAGACTATCCTGAGTTTGAGATAGGAACAGTGTTTAGTAATGTTTATGCCTCAAGAGTCACGCAGTAGATCTGACTTTGCCCTTGACCAAGAGTATGATGTTGGATAAGTTATGAAAATCCCTTCATCATCTTCATCTTAATATGGTAATAATAATTATAATAATAATAACCATCTCTCTAGATTATTGTGAGTAGAGTGCCCAGCATAACAGAGTCAGTAATAATACCACTCCTTTCATGAACATTAAAATCCAATAGGAGAAAAATAGATACACACAGATTGCTTATGCATTTTCTTGCATTTATCTCCATGGTGCCAGGTCCGTTTCTGTAAGGTAAGCCATCAGTCTCAGGTTTTCAATGAAAGATTATTCACTCTGGGACCTCAGTTCCTGCATTATTCATGCCATTCTGCATACAGCTAGATTTATGTGTCAGGAAAAACATACAAATGGAATCCGATTTACTTGCACAAGTTCCTGGAGCATTTGATTTATGTTTGAGTAAATAAAGACATATCTTATAGGTATTGGCTTCCCTTCTCTTTAGAAATGGAAGTGCAATGCTTCAAATTCTTTTCTTGGCAAGCACGGACTTCTGAAGTTTTGCAAGCAGTGCAACTCCAAATCGTACACTTTCAGTTTTCTCCTAGGCTCCTGATGTTTTTGTGTTCATGCTTAGCACTTTCAATGTCAAGACAATGGAAACTCTACAGCTGGGCACCACTGGAAAAGGCTCGAGAGCGTATGGCTTAGAAACAAATTGTATAAGAAACTAAAATAGGGAATTGAAATGGAAAACTTTGTCTATACCGTCATCAAGGTACCTGGTGCTCTGGCTATAATATCACCCAAATCACCCGAGTCTATGGGCATAACGTTGCCAGTAACTCTCCCTCTGGCAGATCATAAGCTGCCCTGACCACTTTCACCCACCCATAACGCCAGGATCACGCCCTGAGCCGAAGGCCTTAGGTCCATTGTGTGCATTTTGCACAAGTGTCTCAAGTAGGTGAGTGTATAGATCGGTGACCATGTTCTCACACCCTACTTTTAATCCAGTTAAACACAAAGTCTTTGGAAATCTAAAAAAATTATCAGTACTCTTCAAAAATATCAAGGTCATGGAAAACAAAGAAAGACTGAGCAAGTGTCAAAGGAAACCAGGGAGAGGCAACACCTAAATGCATGTGATACGGTGAATTGGATCCCAGAACAGAAAAATGATATTTATGGAAGCAGGGATGAAATTCAGATAAAGTCTGGGCCTTAACAATAGCAACATATCAGTGTTGGTTTCTTCATTTGGGTAAAGACGCAATAGCTGTGGGGAACGCTAACATCAGGAGAGTCTGAACCAGGTGACGGGTACACTGGAGCTCTGTACTGTCCTTGCAAATATGCCTTAAATCTAAAATTATTCCAAAATAAAAAGTTTATCAAAGACACACAATGATAGCAAAAGCTCTTTGAACATGGAATACAAGAAAATTAATGTTTCTCTTCTGTGGACAGTTTCACACACAAAAAAAGATATTTCCAGGTGATACACTAGCCACTTTTTCTCCTCTCATCTCTTGATGTCTAAATTATTAGGACCTAAAAAAAATTACTGAGACTGCTATGGTGGCAGCACTTCCTGAAAATCACCCAATGTGAATGAAAGTTTATTTGGTTATACATGCAAAGTAGAGCTCCTTTTGCTGTTAAATTCTATGAAAAATATATGCCACCAAAACTTGAAAACACATTTTAATGTGTGTTAATATGGTAGCAGACTGATTGAACCCCTACATTTTTTTATTTATTTTTATTTTTTATTTTTTTAAAGATTTTATTTATTTATTTGACAGAGATAGAGACAGCCAGCGAGAGAGGGGACACAAGCAGGGGGAGTGAGAGAGGAAGAAGCAGGCTCCTAGCGGAGGAGCCTGATATGGGGCTCGATCCCAGAACGCCGGGATCTCGCCCTGAGCAGAAGGCAGACACTTAATGACTGTGCCACCCAGGCGCCCCTGAACCCCTACAGTTTAAGTCATACTTCTAAAACCAAGGTTATTTTGGCGGTGACTTGGTGGCTTGGTTGGTTGAGTGACTGACCCTTGATCTCAGCTCAGGTCTTGATCTCAGGATGATGAGTTCAAGCCTGACATTGGGCTCCACAATGGGCATGGATTTTAATAAATAAATAAATAAACCAAGAATATTTTAAGTTAGGGTTAATGAATGATAATATGTAAAATAGGAAGTGAACTTTTTTGAAAAAATACATTTTTATATAACAATAAGAAGAAACACGATTATTGGTAAATGGGTCCATAATCCGTCCGTTCTGGTCATGCGACCTCCCAAAGCAACACCTTTCAGTTGTTGGCCCATAAAATATTCAGAATAAAATTTTCATTCCTTACAACAGTACAGGTGTCATCGCGAATTTAATATCCCCGAATATTTCTCCAGCCTTATTCCATTCCATTTCCTCATTACCTTCCCATCATTGCTATTCAACGTTGATGGTTTGTTACAGGTGTTTTATCCTGGAGCCAAAGCTGAAGCCTGGGTTTCAGTCTTATTTACATGGGGCCTTGCAGGGTCATTTGCATTTATAAAATTTTCAGAAATAAGTTTGAACCACACTTGCTTATGACAATGAGCTCTCTCTACTCCATTCCATTATAGACTTTGCTCCTCTGATGGGTAGCATTGGAATGACCAAGAGAGCATTTCAGAGATCTGGCTAAGGGGAAGGGGAATTGGAGATGCATATGCATTTAATTTTAGTGTATTGGCTCTATTTCTGTAGTGCACATTCACTTTTATGTATATTTACAAGTTGCTGGATGCTGGGGTCTGCAAATCCTCCAAGAATTTATCTACTACCCACTGTGCCCACTCATTGGGGTAGTGACGAAGCGTGCAGAACCAGTGGTCCTATGGAGATATGCATGCATCCTATGGTGCCCAGCAAGGGGAGAATACTGTTTATAGGAGAAAAATGATGCTTCTTATTTCCACAGAAGCTAATACGTGGAAAACCCTTCCACATCTCATTTCCACAATTTGACAAAATTCCTAAAAATTACAGGATGCCACCCTAAAGTCACAATGCTTAAAGAAACTTTTATAACTTATCAGAAAAATAAATCAACCACACTAGATAGATGACTGAATTATCTTTTTATTCTCCATACAGAAAATATTCAAAAAAAAATCTTGATGTGTTATGGACAGGTTGTCAAAGACTAGGTAGCCAAAAATTCTGTGCAAATATTATAGAAGTATATTCATGCTAATTTGGGGGTGTTTTTGTGATATTGATGAGCCTTTTAAAATTTGTGATTTGTGGTTTCTCTCATTCTAACTACACATTAATATTCACATCTAGTTTCGTACTTGCCATTTTTATGATATTTTTAAAAAGAGTCCCCAGAAGTTACAAGCTTCAGGCTTTACAAAATCCAATCTGTCTCTGTAAGACAATGTTAAAATGTACAATTGCATGGTAATTGCACATATCGGACCAAAAGCTTATGTGGACTCGTGTAGCACCCTAGTGTAATCATTCCCATTCATAGACACACAGTCACCTACCACACAGACGCAGGAAGAAACGAGGCAGTGTGGCAGCCCTAACCGGGTCCCCTCTCTCTGCCTGACGAGAGAGCTTGCCTCTTCCTCCGCCCCTCCACTTGGCTGGGGTGAATTCCTCACCTTGCTGAAGTGGCAGAATCCTTTTTTAACATTTTAGTTTAGCGAGTTGCCCAATTCTGACCCCCTTAGCTTGGCTCAGTCTATGGCTGCTGTGTCCCCCATGACAGGTTATGTGACAAAGCTCGTACTCCCCCCAGTGGGGACTCGATTTCCACCGAACGGTGTGTGTAACACAGGAATCAGTGATTTGCTTCATACAATATGGACTAAAAGGTAGTTCTAGGGGGAAATGAGGAGATTTCGCTCGCTATATTCCAAAAGATGTTGGGAAGTAACCTACATTTTACATAATACTTTAGCTTTTGGACTATACATCAAAAATAACACAGGTATTTATTTTAAATCTTGAAAAAGGTAATGTAATGTGTTTTAAGCCCAAATAACAGCAGGAAATGAAGGCTCCTGTAATATCCCCCTGCTACGAAGAGCATTAAGAGATAATGATTCCAATATTAGGTTTAGGATACAAAAGAAACCCAAGTGCCTTCTCAAGGTAAAAGAACAAATAGGAATAATAACCTGGATGAGTAATCCAATTATTTAGAAAGATGTTCCTCTTGGGACCAAAAAAAAAAAAAAAAAAGAAAGAAAAAAAGAAAGAGAGAGAGAGAAAGAGAGACACTAACCACAAGACTCTTAAGGACAGAGAACAAACTGAGAGTTGGTGGCAGGACGTGGGTGGGGGATGGGCTAGATGGGTGATGGGATTAGGAGAGCACTTGTTAAGATGAACACTGACTGAGTGTTGTATGTAAGTGATGAATCACTAAATTCTACTCCTGAAACCACTATTATACTATATGTTAACTAACTAGAATTCAAAGACAAATTTGAAAAAAATAAAATAAAGATGTTCCTTTTTAACGTAAGAAATTAATAATTAATACATACACAATCTTATATATACACATACATATGCACATATGTACAGACACACACAGAGTCCTCCTTCTGCAATATTGTGATATAAAATGTATTCCCAACAAAAAATCATTCTTGGTGTGCAAATACCAATTTCCATAGTTATTTTTAGATGTTTTTAACTTCTTTAACTTGTTTTTAGATGTTTTGTATAATAGCTTATTATGGGACTCCATTTCCCCCATTTGGCCATGTGAATGATATTTATAATGGCATCATATTTTTAGGTAAGATTTTTCTGCCCTCCTTCTGCTGTTCCTTCTGCTTCATCTTCTTCTAAGCTCCATTATAACCCACGTTCACATTTGTGGCTTTCAGAGAGGGCCAAAATGTACAGCAAAGGAAAACATCGTAAATTCATTACGAAACTCTACTGTGTATATTCTTTATATATTCTCCTGTCTGCAAAGAGCATATTAATGGGAATTTCTAATTTTGTTCTTCAGAATGAAATAGTGTCGAGTTGTAGAATTCCTGGACCACTAATACATTTTAAGGGCTGACACTACTCATTTTGTGTGTTGAAAGACACCTTCTCATCCACTTAATGAACAAATATTGTAAAACACCGTGGACCTCTCTTTTTCTTTTCCTGTCTCTACAGGGTACATCAATACTTTCTTGGGCCAAAAGGAAAGAAAGTACACATTCTTCTTATTTCCTAGATTTTCTGGTTCAAATGTACCTTTACTTATTGTCCCCCCCATTAATTGTCTAGGCTGTTCAGTAAAAATCGTGGTCTCCCTTCAGCAAGTTTGAATCTTTTCAAGGCATAGATACATTCCATATTTCTTTACATTAAGCAAACATTTCTTAACTTCCTACATGTGTTATAAAACATTCTGTTACACACTCGTCTTAATCTTCTTAGGCTGCTGTGACAAAAATACTACATAATGGGCAGCTTATAAATAGCAAACATAGATTCTCACAGTCCTAGAGGTTGGGAAGTTCAAGATCACGGTGCAGACAGACTAGTGTCTGATGAGAGCTTCCTTATTGATGGGGTCTTACTGTAACCTCACATGGCCGAAGGAGAAGGAGTCCTGGGGTCTCTGACAGGGCACAAATCCCTCTGCCTTCATGACCCTACCACCTTCAAAGGTCCCACCTCCAAATATCATCACATCAGGAATTAAGCTTCACCATATAAACTTGGTGGGGGGAGAGGGAGGGCAAACATTCAGGCCATTGCAGTATTTTCACACATGTCAAGTTGTTCAATTGTGGATAGCACCCTGGGAAAGAAAGATTATTGTTGCCAGTTTGCATATAATAACAAATAGAGGGCTTGGGGAAATTAAAAAAAAAAAAAAAAAGCCAACCAAGTGTGTAGAGTTGAGCGGGGCCACCAAGAGCCTCTCCTGTCTATATAAGTGGCAAAGAGCA
Organism: Ursus maritimus; assembly: GCF_017311325.1. Classification (NCBI taxonomy): domain Eukaryota; kingdom Metazoa; phylum Chordata; class Mammalia; order Carnivora; family Ursidae; genus Ursus; species Ursus maritimus. The sequence continues at coordinate 9,831,100 of NW_024424897.1, read as the reverse complement.
AGGACTCCGGTCACGCTTAGCTTGATCAGTCCCTCCACTGGCAGGTTCTGAGGTCTGCAAGGGGGTTATTTATTGTCTCTAAACCTCAACTTCCTTGCTTATAAAATGGAGGTAATATTAAGTGCCACAGAGGATAGCTGTTGATGATTAAATGAAATCACTGATGAAAGGATCTCAACTTAGGTATATAAGGCGGTGGCAACAGTTAGCGGTGGCATTTAATTCCTGACCCCAAATCCAATGCTTTCTCCTAAATCCCAGGCACTCCTCAAAATCTGCCCCTGTCGATGAAGGAAAACAGAACAAAAATGGCAAAAAAAAAAAAAAAAAAAAAAAAAAAAAAAAAAGATTAAAGATGTGATGTTTCACTTCCAAGTCCAAGACTCATATAATTCTATAAATTAGCAGGCAGCTCGCATCATATTTAAGTGTCCCTGCCTTTACTTTTAGGGAGGACTTCACCCTCATGCCAAGCCTCCCAATTGTATCATATTACACCAAGTACAGCTCATCAAGAAAAGTTTTTGAATGCAATAATCGAGAAGCATAACATGTATACGAGCAAGTGGGGAAACTAGGAGAGCTTTGTTTTCAATTACAGATTTCTGCGTGGCCAACGTGGCTGCCTGCCTTACATGGAAAAAGAGCTTAATGGAAAAACGCTCTTCTATACATTAAAAATCAAATTTGTGAAGATTTTATTAAGGAAAACCAAAACAACTTTCCATTTCTGGTTTTAAACATAGAGCCAAATATGTTACCCTAACAAGTTGGGGTGGGCGGGAAAGTGAACGGAGCAAACAGAGCCTTTTTTTTTTTTCTTTTAAACAATGTTTTTGATAAAAGCACAGGCTTCAAGTCGTTATTTACATTTAGCTTGTCGTGGGTCTCCAATACAATCTCATGGGATACAGCTCGTTAAGTGATTATATGAAAACCCAAGAAAATCATTTTATCCAAGCGGTAGCCACTCCGAATTTTCATCTCGAGTTAACCACAGTTCTTAAAGTTCCATAAGTACAGGGGAAGGTTCAAATTCAGAAACGCATAAACGAGCTCTCCGAAGGAAGACATATGTCCTATTTGGTTTCTAGGTCTGAACAAACGTTCAGACACCTGTGCATTTTATCAGAACTAACTATAAATATCTTTCGCTGCACATCCAATTAGCATGCAGATCGCTGAAAGTGACAACGTGTGCAACGTTTTGGAGCACTCACGCTCCTTCCTTATCATAAAAGCAGCTGCCTTAAGTTACATGTCTTTTCTATTTCAGTCGATAGGATGCTGCATGGTCCCTGCTCTGGACAGAAACAGGATTTAGAAAAGAGTATGGACGTCGTAATCCCTACCAGCTACGCAGAGACCCTGTCCAGTTTAGATAAATGGCAAATACTCTTGGGCCATATCTCTGTCATCCACGGTAGTTCAACGTCTTTCATTCCCACTGGAGAGATTAGGGCTATGACCTTGCAATCAAATTGCGAGACGATAAATTTATTGAAGACTCTGATTTTCAACATGGAACGTCAATACCTCAAGCCAATGGGAATGTCTCCGGTATCCAACGCAATGAAAAAATTAAGAGGGGATTTAAGATAACCAGCACTGAGCCTGGTTCTACACTAATAGGCAAAACCACATAAGGTAGGAACAGAGAAATAATCCACACCATAGATTTATATCTACCTTAATAAGCAGGGCAAAAATCTCTTCAAAGACGCAGCGATGATAAATGATACTTCAAATGCTTTTACTTCTAGAATTGAAAATGTGTAGGTGTGTCAGAAAGATGCACCCTCCCAGGAAACAAGGTAAAACACACCAGCTGCAAATGAATTTGCTTTACATAAAAGCTGATGTCATTTTCACTTTAAAAAGAAAGTTATTTGGGGCGCCTGGGTGGCACAGCGGTTAAGCGTCGGCCTTCGGCTCAGGGCGTGATCCCGGCGTTACGGGATCGAGCCCCACATCAGGCTCCTCCGCTATGAGCCTGCTTCTTCCTCTCCCACTCCCCCTGCTTGTGTTCCCTCTCTCCCTGGCTGTCTCTATCTCTGTTAAATAAATAAATAAAATCTTAAAAAAAAAAAGAAAGTTATTCAACGATAATGACTTTTCTACTCAACAAGAGGAGCTCTAGAAAAATTTTAATGCCTTAAGGATGTGGTAAAATTCTTGGATGCTTTGTAGTATAAAATCACATTCGAGGGATGTGTAAGTCCTCAGCGTATGATGGATATAAATGAAGGATCAGTAAATGTCATGAGCACATCTCTTATACTAGAGATGGACGCTTCCTTCATTTTATTTGTATCCTTAGTTCGGGTTGTAGGGATCACTCCTACAGACAACTTCCTCCTAACTCTCCTCCCTGACTCTGGTAGCACCCCTGAAAAGAACTTCACCTACATTCCTACCACTAATATCTTCAAATAAGTCAGATGTGAACATGTCAATCCTCAGCTAAGAGCTTAATACATCCACCTGGCCCATGGACTATAAAGTTTGATCTAAGATCTCAGCTTTGTGGACAATGGCTTTGATGATTTCCAATTTTATCATCTACTATTTACCTTCCCTGGACCCCTGCACACCATGATCTCACAACACCAAAATGCTTGTAGCTGCTTAGAGACAATGTGCTCACGTAACACCAACTTGTCTTCACCACTTACTCTTCTTCCTGTCTGGGTTAAGAATCATTCTTTTCTCCTCCCTCAACTACCCGCCCCCTTTGTCTGTTTGGGTAACAGCTATGGTTCAGGAGTAAGACAGCTCGGGCATATACATGGTTTCATGACACTCCCTGTTCGTCTCATTCTGTTTTACTCTCTACAATACTTAGGCACCTTACCTGCCCTTTATCATTGCATTCATTTATCCTTCAGTCTTTTCCTTATTGTAGTACCTATTCACGTTTGCGTTTGATTGTTATTCTTTTTCTTTCCAAGTTTTTATTTAAATTCCACTCAGTTAACATATAGTGCAATAATTGGTTTCAGGAGTAGAATTTAGTGGTTCTTCACTTACATACAACACCCGGTGCTCATCACAAGTGCCCTCCTTAAGCCCCATCGCCTATTTCACCCATCCCCCCACCCACGCCCCCTCTGCTAGCCATCAGTTTGTTCTCTATAGTCAAGAGTCTTTTTTCTCCCTATGTTCATTTATTTTGTTTCTTAAATTCTACATGTGAGTGAAGTCATATGGTATTTGTCTTTCTCTGACTGACTTATTTCACTTATAATACTTTCTAGCTTTAGCCACATCATTGCAAATGGCAAGATTTCATTCTTTTTGATGGCTGAGTAATAGTCCATTATTCGTATACACCACATCTTTATCCATTCCTCAGTCGATGGACATTTGGGCTCTTTCCGTAATTTGGCTATTGTTGATAATGTTGCTATTAACATCAGGGTGCACATATTTCTTTGAGTTAGTGTTTTTGTATTATTTACTAGAGCCATGGCTGGATCATTGTTCTATTTTTAACTTTCTGAGGAACCTCCATACTGTTTTCCACAGCAGCTGCACAGTTTGCATTCCCACCAATGGTGTGAACGTGTCCCCCTTTCTCCACATCTCACCAACACCTGTTGTTTCCTGTGTTGTTAATTTTAGCCATTCTGACCGGTGCTGGGTGGTACCTCATTATGGTTTTGATCTGTATTTCCCTGATGCCGAGTGATGTTGAGCTACTATTAGATTTGAAAATCCTAGCAGGCAGAAATAGTGTGTTTTGTTTACTTTATCTTATCTTATTTCCTTTTATGTTATTTTCCTGTATAATGTCTTATAAAAATCACATCCATAGTTGATGTGATATTCATTAGACTAAAATGAACAGAGATCTTTTGGCTCGATTAATATATGCAACTGTGTACTGAGGTGACATTTGTTTCCTTGTTTGCTTGCTTAAGATTAAAAAATCATTCTCTACAGTTGACTGACAAAAGATCATATTAAGGGAAGGTCAGAGTGGCACCTGGGTGGTTCAGTCAGTTGGGCCACTGACTCCTAATTTCAGCTCACGCCACGATTTCAGGGTCCTGGGATGGAGTCCTGTGTCAGGCTCCATGCTCAGTGGGGAGTCTGCTTGAGGATTCACTCTCTCTCTCTCCCTCTCCTTCTACCCTTCTAAAATAAACAAATAAGATCTTTTAAAAAAAGAAAAAGAGAAGGCCAGAATTTGCACAGAATAATTATCTGGGATAGGAGGCCACTACAACCTCTTAAATATTTTAGAATTAGATAGGAACACTAAAATAAAATGTATTGTGGTCTTTTGTTTTTAAAAAAGTAAAACACTAGAAGTGGGGAAAGTGATAGGAATAGAAAGCTTTTAAGTGTATCTCAATTGTTTACGTGAAAGTATAAAAGATGTTTTATAAGACCACAGTAGAAAATATGCTTTATTAGACAATCCCAATTCCATAAACACACACACATACAAAATCCTATCATAATTTATTTAAAAATCATTTTTCTGGAAGGACATTTTTCTTTTGAATTATCAAATAAATACAAGCACCCATAAATCCGATCTTTTGCAAACTGAAATCATCTGATGTCACCACGAAAGCTCAAAGTGTTGCCTCTACTACTGAATAACTTTCTTCTTTTATTCTATGGATATTATCAAGTGCCTACCGCACGCCAAGCCTGGTGCTGGAGTTAAGGTACTGTGTTTCTGTGTGGAGGGGCTGGGTGGGGGGAGGGAGGCAGGATGACAAAGAATCAAACAAAACAAAAATAACAAAAAAATAAATAAGGCAAAACCCTGTCCCTGTGAAGCTGACATTCTACCTTGTTGTAATAAGCCAATAATTCCAAATGCATGGAGGGGAGGACACCGGATGCGGGAGGCATATGGCTTGATGACGTTCAAAATGCCTGATGCTTAATATAAATTATAAAAAAGGAACTCTCCCCAGGGGGGACAATATCTCTGTTCATTTTTTTAGGATGGGTTCCCAGGAAGAGAGTTAATTAGTCAACTTTAAGTCTGACTATTTACCTAATTACTTAAAAAATGGCATCCTAAATGTATATTTCCAAAAGTATATGAGATTGCACCTCTCATCTAAATTATTTTCAATATTTGTCAATTTAATTGATGAGAAATGCATTTTTTATTAGGCATTAGTGTCTCATGCTTTTTTTTTTAATGGAAATTTTCATCTGTAAATATCTGTGTTTGTCTTTTTCCCATTATTCATTCCACTAGAGTGTAATTTTCCCTTATTTACCTATTAGCAAGCTTTATAGATTGTGCATATTTCCCCAGCCTATAGTTTGACTTTCTGATTTAATTAAGATAGTTTTACCATCTTTAAACTTTCATGTGTGCAAATATCTTCACTGTGATATACATTTTTCCCTTTGTTTTAATGCTGACTAAGGCTTCCTTCATCCTACCTCAAGTAGATATTTAGCTATATTTTCTTTGAGGGTTTTCTTTTCTTTTTTTTTTTTTTTGCTCTTTTGTATATTTAATTGTGGAAACAATGCAGAATTTATCTTGGTACGTGGTACCTGCGTGATGCTCTGACGGCATGTTCAAAATACTCCAAATACCATATGATTATTGGTTAAATATTTCCTTCACTACAAAGTTTGTTACTCCACCTCCAAAAATTAACTAAAGTAAATATCCATGTGAATTATTTATGAGATCTCTCTTCTGCATGGTTGATCAGTCCATACGGTCTTGCTTGAGGAGCACCCATTTAAAATTAATACAGTTTACATACGTTTTAGTATCTGCTAGAATAGGTCTCTCTCCCTTTGTAATTGTGGTGACTATACCTTTTAGATGTGCTGTTGGTGGTTTGTCACCCCTACTTCCAGCAGATCCCTGATGGCCATGGAAGTGACTGATGGCTCCCTATTTCCTAACTAGTCCAGATCCCCAGTCTTTAAGAAAAACAGCAGATTGGAAAAAGAGAAGGGAAGAAATTAAATTGCCTTCCTTCCTTTTCTATGTTTCTCATTAGGTAATAGTGTCTGTATATTACTTTAAAAAATTCAGCTCTTTTAAAAACGTGAAAATCAATACGGATTCTGGCAATAGGTTACCTTTTGGTTTTAATTTTTAGTAGGGCTTGACGTTTTCAACATTTCTAAATTATGGTTGATTTGTTATGGGTAAATTGAGAAAATTTACCCAGAGAGCCCTGCCGCTTATTATAATGGTTGGTCAAAACTCACAAAGGACCGTATCATGTGTTAGGAACAAAGAAGTAATACAGATTGTTGAGAATGGATCAATAGGAGGAAGGGTAACGTTTGCTCCTTCAGGAAAAGAATTTGGTTCTTCTCTTCTGGAGGTAAACATCTAGATATGCCCAATCTAATTAATAACCCACCTGTTTTGTGTTGCTTTTCACGTACCTGTGAAAAGCTATGGCAATTGGGCAAAACGTTTCCCTACAGAAACAAATCTGGAAATGTGAATTTGAATTCTAGAATTCCTAAGATTCTAACGAATGCTATACATTTGAAATCTAGCTGTTGTGCTTGTTTCTTAACCTCAGATACTATCCACCTTCTGCACTGATTGGAGTTTATCTGTCTGACCAGCACTGAAGTTGTCAGTCCATTCCTTCAGGGTCCTATTTCTTGGGCTCAATTTGCTGATGTTGAAATGTCTCATATTCTACTGGGCACAAATATCCCAAAAATTACTCACAGAAATTAAAGGAAAGTAGACCAGATTGGAATGGAATTATTCATTCACTTCAGTGCAGTCTAACATGGCTAATTCCATGCGGGAGTCTTGAGTTTAAATAAACTTTCCATGGCAATCTATTTTCTGAAGACTTTTGCTTTGTTTGAATTCTATTATAGAAGGACATTTTCCTCCATATGTTTATTCTCACAGACAAATACAGGAAAAAGCCCACTTGCTCTTGTTGACCTTTCTGCTTAGCAACTATTACTTTTCTTAGCTCAAAGGTAATTCTTTATTCAAGAGGGCCTTATTTAGAACACATGATAGGCATTCAGAGTTTTCCAGTAGCCTCTGAATACCACAGAGTATTTATTTACATTGTATAAAATTAGAGGAAATGAAGGGGTATGCATTTGAACTAGAAGCAACAGCCTAATTCTCTTTATGGAGAGATTCAGTCAATGTCACTTTGTGGGGTGGGTCAGGTGGGGGTGGGGTGGGGAGAGAACTCAAATCACAGACATTTTAAGCAATACAGATTTTTGTTACCTAACAATGAAATACACCACGCTGCTTTCTAAATAAGACTAAGGCAATGAATATGGACACTTTCTATCTCATGCATTGTGTTAGACTACATTTTGACTCCTGTCTTAGCAAGCTAAGGCATAAGGTATCAACTTTGCTGACCTAGCCCAAAGGAAAACTACTTAAGGGGGAAATATTATTTAAAAAGGACCGAGATGCATCTAATAGGATATTTAACTTTATGTGAGCCCATACATTTACACACAGATCATTAACAAAACTAGCTACCGACCGCCCAGTGTCTGATATGATACAAATCGAATTTGCACCAGAATAACTTTGATTAACACAGATCACAACTCTTGTCCTTTCTATTTGCTTAACAAGGGGACATCTTATTTATTTAGCTTGAATTTAAATATACTTGACAGCAAATTTTGTAGAACAGAACAATCAAGTTTAAGGTTGGGAAAAAATGCTATAAAAATGCGCTCTGGATGTTTCTTAACATAACATGAAAAGGTAATATATCAAGTGAAAGGGCAAAAATACTGCACAGTGCCTATCTTGTGGGATGTTCATTATGCAAAATAAATAACAAAGATATAAAAGCAATTCTAGAAATAAAAGCTGACCAATATAGTTATTATGTAGATATCAAAATGGTTGACTCTATCTCCATCCTAAGAAAATCTTAGGAAGAAAAATACTAACCTATTTCCTTCCTATTGACACTAAAAACAGGTTTGATCGATCCATAATAATAAATTCCCATTGAACAAGGTCAATTTTTCAAAGTAATTGCTTCACATATCCAAATCCTTATGATTTAAGCTCTTCTTGGAAGACATTTTATAAATCACTTTGCAGAAATCTTTATTAAAGATACTATTTAGTTTCTTAAACTCCACAGAAGGAAGGCAGCCCTGGTGACATCTTGATTTTAGACTAGTGAGATTCTTATTGCACTCTTTTTTTTATTTTTTTATTTATTTTTATTTATTTATTTGACAGAGAGACAGCAGCCAGATAGGGAACACAAGCAGAGGGAGTAGGAGAGGAAGAAGCAGGCTCCCAGCAGAGGAGCCTGATGTGGGGCTCGATCCCAGAACGTCGGGATCACGCCATGAGCCGAAGGCAGATGCTTAACGACTGGCTACCCAGGTGCCCCCCCTTATTGCACTCTTGACCCATAGAACTGTGTGATTGTAAATATGTGTTCTTTTAAGTCCCCTGTCCCCCCCCCAAAAGATAGTCTATTTAATTTATCGAGCTCAATGAAGAACTGATGCAAGAATATACGGGTTGAGGACGTCTGGCTGGCTCAGTTGGTAGAACATGTGACTCTTGATCTCAGGATTGAGTTTGAGTCCCACTTTGGGTGTAGAAATCACTTAAAAATAAAATCTTCAAGGAAATTACATATGGGTTGAAACATTGCCATTTTCATCTGTATATGTCTCACCACCCTAAAACCCAGAATAACAGTTTTGCCAATATAACTCAATCAAGATTCCTGATAAAAGGATTCTATGAAGATACAAAAAAAAAACATTTTAAGAGCAGATTCTATATTAAAGTATGATTTTGAAATACTCCAATGAGTTTCATACTCTTTAGAAGAATTCCACTAAATATCAAATGCACCTCATATACACACGTAGATTTAACAAGAGTTAGATATGGCAATTAATTTGTGCATTGAAGAACAATTATCTTCTAAATTTACACATTCACATATTTATATGGGCGTGTAAGATATATATGTATATGCGTAGTTATATAGATATAGAATTAAAAGTGTTTATCTCAAAATAGTATGCTTATAGGAAATACTTATTTTTTCCTTTCATTTTTCTGTTTTTTAAATATTTTCTCGTACAGACATACTGATGATATACTTGGAAGCATGCTTACGTAATTAATGGTTAAGTATCCTATGGAAACAGGTGTTTTTGTGTCTATCTCTTCTTGCATCCAATTAAACCCATATAATGTTAAGTTGCCTCACAACTGGCGAGACTTGGTTAAAGTTGGACAGCCCAATGGATCCATTAATGTACGTTTTCCCAATCATAATTATGATTCAAGGTCTCAATACCATTATTGTAAAAAAATGTGAAATCAACACCATTTTGTAGGACATGCAAATTCTTTTGGGGGTTCTTTGGAGTTAATAATCCGTTTTGCTTTCTTAATATTACTTCATTTATGTCCTTCTGTACCATGAGAAAATTGATCTATAGTTTTTTCCCTTTTTCATTTAGAGCATACGTTCTGTCCATTGAGACCTACTTCCGTGTTCCACCTCAGATAATAATCATCTATTACTCCAATGTGATAATCCTTTGTCACCTATCACATTGCTTTCCTCCTTATCCACTCCAGCCACCTCACCTAAAAGAAAGGGAGTGAAGTTTATAGTTATAATGATGATCTATTTATCAGTTGCAATTATGGAAAGGAAGAGATGGCACACTTACCGTAACTATTTACAATGGTGTGGGCACGGAATGGGAAAGCCACAAATGATGACATGGTATTCCAGGGCTGGTAATTTGTCAGCATTCCTAGACCTGAAGGGGAAGGAGAAGGGAGAGTCTGTGACAACAGGGCACCTGATAGGATCTGTGACCCTTGGTGGAATGCTACAACTAGCTAAACGCCATGCAGAGGAAGACAGAGAATGGCTAGACGTCAACCTGGATACACCCTCTTCTCTGTCTCTATCTTGCCATGGTTCTCAGTTGGCTAATTCTAACACAAATCCAAAAGGGAGCCAACTGATGCAGCCCCTATAGGCCAGCTTCCCTGGCACAGGGGCGGTGTGGGGAAGAGTGGATAGAGGACCTGTAGGACCAAATGGGTGATGCCCAGCACTCGCCCCTTTGAGATTTGACTTTTGTCTACTAAGCACTCCAAAGTGATTGTTTAAACTTTGGTGAGCCTCAGATCATTTTGAGAACTTGAGAAAGACTCTAGTCTTTCAACCTCCCAAAATATACATGTAAACACACACACACACCACAATGAGGCATGCACTTTGAGGGAACCTGATGAAACTGCTTGAGCCTATCCTAAAACCCAGGTTAAGAATTTCTGCTGTATATTAGTAAGGTTTAGGGATCTTATTGTTTTTCCTCACATGAAGATCTTAATTCTACTTTCTTTGGCAAAATAAAGGAGAGTTTTTATCTAACTTTGTGGTCTCTGAGTCAATCAATTGTCTGGAAAATATACAGGCAACCAAGAGAATACTCTTGTCAAGAAATTCACATTTGGCAATCACATCAATATGGAAATGGTTTGCAGGTATTTATTTTAAACTACATTGATAGGATTTAAGAGTTTTAAGTGAGGGTGTATATTCAAATAACAGTATTTAAATGGTTTATATTCAAACGATTCTAATTCATTACAGCTACAAAGTCAAAGACATACTTCACGTTCAAAGTCCTGTGTTATACAATCAACTCTTCTATTACAAACTCTTCCAGGATCCTTTGGAAGTGGGCTGAATTAATTATATATTTTAAAAACCCAAACCTTGCAATTTTTAGGGCAAAAAGTGTTGAGGTATTTTTGAGTTGTAGAAAAAACACTCGTGCCCCGATGGAAACCCGGTGAATGGTGCTTCTTTAAAGGATATATGGATCGTGGTCGGAGACCCCAGGGAAAGCCGAAACCTGTGTGGTGATGTAACTGTCACATTGACACAGGAACAGGTCTGTTGATATTAGCCTGGCTAATCATTTTGCTAATTGGACAGCCAGTTGGGCCACAGTGCAAAGTCAGATCGGTTTTCACTTTAACTACTCACACAGATGATGTTTGACTCAAATGCATTACTTTATATCAACACACCAAATGGCTGTAAAAATAATACCACATGTGTTGCTGCTTCTTTTTAATAAGTGTCTTCCTCAATTTTCCCTGTTATAATAGAGATGTTAACACAGAAAAATTAAAGGTTATTTAAAGGGTATCAGTTGAAAAAGGCACCCATAAGATTTTGGAAATAAATCCTGCTACCAGGGCCGTTCCTCATATCATTAATCTGTCACTTGCCTTCCCTTTAAGCAACTCCATTCAAGGGCACCTACCTTCGATTTCCTGGTTAAGAAGCACCAGTGTCTTTTTCTTTTTCTTTTTTTTTTTCTGCTTCCTTCATACAAATTGTATGGCTTCATCTCAAAACCCAAATCACATTTTTAAACAAATATATCCCATTTCTCCCTTTTTGGATTTTTATAAATTAGATTCTTGCAGATATTTCCATGTATTAGGTGAAATGCAAGATTATTTTGAATATGCCCAGACAAGTGCCAGATCAAATAGGCTGTGTATCTTACAGGAAACAGAGCCACTTGCTGGCGGAGGGTTTGGAACCATCTCTTTCTTTTATTAGTGATTTTTATCTTCAAAGTTAAAAAAAAAAAAAAAAGATTGCAAAGTTCCCATTGTATAGGTGGTCCAGTATCTGCCTGCTACTGAAGATACCCCTCAAAGGAAGGACTTTTGCAGTCAATTTAAATAAGATAATCAGAATTACTGTACGTGTTTCATATCAATGGGCACCAAAAACTAGTAGGTATTTGCCTTTAAGACAGAAAGTACTATAACTGGGGATGAGACTTTACTAATGTTTGCACAACTAGCAAAATGGTAAGCCTTCAAAAATAAGTTCTTGGGTGGTAATTAGTATGAGTTATTGCATTTTCTGGCTAGGTAACTTATTTATCTCTCAAAACCAAAACTACTCTTTCTAGAATTTTTTAAAGGGTTGTTTAGGACCTTGAGTCTTTTAGGGGATTGAATATCTATCATGTTACTTTATAATAGGATTGAAACTGATGATCGAAATTCCCACCAGGTCAATCTATTAACTAGGAATCAGGAAAATGGATCTAAGTTTCATTTCCTTTGTTTCTCCTGTTTAACGTCTGCGGCAAGTGCAAATGGACACTGAAATAAATAATGGAAGAGACTCTTGCTGTAGCCATACATCTTGGCCTGTGGAAAAAGCTTACCCAAGTGGAGAAATCTATCATCTTGGGAGAGCCTGGGTGGCTCAGTCAGTTAAGCATCCAACTCTGGTTTTGGGCTCAGGTGGTGATCTCGGGGTCGTGAGATCGGGTCCTGTGTGGGGCTCCACACTCAACGGGGAGTCTGCTTGAGATTCTCTCTCACTCTCTTCCTCTGCCTCTCCCCCCACTCACATGTTTGCTCATGCCCCTCCCCCCACTCACATGTTTGCTCATACACTCATCTCACTCTAAAATAAATAAATAAATAAATAAATAAATAAATCTTTAAATATATATATATATATAATGTTGAAAAATCATTGATTTTGAATATTTGCCTTGGATTAAAGTGAATACCAAATTTTCCAATTTGTTTCTTTAATAGGTAAAAACTGGAAAGATGTAAACTCATATTGTATCTATATACATTCCCTTAAATGCTCTACCATCTGATCTTTGTGACCGCTTCTGCTGGTCCCCCTGCCTGGGATTTTCTTCTGCTACCCACTTTCACTCTGTTCTCCACAAGCCTGCCAGTCTGACTCACAGTCTTCTTATCTCAGGCTCAACTCAGTTCCCTCCAGGGAGGCTCCTTCCTGCATTCTTCCCACTTCCTGCCAAGCTGTTGGAAATTCCTTCTCCTTGCTCTGTTAACTTATTGAGCCTCATACACTCTTNNNNTACTAAGAGTATTTATAACACTGCCTTCTAATGGCTAACTTGTCTTTCTCCCCTTGCAGAGTTCTTGAGAATATATTTTATCTTAGAATTATTCTGCCCAGAATACTATGTGTCTTTCATATGATAGGTCATAAATAAGTAATCGTTGGATTGAATTGGTACCCAACCATTGGGACGATCTTTCAAAATTTGAATTTGAGTTTATGACTATGGTAATTCAGACTTTCTTTCCTTGGCATGGCCAGGTTAACTTACTGATACTCTTGGTGTAATTGCCATAAGCACATACAGATGGGAAATCAGTGTTTCATTCTCAGAGCTTCAAATGTTACATGTTATAACTATGGTCATTTGTCCAGTCAGTCAATCAAAGGCCTCATCTTTAGAAGGAGGAAATAAAAGATCAAACCAAGTTTTACATTCTTTTGACCTCAACATTCCGTAGTAAAAATAACATGTGTTTATCATAAACTCCTTAAAGACTGAAAATATTTTCTTCATTCCTGTATTCTCAGTGGCAGTGCACTGTTACTGTGATTGAAATCTTTATTGAATTAATAAACAAGTAGCATGACTTTTCAAGATTACTACTGTCACTAGTGGTAGTATATTTCTTCATTAGAAGAAGATTCTCATTCCTCTTTGAAATACTGTGGTCTGGATTATTTAGATATGTAATATACTATCAACTACAAATGGATTTGGCTGTAGGGACCTCAGGTTGTCTTGGTTAAAACAGAAACTATTATGACAATCTAGAATGTTGAATAGTAAGTAGAGCCTGTTCAACCATGTTAGTGGCCCATGTGAAAAACTCCCTCTGGCCTTCAAGGCTCTTTACCAAATATTATAGTTCACCAATTAATACCTTTTCTCTTGCTCATTATGGTCCAGTCCCAGGGGCCTTTAGTATTGTTTCTCTAGCATGGTTGTTTCTGCCCTAAAGTTTTTGTTCTTACTTTTGCCCTCAAATCTTCTCAAAGTTGATTTGTTTGGCTGTCATCCGAGTCTCAGTGTGAATGTGTCTTCAGAATATCTTCCCTAAAGATAAACATAAGTAGCTTCCTCTGTCTTTCTCTAGTCCGTCACTTAGTGTTACTTGCCTTATCACATTTACCATCCAAAATTATCTAGTTTGTTTTATTTTCTGGTCCAGCGGAATATATAGATAGATTAGAGGCTCCATGAGAACTGGGTCCTTATTCTTTGTACCTGCTATTTCCTCACTGCCTGGAACAGTGTTAATTTATTAAGCGAAATGGATTTCTAAGTAAGTGTCAGTTCTTTTTGTCTCTATCTCTAAAACATAAGTGACTACTGAGAATATATGTGGTACACCTAGCTATTAAGTATATCCATAGTATACGACATATAATACAGTATCTGATTTTGTTCCAAACTATACTGCAGAAGTCAGTAGCACATCATCAATGATCTGGTTAAATATAGGTTGGAAAAGAAGAAAAATTTGTTTTTAGCACCTAATTCAAATGTAGAAAAAAAGCGCTGCACTGTGAATACTTCTTATAATTTGGTTGAAACTGATCTGATGTGGACTTAAGGTGCATTAGAGGTGTTTGGAATTGAAGACAAGGGTCTGTAAAGATAATATATTATTCTAGCCTTCCTTGCTTCCCGAAAACTGAAAGGGTGTTCTCCGTGATCCTCCTTTGGGATAGGAGACTTAGTCAGGGTGGGAGTTTGCCTACAGGGGTCTCTGCCATTCTGCATTCAATCCTCCAGAAAATCACCACCCAAATATCCTACAACAGGGATCAGGCTTCGGTTTAAGTGCTGCTCCCCTCACATACTTGTGTTCTAGTCATTTAGAAAAGTGTGATTAAAAACCATTATGTGCCCTAACAGATGTGACCTTAAAGAGTCTACTAAGGTTTAAAAAAAAAAAAAAAAAGGTGCAAAGCAATAGTGGTTAGACTAACACCAGGAAAGTATTATACGAGCTGAACCACATTGAAAAACTTCTCATTGATTACTACCTTCTGTTTCAAGAAAAATACCACGATGTTTAAGAATGAGCTGCAGCGTTCCTAAATCAGCCCCCTTGCCCCATCTCTCTGCTCTCCTGGCCCTAATGAGGAACAAATTAAACTTGGATGGTTTCTGAATTTTGAATACTCTTCGCTGAAGAGGATTATTGGATTGTTACATCTTCATTTTCTCTACTCTCAGATAATTTCATCTGTGTGCCAAGAAAATATAAAACAAAATAAAACCATGGAAACCATTTAGAAAATGAGATCCCCTTTAAAAAAAAAAAAGTCTCTTGTAAATACTAATGCATGCTTGGCAATCCTGGGTAAATAAACAGCTACCTTTTATTAAGCACGCTACTCCTGCTGGCCGACAGTCTTCCTAACTTCTCTGAGAGTTCGTAAAAGCATCTCAGTGTTTTTTGTATGTACTATAATTGACTATAGCTTGTCCACAAATATGCTGCTACCGAACTACCCATGGTAGAACGTGTAAAATAGTTATCAGTACAATAAGAGAGCATTTTTGGAAGTAATAACCTTTCCTGTTTGTAAGGACTGATACAGTATTCTTTCCTTCTCCCTCTGCTCATTTCTCTATTCTATTTATGACCAGTGATATAAATTAGTAAGAAATCTCCTCGGCAAAGGGCTGAGTCTGTCAGCATGGGGATTTGCCTACTGAACCTCGATTTAGTGATATTAGGCATAAAATATACTTGTCTGAAAAATGACCAAAGAGGAAGATATTTTATAATAATTTATAATAATTTTTAAGTTAAAAAAAACCTTTAAATAGTTTTTAATATTAGCCCCTGTAAAAAGATGGAGGTGAGAGTATTAGGAGTAACTATAGCCAACTCTCGAAAATTGCACTAAATATGTTTTTTGAAATCAGCCCCTGCAAACATAGTTGCCTGTCCCTTCTGATACCAACCAATTTTAAAATTGCGTGAAAGTTTGTAAAATAATATTCTGCTACTGTGGGTGATTACAATTACATGTTATGCATACCTAATCATTTAGCTCATATATGTCATGAGGGTAGACATCAGGGACCTGCGGAAAAGTGTCATCCTTCATCCCTGCCTCAGGAGAAGGTATGAAAGAACTGAAGGAAGTAGTTGGGGTTGGAAAAATCAAGTGCCTTGATTACTTAGTAAACCCTAGTCATGGCTGTTCTTCAGCTGAACTGAGTATTAGTATTATCTCTCTACCAGGAAACAGAAATTTATCATAGAGCATAAAAGAACAAGAGTGGATGTCTTAGAAAGCAAAAAGCAGAATTGTTTCCAAACCAACAGGTTCAAGATGATGCCCTTCATTAGATTTCTGTGTCCACAGCCCCACTCTATCCAGGCTTCTAGTAAAAGCTCACAGAAAGAGTCATGAATTCACTAGTGGCTAAATGTAGCACATACAAATGGAGGAGTAACATAACTCATTTATGTTCAGTACTGGAAATGATTCAGGGTAATGTTAAGATTTCTAAGGGTGCCAGAGCTATAAAGGCGAATACAGTGACTTGAAGATCTTTTGAAACTGAAGAGTAGACTAGTCATGAGGTAGCAAAGACATCAAGACTTGGGATACTTTCTTTCTAGTCTGGAGACATTGGTGTCAATATATATGGCTGATGGAAGACATAAGGTAGGAAGGCGCCATGTTTAACCTGACGAGAGAGAAATTCTTTCTTGGAATTCTACTTAAAAGAACTAGTTTCTTACTGAGGAAATATATCTCTGCTAAGGGATCTATTCCTTCCTTTAAAGGTCTAAAATTTTGCCTAACAAACATTAGGCTTTTTTGATACAGAGGGGAGAAGAGATTTTGGTGGGAAAGTACGGAAAGTAGAAGGCAATGCGGTGAGAAGCTTGCAGAAGAACAAAGTCTGAAGACTGCTGCAGGATTTCTTTGGTAGATCACTTCCTTTGTGTGAATCTCAGCTTCTTCATGTGTGAGATGGAAAGAACGATAATGACTCAGAACTATTAACAGGATCATAGGAGATGATGTCTATAAAGGGCCACATGCAATGTCTGGAACACAGTAAACCGAAAAATTTGTTTCATAAAGTTCCTTCAGCAAACCCCTAGTCTGTCTTGACTGAAACGAAGGAAGAGGAATTTTCATATTACTTTCTCATTGCCTATTTTGGCTTAAATTTAAGTGGGAAACAGCATGGACCTCGATGGCTGTAATGTAGTTGTGACATCAGGAATTTTGTGTTTGTGAGACTAAGAAGAGCAAAGAGAGGGAGACAGAAGATAGCCCAGATAAGCTCTAGAGAGAGCACAATCTTCCTGCCAGTAGAAATTTCTAGTTTTTGCAAGAATTGGTGGCACTCTGAATCTCTATACCCAGTAACTCCTGAAAGGTATGAACAAGCACTCTGGTGGCTGAGTTATGATCAAGTGCCTTCAGTACATAGGATGGAGGTCAGAGCAGTAGGAAGATGTTTAGACAATTCTCTAAAGCAGAAGAACGAGAGGGTGGGGACAAAGGCAAAACTCTTACATTCGGATCTAGCTCTCTGCGTTGAAGGTTGATCAAAACTTTCCATGAATTAATTATTACATGAAGCAGTCCTAAAAGGTGGTGAAAAGTTAGAAGTGCTCCACCCTGGCCCCGTAAATCTTGACTGTACAATTGTACGAGAACACTCTGTTTTATATAGAGAATACCCCTTGCCAAGACAACTTAGCAAGACAACCTCTAGATTAAAGAAATATATGATTATTCTTCTCTCTTTAATAACTATAAAAGATCTTAGAAAACTTTTACCAATGCATTTTTTTCCTACTCTGCTTCATAAGCCACCAAATTATATGCTTTAACTACAGATGGCAGCAAGTTTGTTTTTAAACAAAGAGAATTTAGATAAGTTTCAGGGCTGCATAAAAAATTTTTGGAATATTCGTGAGTTCTGATCTCACACGTTTTTCAACAACAACACTTTTGTATTTAAAACAATTTGATCACCTTTAGAGTAATGATTAATCCCTATAATAACAAATACTTAAACTTGCACACAGGGTTATAAATTTTTACGACTTATATTAGACTATCAACAACGTCTCAATCCATATTTTTTCACCATTACCGTATTAGGCAAGGCATATGCTTGTGGAGACACAGAGAAACCTACACGGTAATTCACAACTTACTTTTTAGCCTTTTTCAAAAAAAAAAACAACCACTAAATACATCAGTATCTCTTTCTTCTAACAATGATGATACTTACAGATGATATGTCAATGATGTATAGTTTCAAGCATATCAGCCTTGGTAAATGAAAGAAGCATGAGTAAACATTGAGCATATGGCAGATAACAACTTACAGACGTAAACAGATTTTTGCTATTATCAGTTTGTTCTGTTTTGTTGTATTTCAGTTAAGGGGGTGGAGGGGGGAGACCAAAGAAAAAATAGGTGTAAAACTGGTCCTTCAGAGCAAGATTTCATATTAACAGAAGGGTTTTGATTAGTTTAGGAAATTTCGCACTGATACAAGAGGCATGTGATAACTAACTTTTAAAGAATTATTTACATTGAAAATGCAAGTGTCCTCATAAATGGCCGCTCCTATGTTGTAACACTTGAAGCATGATAACTACATCCAAGTTCAGGTCTTCTTGTGTATTTAATATATTAAGGACCATTTAGAAATGCTATATTAAAAAACTGTTTAGAATAGTTTATTATAAATTAAAATATTAACAGCCACTAAGGGATCCAATATAGGGACTTAAATGATCATCTTGTTCTTTAAATAAAAAAATAAATTGAACTGATTATAATATTTCATGGGTTTTGATGTAACAAATGACTTCATGGAATCAAGCAGGAAACCAAGCTAATTTCCCATCAATTGCACTGTCGAAGATTGTCCTACTGTAATATTTTGGTTTTAGGGCATTAGGACTTATTTCTAGCAGAATGCTGGAGGAGAACTGTTCAGTTCTGACATGGTCATTCGTTCCTGTCTCAGGACCTAGGTACATTTTAATAGATGGGATGAGAGAGAAAGGGCTGTTTTGTCTCTCAAGGAATTGCTAAACCAGATGTTGAACAGGGAGGAGAGATTTTCAAATTCTAGCTGAAAAGCACTATCCAAAGAATTAAAAACTGACATCCAATTGGTAACAATGCCTCCAGCCAGATAGCGTTGAGCCTTCGGATTCTGCCTCTGGTCCCTTCTGTTCTCCTTGGTGAGGCGACTTTTCCAGGTCACTTCTTGTTGTATATTTGTGGAAGATTTGTGCTAGGAGCATGCAGACCACCGTCTGCTCCACAGATCAAAGGCACCCACCTCCAAATTTCCTCACCGAAACAAGGGTCACTGTTGGGAAACGTAATTCCGTAAACGCCACTCAAGAAATGAATCGCAGACACTAATGAGTTTTAATTCGTAAGAGAATCTAGTCTCTAGGATAGTTAGCTAAAGAAATTAAAATATAATAAAACTGTGCTATTATAATAATCAATTTGCCTACATTACTGTATTTTCTATCTGGTTCCTCGGAGAGGGAAAAACAATGATGGTGCCATCCTTCAAAGATATTTATTTAAAGTCTTTCGTTCTGTCTTAGCAAGCAAAAGCTTTCATAAATTTTATAAATTGTATTTACATAGAAATAGACGGTGATACAAGTCTAAGCTTATTTTCAAGACATAAAGATATGTTTCTGAATGAATTTTGTCTACTAGGAAGTTAAGCAGCCTTCCTTTAACCTCACAATGCTTCACACTATGTTGTCTTCAGAGGAATTATAGTGAGAGCTGAAACTACCAAAAACGAAGAAACCGAACCCCAAATTTCTGATCTTGAGGATAAGAAGTCATCTGAAGTTTCCCAGTGACCCGACAGAGGGCAGTGGAATCCCACAGATGAATCTGACGGCCGTGCTGAAAAACAGATCCCCAGAATGTAACTCTCTGAAGAGAAACCTGTTTTAACACAGCTACCTCAGGAAAAGGGGAATTATTGCACTTAATTAAAGTGTATTGACACCATATGTGGCCCCACCTCTCCACCTCTACTTTTTGGATTCATTAATGATTTAAAAAAAAATCAGAGCCTAGTAAGGCCAGTATTACCACAGCATCTGTGACTTAACCCCTAAACATTAATCCTATAAAAATTATGCTTAAACAAAAAGCTAGTTAGCAAACAGAAGCATTTCAAATGAGACAATTTATATTCGTTATCTCCATAACTCGAAGAAACGTCACTGGACTGCTTTTAAAATATTATTCTTTTTATGACAGTTTGTACGTTCTTATGTAATATTTTAAACAATTCCAAAACACAAAAAGAGCTCCAAGTATTTTTGCCCATAAACTGAATATAAAAATGTGAATATTTTACCCCATGTAAATAGAAATAAAAAATATCATTTTATGTGTCTGGTTCTCCGTATATCTTAAATCCTTGATCTTTGAAGAGAACACGTCCATTACTGTTGAAAATGAAACCTTTTTGTCATGACTTGGACACCTATTAAAAAATTAATCTCAATTAAACTCTTTGAAAAAGAGACCAAAGCAGCTGACTTTAAAAAGCATTTTAATACTTTCTCTTCTTTATTCCTTTTATTTGTCAGACCACTTTTCTTGTGTCCTTTCGCTTTCAGATTGAGTTTTTATTTTACACTCTTCAAAGCACACACACTTAGAGGTAGAAATACATATTACTTTCACATTTCAATTTGTTCTGGAATTAACATCTCAAATCTGGATTTTTCCAGATTTTAATTCTGTTATAAATAAATTGGAGGGTTTTTTCTTCATAATTTTTAAGATTATAGCATTTTATCTAAAACATCCATTAATTTCTGATTATAAAATCATCCACAATAATTCCAGAGCATTTAAAAAATAGAGATATGAAATCAAGTTAAAATTGCCAATACTTCTATCTCCCAGGAATATACTATGAGAGTGATAATGTTTTCCCATCCTGTCTTATTAATACATGTGCACATAAAATACATATACATTTCACATGTTTTGATATGTATTTTTCACATACATCAATATATATTTCACATATGTATGTGTATATATTTATATTAAGAGCTATTTTCTATAGAAATATATTTAATAATGTTGGATTGTACCAGCTACAGATTTTTGTAAGTTTCTCACTTCACCTAACATGCTTTGAAGACTTTCCCAGATCTTTAGTTTATGACTACGTGATTTTAAATAACTACTGTCACATCACATGGACTTAACTTATTTACCTTTTCCTTGTAGATCAATGATTTATCTGACACTTCAGTAAATTGGTTCCAAAGTCAAAAAGATTTTATGATCCCAATTCTAAGTCTTTTGATTTGGAAGTTCTGTATCTTTTAAACTGGATTCACTACAAGTGTAAATAAACAGTGACTGCAATAAAAAAAAAGTCATAAAAGATAAGAAAAAATCTGCATGTTTTTAGGGATGAGATAAATATTTTAAAGATTATATTTTAATTACATGACTAAAGAAAAGTGAACTTTGTAGCTCTCTGTTCATATAACTATTTGCTACAGATGAATACTTTTGTGCATAATAAAACTATTTTGATCCTTTTTGTTAAGGAAAGATAGAATAAATACCATTTTTATCAATATCCATTACTCACAAGTATTTCGAAATACTTTTTCTGTGACTGTACAAAACTCAAATGATAAATTATATATTTCATTATATCATTCAAAGTCGTATTTCTAATAACTAGATTTGAATGCTGTGTACACAATACTTAAAAATCTTACAAAGTTGGGGGAAACTCATATTAAGGGAAAGTTTTGATGGTGGAAAGAGCTCTGTTTCCCACCCTACCTCACTTTCCATAAATCCTAGTTTTCAAACAGCTGTGTGCTGATTCACTTTATCGCATCGATATAAAAACTTTTGTACAGCTTATAAAATAACTGTGTACTTGGCACCCTACACAGAATGAATACAGAATTCATTTCATGTAGTAGTTGCCCTTACGAATTTTTTAAATACTTATTTCATCTAGGTGTAGATCTGTATAATATCTATTTCTGTGTGTTTTACATACTTTGCAGTTTTAAGAGGCCTTTTATGACTTGGGGAGTAGGCAGAGAATGTGAGGGAATTAGTATTCTAACATTAGGTATGAAAAAAACAGAGAATTAGCTGAGATATTAATAAAATAAGGCTAGTTATTAGTCCCAGAGCAAGCTGAGAACCAAATCCTGCTTTTGATACAAATTTGAAAGTTCATTCCATCGCAACATAATCATATGTTTCTTTAAAAAAATAATGTGTTCCTTTATCCTGCCGAGGATGTCTTCTCGTATGTGCGATTACATAAACTATACTTAATATAAAAGTATAATATATATGTATAAATACATGGAGAAAGAAAATACAAAGAGAGTATACAGAGAGTATATACAAATAAAAAAACCTAACTATATATACCTTCAACTATATTCAGCTCATAATTCGAAAAAGAAAAAAGAGCAACTTGAAGGATCTTACATTTCTTTACACCCTGGCCTATGGATTAAAAAAAAAAACAAAAAAAAACCCCAAAAAACAAAGAACCATTTTCAGCCTTAATCATACTCTGAGTAAATGAAAACGTTCCTACATGTTTGAATTTCGCAGGTTTTGTATTTCACACTGGGAGTCAGGCTTTCACAGTTTTTTAACTACCTTAAAACCTTGTTAACTTTCAGCTGAAATTGCTGTTTAACAATGTTATGTTCTTGTGGGAATACAGGATCTTACAGAAAGCAGTTTTGAGGAACTCGATTCCCAGAACAATCTCAGTCACAAACTGGGTAGAGGCAAGGCTAGCTGGTGGGAGTACCTTCAGCTTTGAAGGGCCATCGATGTTTAAAGACACACAGTCGACTGGAACGAAGATGAGTTCTCTCCAAAATAAGAATGAGTCAGTGTATGGAAATGCCTTTCACGTCGACAGTGACAGGGACTGGGTCTCCTGCTGCTGATTGTGGGGTACACCCGCTGATGGGTGATGGCCTCTTTCTGCTTCCCTTGCTGAGAAACGGGGTAGCCACTTTCTGGTGACTTCTGGGGAGCCTGTGCTCTCCACCTGCCCCCACCTGGTGCTTCCCCCAGATAGCAGCGGGCAAGAGAGGGTGAGCCCACAGCTGGGAGCTAAGTTACGGTGTTGAAGGCTTTAATTCTAAGTGAAAATGAAAAGCCAAGCTGGGAACCACTTGAAGATTTCAACAGTCAATAGGTAAGGGAAAGCGCTCAGGATGTTTTTCTTTGAAGTCCACCACCGGGAGACCAAAAAGAGAGTGAAGACGGTGTAGGAATCAGAACAATTAAGGTTTTGCGATCAGGGATTTAGATTCCTAGTATAAACTATCCTACACTATGAGGATGTTGTGTATAGTTTAAAGAAATGTGTTATGTTCTTTCCTTCTGACCATTTGTGCTAAGCCAGTGATTCTCCAACTGGGGTGCTTTTGCTCCCAAGTGACAGCTGGAAAAGTCGGGAGACATTTTGGTGCCCCCCCCGCCCCCGCTACAGGGGAGGGTGGGGGAAGGGATGCTCCTGACACCTAGTGATGCTCTGAAGCGTCCTGTAATGAACAGGACAGCCCTTTGTAATGAAGAGTTATCCCGCCCCAAATGTCACCGTGCCAAAGTTGAGAAACCCTGCTTTAAACCCACTTTTCAGATCATGGGACTACGTCTACTAATCAATTGCAGCTAATTGATTTGTAGAAATGATGTCACAATGGAACTACACGACCTCCAATCAACACGCTGAACTGGCAGACCAACTCTTGCGTTGGTCATATTTGTGTGGTTTTCAGGACTTTATTATTCACTTAAAAGTGTGCACCTCAAAGAGAAAACTGTGAACAGAGGGTCTAGAATGCAACTTTCCCTAAACAATAAATGAAACAAAATAATAGAGACATTTAAAATTAAGTAGTGGGAGAAAAAAAAACAAGAGAAAAAGCTAGAGAAATGAAAAGTAAGTGTGCCTGGTAATGTAATAAAGTGTTGTATTTTTTTAAGGCACATATTGAACTATAAAAGAAAAAGGCATTGGAATCGTCAAGAGTTGTGCTGTATTCCCCATCACAGGCTTTCCCCTCCTAGAAAGCTTTCTAGACCTCTCTGAAACAGACATCGCGGGGTGTGAAACTGTCAAATGGAGACAAAAGGCTTCCAAGGGGCTAGTGTTGCATTAGAAGGCACTTGCTTTCCATCTCAAACTCAAGCTCGCATGTGATGAAGTCTGTTTTTTCTAAAACTTGGCAGCAGCTGACCAGTAAAATTTGGTCTTTGCCGGAAGTCTTAGCTACAGCGGTGGCAAGGGTTAATATTAAACCCACCACACCATTTTGCACAATCTCCCAGGAGATCTCTCAATGGATTTCCACTGCCACTGGAAATAATGGCTCACAGCTGCAGCAACCCGTGGTAACACTTGATATCCCCGTCGCAAGCTGGCCATTGCTTTCAGTGGAAATGAGAAAATCACTAACGCTGTGCTGTACATTGTGCCCAGGGTCAAGGTTCCAAAGCCACAGCCTGCACTGACCTCTCAGCCCAACACCCAGCCCAGGCTGCGTCTGGCTGGGTTCCCTATCTCCTCGTTGTATGAAAAGTACATGTGGGCAGACATGAACCAAGGTAAAAGCCAATGAATGAAGAGCCATAGGGAAACAGATGCCTGGTGTAAAGGGGATGATTTCTGTTTTGCACAGAGTAATTGTCATCTACTTGAAGAGCATCTAGGGTTATTCTTTCAAAGTTGAGAAATAAGAGGCCAAAGGGATTTTTATGGGATTTAAATACAGTAAAATGTTTCTCCATTCCCCAAGCTTTCAAATCTCTCCAATCCATGGGTCCCAGTGCTACAAGTCCTCATCGTGAGAGATATTATTCTTGGGTTAAAAAAAATTTTTTTTTAAGATTTTATAAGAGAGAGAGAGCAAAAGTTGGGCAGGGGGAGAGGGAGAGGCAGACTCCCTGAAAAAAGGGAGCCTGACGTGGGGTTCCATCCCAGGACCCTGATGAGCCGAAGTCAGATGCTTCACCGACTAAGCCACCCAGGTGCCCCGGGATAAGACTTTGAATGGCAGAAATGGTTGGTAACAATGGAACCACCTCCAGAGACACAGGATAAACACCATCGCACACAGCAGGCCTTAAGCAGGGCAGCTCCTGATGCTGTCTTCACATCTTCCCTGCCCCAGCATATAATAAATCAACATCTACTCAGTTGGGCATTCATTCATGTGGTCACTCTCACGTGCCAGACTTTTGCCGGGCACAGGACAAAGCATGTGGCTGGTACCATTTCCATGTGCAAGTTCCTCGTTCAGATCAGGCTTTTTTGGAGAAGCTACGTCTCAGGCTCTCCAGTTGCAGAGGTGATTTCAAACTATCCCAACCATCATCTCACTGCCCTGGGAATTATAAATAACTATGCATGTTTTATTTTTACATGTTGTGTGTGGATTTTTCTTTTAAAATACCATACATCGTGTACATATGGGCATGCATTTACATGTATGTGTGCAAGGGAGTTTGTGAGCCTTTCCAGGAATCCCACAATCCTCTGCAATGCTGAAAATTGGCTGTGACAGTATTTTAAAGTATCAGGAAGCTCGGGGGCTACTCGATGATGTCATGGAGGTCTCTTGAGAAAATGTGGTCATTAAGTGAGTTGCATGTGGTGATAAGAAGCCATTAAAATAAACAGAACTTCTCTATAATTACTAAATTTCCCAGAAAAACAATTAGAGTGCTTGAGACATTTTGTGTCTGTCTTCCACTGAGTTCAAAGTTTCCGCTCCCCCCATTTTCCAAAAAGTGCTCGCTGAAATTGTGCAGCATGACCAGAAGAGAAAAGAATTGGAGGCCCCTCTCGAGGCTTTGACAGAAATTTTGGCTGTGTTTAATTTTCTTTTAAACAGTCGGGAGCTCTGAAATAAAATGGAAGACATGGGCTTTTTCTATGTGAAAAGCAAGCACTTTCAAGTCATTTTGCATGAATTGAAATTCTGAGGGTTGTAATAATTAAAACAGCAACCTTCTCTTACAGTCAGTCATGTATATGGGTGTGTTACATGCCTTATATACATATTAGGTCACAGAGTAGTTCACGTGCGTGCGCGCGTGCGGACACATACACCGATCGTAAGTAAACCACCGCAACAATGTATTCTCTTACTTCTTTTTCAAAAGCCAGGCGGTTAGCATCTGGAATCCCAGGATTGGGAGCACATTCCCAGGCCATCCGATGCCTATGAAAATATTGAAGTGATAAGCAGAAGTTTTCACTGGAGCTTATTTTCATGCGAACTAAATATAAAGGAAGATAACTCCATGGGTTGAATTTGCATCTTTATATCTAAGACTAAGATGAAAGCTGAAGAAGGAGAAGGAGCAGGTTAGGAAGGAGAAAGGGACCAAAGGCGGGGGGGTATTGTAGGGCCCACAAGCCAAGGACACTCTGCGTGGACCACACACATTTGCACTGGTCCCGCCTAAGTGACTGATGGCATCTTGTGTAAGGAAATAATGTATCCCTGGACTTTAAGTTATTTATTTTGTGAATTCAATCCTCTTCTTTCACGTACATAACTACTTCAAAGAGGATTTATTTTCATTTTAAATTATAACAAAATATTAAATTATGTCCGTGTGGGTTGCATGACAGGTTCTCACTCATTCAATGTCTTGGATATTGGGGTTTTTTTTTTTTACGATGTATTTATTTATTGATGGGACAAAGGGAGGGGGAGAGAGGATCTTAAGCAGACTCCCTGCTGAGCACGGAGCCAGACCTGGGGCTCGTTCTCACACCTCTGAGATTACCACCTAAGCCAAAACCAAGAGTTGGCTTAAGCGACAGCACCACCCAGGCTCTCCTGGCTATTTTTTTATTATTTCAAAATGATCTCCTCAGGAGCCCTCAGCAGACAGCTGCAGTCCTCCCACCTCCCTCAAACATTTAGCTTTTCTTTCTTTACACTTCAATAGCATCTTGTTCTTGCAATCATAGCAGACATGTCCATGCATATTAATTTTTTTTGCATGTGTCTTGCCTTTGCCTCTCGAGTATATGCTTCTAGAAGACAGGGATGAGGTTGTATTCATCAAAATAGCATCAGGGATCCCCTGGCACAGTGAGGACACTCAATAAAATTTTGTGGAATGAATGAGCAAAAGAATGAATAAATGGGTCATTTTACTGTGATTTGTGGAATGCGTGGGTTTGCAGGATGCCTGACTAGAAAGGAGATTTGCTCATGCTTTCCCAGCATATATGGCATCTAAGAGACATGCTTATAGCACATTATACATCTCTTAGAATATAGAAGATGGAAGAGATGACCATTCTCCTAGGATGTTGGAGAGGAATGTCTGTAAAGCTCTCATTTTATAAATAATCTACCAAATTTAAACCTTGTTCAAATGTTTATAACAGAGAACATGTTTTTAGTGGTTGCAAGAGAGCAATGACCTCTGGCATCTATTAATATTCTGCCAACTTTTGGTTACTAAATTTATAATCAGGGGTAAATGTTATTTTCTGCACCATATAGAATTTTCTGTTAGAACTGAAGCTAAATTTAGAGAAATAACATACAGAATTATGTGTAGGCTTCACTCATATGTGTATAAAAATAAGTATCTTGCGTGCATACACTCACGTACTTAATGCTGGGTATCTTTTTATGTGGATAGACCTCTATTATTTTCACTAATGGGGCAGAAGCAGAGATAATTTTAAAACGATTCATGATGTTCTTTGGAATGCCTTTTTAAGCTTTAGTTTTTATACGTTTGTGTTACTTTTGAAACCCGCTTTAAACAAAGCAATGAAGTCACACTGAGGACCTAATTCCAGGTAGAGCTAATAATTGTAAAGCTCCCACACACCCTGCCTCTAAATATCTCAACCTGTTCTAAGTTGGGAATGGGGAGAATCTTTTTCCCTCAGAAATACTACACAGCATCAAATTGGAACTCAAATTCGTCTTAGGATTAGGAAGTTAATAAAAAGTTCTGGGTTTTATGGGAACGCCATAGTCAGTTAAACGAGGACTAAGTGAAGAATAAAGAGATGTTGACAAAATCAAGTCATAGAGAAGGTACATTATTACTTGCATTCTCTGTCCCTTGCTAATCTCCTTGGTCTGAAAGCAGCTGCGGACCTCCCCTGGGAATAAGCAAGGCGGACTGGCAGCTGGTAAGCACCTGTTGGGTTATGCCGGTGGTTGTGGCTAGTGTTCCTTTTGATTGGACAGGGCATCTGTTTCTGATTGGTCATTGCCCATGCTCTCCCAGTCGTTAAATATTTTCAACATCAGCCCTGGGACTAAGTCATCATGCTGTACTCTCGATACTTAAGACATTTCGCTCACGTGCCGAAGAAGGTTATCTTTGTCAGAATTGAAATGAGTGAAGGTATGTTTAGTCAGTTCAAGGATGGACGGGAAAATGGTTCAAAGCACTGCAAAATAGGTTAAAGGTGTAAGTCTCAGAAGATTTTTAAGGAAAACAGATAGAAGGGTAAACCACCCAAATTACTGATTAGCAATTGTATATGTAGGTTGGTAAGGGATCCATGCACATGACTCGTTGGGAGATGATGCTGTTAATGACGTGAGCAAGTAATGATCCCAACAGGAGGTCAATATACTTATTTGACTGTGAACGTTCATTCGTAAAATGCATCCTTCTTCGCACAGGTAGTGTAAGAGAAATTTTACCGCCACCCATATTCTCAAAGAGTAAATGAATGGAGTAAGAATTAATGAGACTTCATTCTATTTTCACTTCCTACTCTTGTCAGAAATAGAAAATCAGAAAAAACAGAGAGGCATGAAGTTNCAGGGGAAAGAGTGCTGATAGCTCGGCATAGAACTGAACCCACCTCTACCCGACGTCAGACATTCACTTGAACAAATAAACGAATAATGGCACTTCACAACTATTTAAAAAAAGTCAGACTGTGAAGGTACGCTTAGTGGCTAGACACAGCTGGAAATAATTGGGAAACAGAGTCTAGCGCAAAAGAGTTTAAAAACCACATGGTCTCAATGATATTTTCATAGTGCTCCAAGCAATTTTCTTCCACAAGTCAAATGGTTTCAAGACTCTCCAGGTCAGAATTACCTACAAAACATAAATGCCAAAAAAGGTAAACTGCGATGCATTAGGGACAAAACAACCAGTACCCCTTGAGGAAATTCCTTGTCAAAATTGTGAATGTGACACTTCGTGGCACAGACAGCCATGGCACTGCCTTGAATCCAAACTGTCGGTGTCCCTCGTCCACTCGGGGAAAGAGAATAAGTAACGATCCCCACACGCTGCTGAGAAATACCCGGAGTCACCTGCGTCAGTTTATTTCTGCGGGTGGTGGTGAGGAGGAGTTCTGGAACAGGCCGTTGAGAGTGTAGGTGTAAGTAACTGTTTACTGTGAGTGCACTTCGCCTCTGTAGGAAAAGCTTCACTTTGGGGTGACTGTGTGTCAATTGACGACTCACAGCAAGGCTTGTAACACCTTCCCCCATATTACAGCCAAAGTCACCGTCAACAGAGAACGATCGTGAACCACCCAAACACCAGATGTCAAAAGTCTTACACCTAATTTGTGTCTCTAATTTTGCTCATCATTGATGGGGATAGGAGTTCTCCTTAATTAGATTCTCCAGGGCATGATGCCACAGATTTCTGACTTTCAAATGTTCTAATCATAAAATAGGGTGCTATCACATGATAAGGTCACCCGACGACATATCAATTTTTCTTTAGCCAATTAAACATATCAGTAGCTATGTGTTTGACATACTGCATGAGAAGAACTTTTCTAAGCACTTTACATAGACGATTCATTTATACTTTGTAAAAATAATTTATTATCCTCATGTGCCAGCTAAGAACACCAAGGTTCAGAAACAATAGGGAAATAGCCCAAGACAGTGAAATTTGTCATGGCTGGGCTAGGACTTCCATTCTCTTTTCCAATGCATGAAAAACAGACACATCCGGAAAGAGTAAAGCTAGCATAGGAGTTTATTGTTTCTCAAGTTAAAACAACCAAAAAGTTGCGTTGTTGTGAACCCTTTTCATTCATCTCCTGAAGGCCAAATACAAAACTCTAGACATTTCCAAAATTAAAATGTCTTCGGAATTTGTTGTGATGGAAACAGTTTGGGATTTGGAACTGGATCCAAAGATAGTGGTAACTGGTACTATCAGAGGAGATAAAAATCCAAGACACCCAGAAATTACTGGCAGACATTTCGAATGGGTGAGATGGTGGCAAAGCTTAGCAGTAGCACGAATGAACACACTCAGACAGCTTTCTACAGTTCCTTCCACTACGCACATGCTACGTGAAAGGCATCTTTAGGTCTCTTTCTAGGAGCTTATATGCTTCTATGTAGTCATAATCCAATTACTTTAGTTTTCAAAGATAAAAGAGGTTTTAGGGGTGCCTGGGTGGGCTCAGTTGGTTAAACATCTGCCTTTGGCTCAGGTCATGATCCCAGAGTGCTGGGATGGAGCCCCACATCGGGCTCCCTGATCAGCAGGGAGACTGGCTCTCCCTCTCCTCCCCACTCGTGCTCTCTCTTGCTAACTCTGTCACCAGCTCTGTCTCTCTCTCAAATAAATAAATAAAATCTTTATAAATAAATAAATATAATATAATATAATATAATAAATATAATATAATATAATAGAGGTTTTAACTTCACCAAAAAAATAAAAAGTTGTTTCCCTGCATTCTCAATATTTTAGATAAGAGTGACTTTGCACCAGGAATTGGCCACTGCAGACCGCAGGCCAGATGGACCCTTTGCCTATTTTTGTAAATAAAGTTTTATTGGAACACAGTTAGACTCATTCATTCAGCAATCGTCCATGGCTGCCTTCCTTCGGCGGCAGCAGCAGCCTTGAGCAGTTTCAACAGAGACTGGCTGCAGGGCCAAAAATATTTACTGTCTGGCACTATCCAGAAAACTTTTGCCACCTCCCAACCTAGATGATTGTGGCATATGTTTAAAAAGAAAAAAGAAAAAGGAGGAGGAGGAGGAAAGTCAAGACTACTGAGGCCTTAGCAGACAAAGGGAAACTGAGTTGAAATTTCATGCTCCTTTCCAGACATGCCCTGGGTCCCAGTGGCGTGCCATCTGTCATTGTACCGTCATGATCATTATTGCAGAGGACACCTATTTGGCCTAATTGCAGTAATGCCACAGACAGAACTTGCAGAAAGAAAAGAAAAGTTGCCAGAACCTGTTAGTTTGAGATAACATTTTATTGAATTCTCACCCTATTACAGAATTTCAGTTCCTCACTTCATCTCTGCCCCAAAGCCAAACTCCTCCAGTGTTTTTAATAAGAGGTAATTATTTTTGTAGGGTTTTAAACAAATCTCGGTGGAATTCAAATATTTTTCAAAACTGTCATAGAAGGTATACTTCTGGTGTGGAATCGGTGTTGAATTAGCCATTTTGCACACACACCAAAGATGTTAAACTGTTTGAAATCATGAGAGAAAAATCACTAGTAGACACATAAAAGCAGTTCATGCGGGTGTCATCTTTCACTAGAAATACGGTAGAGAAAGGCGAAATGATACGAGGATTTGGGGTGCTCTATCTAGCTGTAGATACAAGTTAGCATTCTATTGTCTAGGAATTAGAATAGACTGGAAAATGTTGAAATCAAAGTGAAAGCATGATCCAGCATCCCGTAGACTCTTACTACTCAAGGCCAGCAGGCAGCTCAATGTTCTAATATTTTTTTTTTAAGATTTTATTTATTTATTTGACAGAGATAGAGACAGCCAGTGAGAGAGGGAACACAAGCAGGGGGAGTGGGAGAGGAAGAAGCAGGCTCCCAGCAGAGGAGCCTGATGTGGGGCTCGATCCCATAACACCGGGATCACGCCCTGAGCCGAAGGCAGACGCTTAACCGCTGTGCCACCCAGGCGCCCCATCAATGTTCTAATATTTTAACTACTACACAACTCAGAAAAATTCTTGGGGAATGGTAAAATTATATTGGTACTTAATTACATAACCAATTTTGTTTCCACATACATTAAAACTTTGTATGGCTCAAATCACATTCTTCAAAGTAGAGACAATATAAATATTTGATGTAACACAGCTTGGTCTATTACAAAGGTACTAAAGTTGTCTCTAATAGAAGTGAAAAAAACCCTGCATCATATTTGTAAAATAATGGGTCGATAAACCTCCCAATAATGGCTTTCCACTGTATAATCACTGCCTTAATGTCACTCGGCTACTGCAAGGTTGATTTTTTTTTCAACAAGAGGACGGTACTGAAAGTGATACATTGTATCACTCAGGACATCCAGCAGAAAAATAATTTACTTTCAATTGTCTTCTTGAACTGTGAATTATTTCTTTCACATATTTAGGCAGTAAAACTATCCGAGCATCCGTAAGACACGCCAAATAAGTGTGGTCTATATTTTTTAAACTTAGTTTTACTAACATGAAATTGAACTCTTTTCTTTTTCTGTTATATTAAAGTTACTCCATCTAAGTCTATAGCAAAGGTGAATGAATAAATAAGAATACATATTATGATAAATGCTTGTATTTAAGCGCTATGCTTCCATTCATTCTTAAATACTAATTAACTTGTTTTGGGGGGGTGGGGGGGTAATAGAAAAAGAGATTCTGTCAACATTTTTGTGTCTTTGAAGACACACTTCAAAACCCAACAAAATTTTTCAAATATTGGTGTGAATGAGCAGGATTTTAAAGTATGTCCATCTTCCAGAAACAAATACGATGAGTTTTGTGAGTCTTTGGTTAAATGTTTCACTGACCACCCAGACCAAAGGCATTTATACAAATCTTCTGAGATACACCCATCCATTAAAAGGCCACAAAGCAAGATGCCAAGCAGCACATCCCAGTTAGAGTGGATACAGCCATGGCCTAGAAATTATTAGATGAATCGTCTATTTCTGGTTTTGTGAATGAGCTATTCTATGTCTCAGATGTTCTGACTCTTAAAATAGGGAGAGAAATTCCACACCCACAACCTGGTTACTGTGCTGGTTTTGCTCTCTGTGCCTCGATTCCCTTCTCTGTCCTTTCCTTCTTTTTGCCTTGGATACCTCTCTTGCAATATTGCTTTACCTGGGCTCCTCGGAGCTTTAGCTTCCGGTTGGGTTTGGTCAATGGGCAGCACAGACAGAAGAGAGGGCAAAGAGAGGGACAGGGCTGTTTATTTCTCTCACCTTGCATAGTTGGGCTGTAATACTGGCGGTGCCAATTCCCCGTTACGATGGCCACAGCCTCTGAGGGGCAGCCCCTGGCTATGGCTAAGCTCTCAAGCTACAGGTAAAGCCCTGCTCAAGCTTCAGGGCGGAGATAGCTGCGTAGTGCTGCTCGTCAATGAGCATTTCGCCATTCCTTGATGTCTCCTCTCGGTCCACCCACATCTCTGTAAATAGATGCTTCTTTTTCTCTCCAGATTTATTGAGGTATAATTGACAAATTAAAATTGTATGTATTTAAGATGTACAACATGACCATGTGATAAATGTACACATTGTGAAATGGTTACCACGATCAATTCCATAAACATATTATCATCTTGCATAATTACCTTTTTTTTTTAAATGGTGAGAACACTTAAGATCCACTGTCTTAGCAAATTTCAAGTATGTGATAGTCTTATTAACCATGGTCACCATGGTATACATTAGATCCCTAGAACATACGCATCTTATGACTGAAAATTTGCACCTTCCAACCAACATCTCTGCATTCCCCTCACCCCCCAGCCCCTGACAACCACTGTTATGCTCTCTGCCTCGGAGACTTTGATTTTTTAGATTCCACATATAGGTGAGATCATACAGTATTTGTCCTTTCAGGTTCAACCATGTTGTTGCATATGGTGGGAATTCCTTCTTTTTTATGGTTGAATAATATTCCATTTTGTATATATACCACATTTTTAATCCATTCATCCACCTATGGACACTTAGGTTTCTTCCCATATCTTAGCTATTATCAATAATGTTGCAGTGAATATGGGAGCGAGTGCAGATATCTCTTTGAGATACTGATGTCATTTCCTTGAGTGTACACACTCAAGAAATGGGATTTCTAGATCCTGTGGCATTGTTGCCAAGGCTGTGGAGAAAAAATAATCCTTGTATACTGTTGGTAGGAATGTAAGTTGGTACAGCCATTGTGGGAAACACTATGGTGAATCCTCAAAAAATTAAAAATGGAAACACCCTATGATCCAGCAATAGATATTTCTTTAATACTTCTTCACTTAATCCTTTGAGTATCTTCTCTTCCTGTGAGGCTCTGCCAAAAAGAGTTATCACCCCTCAATGATATGTTACTTCAGATTTACAAATATACACAGAACTCATTTGCTTTCAACAATTTATCACTGGGGCACCTGGGTGGCTCAGTTGGTTAAGCATCGTCAAACTCTTGGTTTCAGCTTACGTCGTGATCTCAGGATCATGAGGTTGAGTCCCACATCAGGTTCCATGTGAAGCCTGGAGCCTGTTTAAGATGATCTCCCTCTTCCTCTGCCCCTCACCCCCATTCATGTGCATGGGCTCTCTCTCTCCTAAAAAAAAAAAAAAAAAAAAAAAAAAAAAAAAAAAAAAAAACTATAAAAAAACCCCCAAACAATTTATCACTAAGGATTAAATGTAAAATAAATAAATGGAAGAAAAGTTTCAGGTGAGCTTTTATGGGAAATTAGTTAATAATGGAAACTGTTCAGTGTGTTGGTGGGACCATTTGGTATGGGATGGTGGAGACTCGAGCACATGTGAAGGCTTCCGCAGAGGTTTCAGCATCTCACTTTCTGGAAAAGCTATTGAAAAGTGAAGAGTCACAAAGAGCAGTACCGCAACGCCATCATTGTGTTTTTGAGTACTACACACATGCAGGAATGAAAAGGAAGAACTGACAATTATTGAGTTCTTCCCACATGACAACCCTGTATGACTCACTTAAGCATTATGTAATTTATGTAATTTTTTTCTCTACTCGATCAAGTATTTATTATTAGATTCACAGTACAAATGAGCGAATTTAATCTCACAAAAATTAAGCCATTGACGGCTGTTGCCCATCAGAGGACCATCTGATACCTTTGTCATTAGCTGGTTTCTGCAGCTAATGTTCCACATTACCTGTCACCTCAGGTTGTCAACATGTTTGCTGTGTCCTCTTCATCCTGGCCTCACACAGCATTTATTTTTATTGTTATTATTTTTTAATTTTTTAAAAGCTTTTATTTATTTATTTGTCAGAGAGAGAGCAAGAGCACAAGCAGGGGGAGCAGCAGACAGAGGGAGAAGAAGTCTCCCTGCTGAGCAGGGAGCCCAGTGCAGGACTCGATCCCAGGACCCTGACCTGAGCGAAAGGCAGATGTTTAACCTACTGAGCCACCCAGGCATGCACCACACACACCTTTTATATCTGTTGGCATTCTCAGATATGTCTGTGATCCTTTGACATGCAGGAATTTTAGCTATGAGTTTCCCTCGCCACATCCACCTAGAGGTTCACTATTCCACTCAGGCCAGATTACAAACTTCGCTCCAGGGTGAAAGGTCTCTTCAGAAAGATCTTAGAATGCAAGACCATGGTTCTATTTGTTTTCAACCACAGAATCTCAATTTGGGTTTCAACCCAAGAAGATTGAGGGTGATGGGACACTTTTCAGAGCATCATTGCATGGAAACCAAACATCTTCTCTTAGAACCTCTTCAATGCATGATCAGAGAGTTTTATTTTGTAGGGACATGCTGTCATATTTTTTTTTAAATGTAAGGACAACATTAGTTTTTGCTCTCAAAGTTATAGAAAAACTAGAAGTTGTTTTGCTCTGTTAAGATCCATTCAAGTCAATAGCCTTTTACCTTCCAGACACTACTGAAATTTTAAAATTTGAAACGAAGAAAGAGTTTTATTCTAAGCATTATTTTCCTTTTTCTTAAAGCTATTAAAGCCATCATATTAGTGAGTCATGAGCAACTGAGAACCATCAAGAATTACCTGGAACAAATGCATTAGTTATTCATCAAGATACCCTCTATGCCTACATAAGTCTGTGACCTTGTCCACTTCACTTATGTCTACATTAAGTTAACATAACATGCACGTGTGCATAAATGATGCATGTGTATTTATATAATGTTGTACAACTAGGGAAGGGATTGCTAATTTATTAAGAACAGTAGTATAATAATAGACTTATTCTATTAAGAACAGTAGTATAATCATAAACTTGTTGGTGGAAATATACTTCAAATAATTACATCTGTGTTTTCAGCCTTAGAAGACTCTGGGAGAATCCTGCAGTGATGCATGTCAATATTTTAAATAATACAAATTTTCAGATGATAACCATATGAATCGGTTTCCCTAAAAACTATGTCAATTGGGTAGTTTTCTATAAATGTATTCTTCCGTTTGCAGCTTAAAATAAACACTGTGAAACACTCTTACAGGTATTTTGCCAGCTAGAGTACAGATTGAATGTGATTTGAATTCTTGGAAATCAACGGAAATGTGATGCATAAAAACTAAAGGTTCAAGAGTTGATAGTTTGGTAGCATAACATTTGTCATTGTGGTAAGATTATATAAAATCCATGCATCTATTTGCATTTATTACATTAGTCATCCATCCCACTGTTAAAATGAAATGGTTGCAAATGGGCTTCATCAAATATTATACCTCCTGTTATCCTTAGTCCCAACCTTTAAAAAGGCTGACTTAACCAATCAATTTGCAATTTTTGCATTATTAAGAACATATTCTCTTCATACCATTGAAAAAAAGCATCTGTATATCATGTTCTCATTCCAGAACATTGCCTCTGGCCAAAGCTTTCTTCTTAACAACATAAAAAGTAAAAAATGCAGAAAACAGCTAGTCCCAGAAAATTCAGTTTAAATGCTCAGCATTCCTTTAACAGAAATTGCAGGTAGAATTTCATCTGTATTAGTCAGGGTTTTAGAATAGCAGGTAGTATGTGGATCTGTCAAATTTCTATGAGTAATTTAATTGGCATGGAATAAATTTGGTTATATTTTTGACTGCTTGGTATTTCAAGTTTTTTTTTTCTTCTCCCATTGTGGAGATGGCCCTGAATCTAAGAACCATTTAGTGTGGCAATTTTCCCCCATTGATGCCCTAAGCCCCATGTCTCCTTCAAGTCCTGCTTTTAAAAACTACAGCATATTTCTGGTTACATATGGTGAACTGAATACACACATTTATATTTTCTTCTTCTCAAAACTTCACCAATAAAAGTAAACGAATAAAAAAAACATAAACTATGGAGGCCACCCTATATAGTTTACAATGATCATTGCCTCTTGGTATTCACAACCTGGGTAGTCTCCACATATTCTACCAAGTTTGGTTTGTTTGACCAATATCACAGGGCAGAAGTGTTACTTCTGATATTAGGTCATAAAAGAATAAGGCTTATCTCTCTCTCTCATCTCTCACTGCAGGGGAGACCAACTGTTATAAACATCCCAATGGAGAGATCCATATCCACATGGGGAGAACATGAACCTTCACTGGTTGTTGACCAGTGAGAAAGAGGTTGGCCACCAACCATCTGAGTGATTTTGGAATGGATTTTTCCATTAGATGGTGGCAGCCCTAGCAGCCCTAGCAGAAAGCTTGATAGCAATTTCATTAGAGCCCCTGAGCTAATAACACCCAACTAAGTACGCTACACCCAGATTCCCAAGCCTCAGCACCTGTGAGGTATAGTAAATGTTTCTTGTTTTCATCGGCTGAGCTTAGGGTACTTTGTCACACAGCATTAGATGACTGATGTATACATCTGCAAAGAGAAAGAGATCAGGAGCATAGTCACCAGACGGTTGATGAAGAAATTAAGAAGAATGTGGATGTTTGCAGGAGGAGATGCCAATGAAAGATAACCAGCTCATAACTTCATAAAGACTCAGGAATTGGTCACAAGATATCAAAGAAAGCGACAGTAGGACAAGGGAGTAAAAACAGAAGAATTAGGTGCAAGTATATATAAGTAACAGTCAGATGCCATTATTATATCTGCTCCCTAAATGAGAGAAAGAAGTTCTATTCTTTGGGGAAAGCAAAGCAAGAAAGCTCCAGACTGTGGGAACAGCCCTCGTAGATAGGCAGTGGGTGTTGCTGATCCGAAAACAGGAGGGTTAGATGAAAATTCATGCATCAGCTCAGAGGACTATCAGCCTCCTTCTGACTCTTTACTCAAGCATATGCTATCGAGGGCTATCTGATTCTTTCGAGGAAAACACACACACACACACACACAGAAAAGGAGAGAGAGAAAAATACGTAAAGACTCTATTGTTTGTAGTCGTCCAACTAAACAGCAGAACCCTACCAGTTACCACAAAATAAAACCCACCAGCTGACAAGTCCCTGTCACAAACATTGAACTTCCGATTAGCTTTTCGATGTTTCCTCCTCAAAAGTAATGGGAAGTCGTTTTTCATCAGACACTGGAACAAAGCCTGAACACCTGAAACAGAGAGATTAAACAAATAATAATTGGAAGAGGGAAGGTGGGAATGGGGAGGGATGAAGGAGATGATGGGGGTGAAGGAGAGCACCTGTGATGAGCTCCAGGTGATATACAGATGTGTTGAATCGCTGTATTGCACACCTGAAACTAACATACACTGTATGTTCACTAACTGGAATTAAAACAAAACCAAAAAAAAAAAAAAAAAACCAACCAACCAAACAACAAAACAAAACAAAAATGAAAAGAAATAACTGGGAAAAAAACTCAAGGGGGTTGAAATAAAACTTAGAAAATGTAACTTATAAACTTACATTGATAAGAGAACATAAAACATTGACTCTATACACAAGAACAGGACGTAAGAAATAGAGAAAAACCAAGAGGTTTTGCAACTAAAAAATGAGAGCTACACTTTTTAGAAAACACATGGCTGGATGGGGAGATAATTTTGAGCCAAGTGTCAGATAGTAGAACAAAAATTAAAAATGATCAACAATAACAGAGGAAAAGTAAGAAAATTAGAGAGCTGGTACATGAGGTCCACCGTCTAGCTAATGGGTTTCATGGAAAAAAAAGAAAAGAAAAAGAGTAATTTCAGGGAAGTAAATTATCAAAGATATATTACCAAAAAAATGTTCACTAGGACAGAACTTGAAGTTTTATATTAGAAGAGACCATCGAGTGACAAGCATAAAATGAGGCAAAGGGTACAATCAAAAGTCAATGTGTTTGACAAATGCTTTCAAAAGGAAATTCGGATAAAGAGTTCATTGATACCTGATAATGTTTTTATTTTTTTTTTTCGAAATGGTAAACCTTCTATTTATAGTAAATTACCTATTTCCTTACATAATTACGTTTAATTATTATTTATATTTTCATTTTGTTTTAAATCATCTTCCTGACTTCGTCAACATGCCACTTTTCTTTAAAACTTAAGTAGCCACTATTTGTTTGGTTTCGTTTTGCTTCTGGTCTTGCCACCCATGTGTTGAGCACAACCGTCAGGGTCTAGCCATATTCACTTAGGTCCCGTTTCTCATCAGCCAAGTGGTAAAAGTTATTTTCATATTGGGGAAAATCTTGGAAATGACAACATTTGATGCAAAACATCCCTTCCCACGCATTTATTTATGTATTTTTTTCTTCCCTAAAGTATAGTACATGCCTAATTGCCTTCTCCCATGTATTAATTTAATGAAAAATGCCTCTTTACAAGAATTGCTTGCTAATGATAGGATTTGAGTTGTGGCAGGCAATATTTAGGGTATTTATTTTTAAATAGGGACGATATGTGTATTTATGGGCAAATGGTCCCATTTCCCTTGGAGAGTCATAGACATTTTTTGAAGCTTATTTTCTCATAAGTATAAACTTCTTCCTGGGTATAGAGCCATTAAAAGTGAATCTAATTTCAACTCACATTTAACATACCAAATATTTGTGTTCATAGTAACTTTTTTTTTTTTTTTTTTTTTTTTTTTTACCAAAGATTGGTAGTCAGTGTGGTTGGAATTCTATAAGCTGTGAATGAGGTGGAGGGGGAAAAAAATATATGTATTTATTTATTTATGTATATAACTTTTGCTGTGTTTATACGAAAAATTTAGTAATAAGCCAGCGGAGTCGTTTATACTTTTTTAAAATAGTATAAAGACCAGTGACAGTGACAAAGTGTCTGTTTCTGCCTTGCCTCAAAAGAAAGCATAATTAATCTTTCCAAAGACATTTATTAACACAGATGATGATTTCACAATGTGGATTCCACCTGATGTACTTTTCAGTTAATTTGTGTTTAATTCTGACCTTGGAGACACTACCTCATAAGAGGTAGACCAACAGCGTGAAAATGACAAAAGACTCTCTGAATATTTTTACTGGGGATGACCGCCATGGGCAGGGTGAAGCCATAATGGTAAGGTCAGTGGTGAGACACTGACTTGGCCACCCTTCATCAACGTAACCAAGCGTGAAAGCAGGTCTCCAGCCAAGTCTGTCGTGGTGGGCAAAGGAAATTTGGAGAAGGCTTCACTCCACAGTTGGCTTTGACTGAGCAACAGTTGGTTAGCGCATTGTGTTTATGAGAATAAGACCATGGGCATAATCCCAGACCCATCCAGTTAACATCATTTATTTCCATGACCACCAACTGCACCATTAGCCCTGCCAACAATATTAGCAATGCTCACATTTGGTTACCAGGACAATTGGGCAAGAAGCAGCACAGTATAACTGTACTCAATGCTGTGGATAAAGAAACTTAGATGATATGGTCAACATGATCATATCTGCATTTATCTATATATTATCATTTTTCCACCTATACTAGATTTGATCATTTTAATTAGAACGTAGATGAGAATGGCATATAAATGGACAAGGGAACATTATAGGTCAATAGATTGATTTTACCACAAAGACTCAGGGGGAGGTTCCTGGAATTGAGCAGATGAAATCCCCACATTCTTCCTGCCTAGCTTTTCTAGTTAATGTACAGCCGAGCTAGGGCGTGTGGGAGCATCTAAGTTATCTAGTTTGGGTCAACATCTCCACAATCATCGTGATTTTCAGAAGTGAAACAGTATGAGTTATGGGAGTATATACTCCAAATATTTCTTTGACTCTATTTCCCTGATATTTAAACCATAAAATAAAGGTAACTGGAGAAGCTTGAAATTAGGCTGATTTTCTTCCTTTTTTAATTTAAATTCAACTAGCCAATATATAGTACATCATTTGTCTCAGATGTAGGGTTCAACAATTTATTGGTTGTGTATAACACCCAGTGCTCATCACATCACGTGCCCTCCTTAATGCCCATCACTCGGTTACCCCATTCCCCCATCCACCTCCCCTGCAACAACCCTCAGTTTGTTTCCTATAGTTAACAGTCTCTCATGGTTTTTCTCCTTCTTTGATGACTTCCCATTCAGTTTTCCCTCCCTTCCCCATGATCCTCTGGCTGTTTCCTATATTCCGCATATGAGTGAAACCATAGGATAATTGTCTTTCTCTGATTGATTTATTTCATTCAGCATGATACCCTCCAGGTCCATCCGTGTTGACGCAAATGGTAAACATTCATCCTTTCTGATGGTTGAATAATATTCCATTGTGTACATACACCACATCATCTTTATCCATTCATCTGTCAATGGACATCTCGGCTCTTTCCACAGTTTGTCTATTGTGGACATTGCTGCTGTGAACATTGAGGCTCCTTTGCAATCAAATTAGAATATAGCAACTTGCAAGCTATGAAATTATTTTGGGAGTCA
Organism: Ursus maritimus; assembly: GCF_017311325.1. NCBI lineage: Eukaryota > Metazoa > Chordata > Mammalia > Carnivora > Ursidae > Ursus > Ursus maritimus. Next base: position 9,789,342 of record NW_024424897.1, on the reverse strand, counting down.
TGTGAAGGCGCACGTGAGTTGGGGACAAAAGCTGTTCTCTGCTGATCCATGGTGGTGGTAGAGGTGATGTCGATGGAGTTGTTGCCATGGTGATTAGAGATGACAGTGGAAATGAGGGTGGTGGGGGTGTTGGTGCTGGAATGGGTGATGCAGGTGGCAGTGGAGACGAGGATGAGAGAGAGGATTTGGAGACATGAGGCAGTGGTGGCGTGAATGTCAATGGTCTCCCTAGTTTCAGTTATGTAACAATATAGTCAGCAGTAGTCTCCCCCCAACTTTTACTTACCTGGTATTCCAGGCTTGTGACCATAAACCTTCTCAATCCTTCTCTGACCCCCTGAAGGTCTTGTCTTCCTCATTTATTTTGAAACAAGAATATACTTCTTTGTATTAGTAATTATCTATCACATATTTTTGTCATGCCCTGTTGATTCTAATTTCCTAGAAATTGGTGTCACATTATATACTTTTAAATATTGTCTTCACTAGATAGGTGGTGGGAGGAGCTGTTTTCTTAATAGCATCCTAAATATGATATTAAAGGCACTATGAGTCATTGAAAATTCTGTTATTATAATGACCGGTGGTGATCGTAAGATCTGTAGATGCTCCGGGAGAAAGAGCTTGAGCAATAAATAAGAGTGGGTTCACAGAAAACAAGTAAATAAAACAATAATTGGAAGGAAAAAAAAAACCCTAAAAGCCCTACCAATTCTCTTGTGTCTTCTTATGACTTCTCCATGACTAGACTGCTGAGTTAAGGCATTGTGTCCTTACATCTTCTCAGTAGTGCCAATGCCCTTTAGACAAAGCCAGCCAGAAACACGGCAGTAGTTCTACAATTTGGGTTCATTAGAGGAAGGGAGAAGACAAGGCATGGGGAACCATGGGGGTGTTTCAGGAAAAGAGTGTTAGAAAGACCCAATTATAGGATTCAGTTGGGTGAGTCCGAGAAGAGCTAAGAAAGCAAAACTTTCTAAAAGGCAAGACAACTCCACATGCTTATTTCAGTAAATCTACCTATAAAGAGGGGAGACACGGACAAAAACAAAGCTCTAGTTGGTGAGGCATCGCTCTATCGTTTTAGCCAAGAGGGGGTGGTATTTGGTATTCTGTGGGTGGCACTGTGAATTTTTAAAAATCTGTACTGAGACAAAAATGGGAGGTGTGACATGGCCTTGTTTTGTCTCTTTGTCACGGCCTCAGGGTGCCCTGGTCTAAGTCTGGTATTCCGTGAGATCGGTGATGTTCTATAGAATGGTGTGACCTACCTGTGTGCCAGGCCAGCTTTTGAAGGTCAAGAAGGTTGATCCTTTTCTTTCTTTTTCTTTTTAATAATAACTTTCTATTATATTATGTTAGTCACCATACAGTACATCCTAGTTTTTGATGTAAAGTTCCATGATTCATTACTTGAGTATAACACCCAGTGCACCATGCAATACGTGCCCTCCTTACTACCCATCACCTGCCTATCCCATTCCCCTACCCCCCCCTCCCCTCTGAAGCCCTCAGTTTGTTTCCCAGAGTCCATAGTCTCTCATGGTTCATTCCGCTCCTTTTCTTCCTTTCTCTGTGATATACTAGGATTCAGTAGTGGCTTCCATTTCTGTACACAAGAAAGTTATTTATTGTTATCATGAAGTGATTCTTCATTCATCTTCATTTCAAAGTACAATTTCTGACTCTAATGACCACGTGGTGGTAATCAAAGGGCAATAATACTAAAATACCAACAAAGGAAAGGAGAGGGTTTGAGAACAAAGCTGAGGGAGGGGGCAAGGAGAACACCTCATTGAGTGCTGACCAAGCCCCAGGAGTTGCCTTATCTTATGTTATATGCACGGGACCATGTGAGGTACCCTGTGGTGGGTTACCTGTATTCCTAGCTTCGAATCCCCAGGGGATTTGAGGGGGATACCACCCTATAATAAACAAGTGTCTTTAGTTGGAGTCTCCAAAAGCAAAGAATTCACAAAAAGTATTTTTTTAATTGAGGTATGATTAACTTATAATATTATACTAGTTTAATGTTTCTTCTTCTCCTTCTTCTTCTCCTTCTTCTTCTCCTTCTTTCTTCTCCTTCTTTCTTCTTCTTCTTCTTCTTCTTCTTCTTCTTCTTCTTCTTCTTCTTCTTCTTCTTCTTCTTCTTCTTCTTCTTCTTCTTCTTCTTCTTCTTCTTCTTCTTCTTCTTCTTCTTCTTCTTCTTCTTCTCTCTTCTTCTTTAAGGAGTATTCCCCCAGGAAACACCAGTAGAGTATTAAGGAAGGGAGATGGGGAAGGAAAGGAGGCTAAGAGTCAGGTATTCAGTGGAAGTCCCACAAAAAGACTCACCAATGAATAAGTAAGTAAGGGAGAGAGTGAGTAAATAAATAAACAAAATTCAAGATCATAAAAAAAAGGCTTGTCATGAGAACAAGAGGGTCCTTGAAATCCTAAGTAAGGAGGCTCTCCTTGTCCACAAAGTAAGTGGGTGTCTGCGATCCAGTGGCTCTCAAATGTCAGCAGCATCAGAAACACCTGGAAGGCTTGTTCAACTGTAGTTTCTCTTCCAGTAGGTGTCGGGTGGGACTTTAGAATTTTTATTATTTTTAACATGTTCCCAAGCAAAGCTGCTTCTCCAAGGGCACCACACTTTGTAAAAGGCTGACAGAGTATGAGGACAGTCCTTTGGCCAAGAGACACAGAGCCTGGATCATGTGAGAGAAGCAGAGAAGCAACGGTTGCTGGCACAGATGTAAACCGTGCAGCAGACCTGGGGTGTGCACAGAACACTCCAGCGTCTGCTCCTGTCTGGACCTAGGTCTGTCTGAATCCAGATCGGGTACTGTCAGCATTTGTGGTATATCCCTTCTCAGCTGTGTGTTACAGGAAGCCACAGAATGAACCCATCAGAGGCGTATCAATGTTAAAGGGAGATAGGCAGCATGGGATGGACTGGGCGTCGGATTGCAGAGCTGATCTGCATGATTAGTAGGAGGGATGTGTTAAGTAAAATTTAAGAAAAATTATCTCTTTGGTTCTTTGGCTGCTGCTTTGTGTTTTGCTTTGTGTTAAACCATAGCTGCGCATTTTCACTATAACCAACTAGTTTTAGCTGCGAAATGTCAAAAGGACTACATGCCACTGTAGTATTCTCTATGCTATGGGTCTCATGATTTAGTTTTGATTTCACATAATTTTTTAAATTCAGTCAAGGTCATTAATTTTTAAATAGCTAACCAAACCTGACTTCCCATTTACGACTTTGTAAGATGTATCCTATCACTAAATTCACAATTCAGAGAAGATTCGTCTATGAGCAACTTGTTCTACCTTTTGGGCTTAGGGAATAGGTCACTGTACCCAGGACCATAAAATCTCCATTTCTCCAGTCCAGGTTTAAGCCAACAAGAGGGTTCCTTGTCACCCTGGGCAGAAGCACAGGTAAGCAGGAATGTTCTGGAAAGAGTTTAGGACGAAAGTGGATGCCAGTGCAAAGTTTATCTATGTTACACTTTTTTCCTATGGGCAGTAAGAATAATTCTTGTTCTATGCTTGACTCAGACAGTACAAGGGCTTTCCATATGTTTACACACAAATCTTCACTGCACCCAGTGAGGTAAATACATGAGGGTTTGGCAGAAGTGAAGCCTGTTCCATGCATTTTTCATGAGAGAAATTTCAATAAAGTGAAATAACTCGGTGTCCCAAACACTATGCCAACAAATGACAAGGAAGCCTGTTTACATTTGGATTGTGCAACCAGAACAGCTTGGGTTTCCTACATTCCAAGGCTCCTAGCCAGCCCTTTCAGTTAATCCATTAAAAAAAAAAATTCAATTAAAAAAAAAAACCTATTTCAAGAACTACCTGGAAAACACATATTGTTAGAAAATTGTATTTAAATGGGATTCCTTGAAAAACAATTACCATCATACGTAAAATTTCAGTTTATAATGCAAAGTTAGTTGGGACTTTGAGCCAAATTATGTCAATTATTTATTATGTCTCGAATACCGGAAATAACCATATAGTTGAAGCAGAGTTTTTTGTTCTTGAATTTTCTGAACAACGTCCATTCTTGCATACCTACTGAACATTCATGTATAATTCCGTAAACCTCCGAATATACTGAGTAGGCATGGTAAACATTTAAATAGTAATTGGAAATAGAAGAGATAACAGAAATATAAAATATCTTCCAATATCAGCAACTCATCTTCTGTAAAGAGGGGTGATTTTCAAAATGGGACTCCCCACCAGCAACATCCACACTATCTGAGAGCCTGTTAGAATGCAAATTCTAGGAGTCCACTAAATCTGCAGCTCTGGGTTTGGGGTCTGGTACCATGTGCCTCTAACGAGGCTTCCAGGTGGTTGTAGGACAGGCCAACGTTGGAGAAGCAGAGACTTGACAGTAAATACGAAATGGCTAAATAATAATAGTACTAACAATAGTGTGTAACACACTATGACACCACAGCAGGGATCATTTTATTTTTGTTTTTGTTTGCATGTTTGCATAAATAGAAAAGAAAGAAGGGAGGGAGGGGGAGAGAGAGGGAGAGGGAGAAGGTAAAATGTTAACAGCGGTACAACTGATTTATTGTGGCTGCATGCTTTTTAGCATTTTCCAACATTTCTTCATTGAATAGGTATTAGTTTTGTGATTAGAACTATGTTATTAAAGAGAAAATCTATATTATGAAAGAGAAAAACAATATATCCTTATATTAATGTGGTGCATTTAGAAATTGGGCCCAGCTCTCTTATAGCGATGTACAAAGCAAAAATCATCCCCTATGCAGTGGATGGACAGGAGCAGCTCTGCTCTCTTCATAAAGTAGGGAAAACTGTCAGCACAGAGCTTATAACCACATTTGCACCAGCTCTTATGGAAGGTGCTTTCAACTGCTGGAACACAGCTCACTGAAACATGGGGAATCCCTGGCTCAAAGGTACCTCTCCTGTGGGATCATTCATATTCACATTCATGTTGGGAGCCCCACATCTCCTTTGCTTTGGTTGCAAATGTGGGCATTTATGGCTTCTTTGTTATACCATTTGATCATTGAAACTATCTTTTTTTTTTTTTTTTTTTTTAATGACTGAAATGGTGAAGGCTTACTTTTTGGAAACTATCTGATGCCACTCTTGGAGAGTGAAATAGAAAGAAGCCAGACAGAACTTTCTGAATGTCTGACCTGGTTTTACCCTTGAATTGCCATCAATTCAGCAGCAAATTCTGTCCTCCAAAGGGTATGAGCTTTCTGTTGCTGCTGTAACAGAATGCCATGAACTTAGCAGCTTCCAGCAACACAGATTTATTCTCTATTTCTGGAGGTCAAAAGTCCTCAAATCAAGAAGCTGGTGAGGCTGCATTCCTTTCAGAGGCTCCAGGGGAAAATCCATTTCCTTGCCTTTTCTAGTTGCTGCGGTCTTTGGTTTATGGCCTCCTTCAGACATTCTGACCTCTCCTCCATCATCACGTCTCCTTCTTTGACTCTGACTCTCTTGCCTCCCTTCCAAGGATTCATGTGATTACACTGCACCCACCAAGATAATCCGGGAGAACCTCCTTACTTAATCACAACATCCTTAACTTAATCACATGTGTGAAATCCCTTTCACCACGGAAAGTAACATATTCACAAGCTCTGGGAGTGAGAGGAGGCATTAGTGTGCCTATCATACAAAGGGAGAAAGTTTTCAATATCAACCTGTATTATTCTGTATCCACATAGCTAAAGCATATTGAGCTCCTATTATTCTTGTCCTATTTGCAAAAGATGGAGAGACAGACTTCAAGAGTCATGTAAATATTTATCCTTGACAATGACGGAATCCGTGTGACGTACTAATGAGGAAAACAAAGCTTATGTGGCAAAATTAAGTTGAATTTCCAATCCATTGTATTTAAAGAAAAAAAAATCACTTCTGTTTGAGTTCTTACAAAAGTTATGAACTATGATTGGACAGAACATTAGAAATACAGATAAAAGGAAAACAAAACAAAAAGTATGACGGTCTCTTGGATTTATATACATATTCATTTCTATTTTAACAAAATTGGACCACACTGCACAGCCTGCTTTGCAACTCCTGTTTTATCACGCCCCTGTGAAATCTTTTCCGATAGCGTTATTCATTTACTAAGCTCCACAAAATCATAAGTTATTGCGAAATTTCTCTAATGTTACTAGAGACGTCAGTTGTTTTTCATCTTTTAATTTCATAAATGATTTTATGTTGAGCATTCTAGCAGGTCAGTCTCTGTGCACCTTCAAGGTTATTTCCGCATAGTAAAATGACAAGGACAAAAAAATGGCTGAATATCTTTAAATACTTACCTCCATAATTGATGACGCCAGGGCCCTAAAATCACACAAAGGCAATAATATAAATATAATGTTTGGGGCCATTCCACTTGTTTTGAAAGACTCTTCTCCATCTCTTCTTTGGAGATAGAAAGCTCAGAGTCAAGTGTGTTCGTTATAGAACAGAAAACCCAGACTCTATTTAAAGAGATGGTAAGTAAACATATTTGGGATCTAGGTCTTTAAAGAGCCTTCATTTAAAATGTATGGCATGTAATTCCATGTCTGCAGAGAGGGACTTACCCTGCCACGGGCAGAGGCAGCTCTCAGTGGTGGATGTAACTGGACAGAGAAAGGTGGACAAATCCAGGGCAGTAACTGGAGTACCAGCAAAAAGTGTGGGCTGGCTGAATGCCAAATGCAACTTTGTTAAAAGAAAATATCGGTAGGGTGATTTTTTTCAAAGGCATAAAAATTAAAGTAGGTGCTCATCAGTATAGTCCAATCATGAGATGGTCCTACTCTCTTGCTGATTTTATATACCTGGAAGAAAGAAAGAACATGCTTTCTTTGACACTGGAGTTCGTTATCAAATGCTGAGATCTTAGAAATCCTGTGGATGACATCTGTCGAAAAGTCACAGTGTTGAGCTACCGCTGCATTCCAGATACAATGGTCAATGCTTGAATACAATATTACAAGTGCTCCTCAGAGCATTTTTCAAAAGGAGATATCTCCATTCTACAAATGTAAAACTGAGGCTGGAAAATTTAATAAAAATTTAGAACTTGACAATGATCATAGAGTTAATAAATGTTGGCTCAGGTCATGATAACACCAAAATCTATCATCTCAACAAGATCATTTGGCTTCAAGAAAATAAAAGGGAGAAGTGCCTAGAAGGGAGGATTTCAAAATTAAGTTAATGATGAAATAATTTTTTGAAAATGTCTAAGTTATGATAAACTCATGAATAAGTTTAAAGGAAACAAGCCAATATCTACATTTTTACATAATGTGAAATCAATTTTTAAATCAACATGAAATTTTGCAAAAGAAAAATTCATGTGTATATATATATATACACATATACATACATACTATATACATATATGTACATATATACATACATATATACATACTATATATATATAGTCTTAACTTTATTATAAAATGAAGTCTTAAATTATTTAAGTTTAACTCCTCATCCTACTTGTATTTTCTATAATGGAGATGATAGTATATTTTAGAAATCACTTTTACAACGACAAATGCATAACCATTTATTATTTTAAAAAAGAGAAAGAAAACAGAAAGGAGGGGCCCACTCAAAGCTTTCTTGGATCTTCCATAAAATAGGATACACAAAAGTCAGTGATCATTTTTTTCTTATCAATATTACAGGTATGGCGTTAGACATAAATGCATTTGGTGCTGTATTTAATTTGTGAGAGCAATAAAATTTACAATGTCTGAGGAAAATTGTGACAAATCAGTCCCCGGTACATGTTTTCTCCTGAAAAACCTAGTAAATATACACGTGCAAGAATAAAACATCACCTGACACGGAAGACTTATTGCAGAAATCAGACAAGGCTTTTGGACCCTGCTACCAGCGATTTAAATTACCAAATACTTTGCAATAGTAAACAGATATCAAGACCTGATTCTCCCCACTTTAATCATTGTACACAGTGCAATTGCGAATGACTGAAAACATGTTAGCTTCAATCAAACCGTAACAGACTGTGGGATCTAGAAAATGTCTGGAGTGACTAGAAATAGCACGATAATTTGAAGTCCTAGGCTTTCCTCGAGACGTAGACAGCCTTTGAACATTATATTGGTCTCAGCTTGGGGACTGAAAATCACTTGTAATGAATTCAATTCCATTTCTTTAATCTGTGAACTCACAGAGTTAATGCAGGTGAGGTTACTTGTTTTCAATGAGCCGTTTAATAAAATGAAGGAGGGTTTTTGTAATCCCTAATTAATTCGTGCCCTCAGCCCACCAATTGATTAATAACCCATGGGAGTGAACAGTCAGCCACCTTCCCTTCCAAATAATTGCTACTCTAGTAGGAACGTTGCATTCAAAATCACTGTCATGAAAATAATAACAAATCTGAGTAAATGATGGTGGCATTAACGAGTCAAACAAGTTTCAATTCTTATTGATTAATTGGTGAAACGTATATCATAAGCACTGCAAATCTACCTTAAATAAATGTAGGAGTAGAGAAGGGAGCTGTGGTTTTTATTGAGACTACTTCAACTATCCAAACAAGTGTTTCTTTTTTTTAGTGAGCAGAATATAATATAGGACTGTGCGAGATGACTGGCTGCTATATTTAACTCAGACAAATGCATAACAAATCACTATTCTGTAGTGCAAAGGCACACCTCATAGACTCCTGTTTCTTTCTTTCCTTTTTTTTTTTTTTTTTTCTTCCTTGGGGCCTGGATATAAGACCACAGCCATCTAAATAATCCTCCAGAAATAAACCAATGAAATTGTGAGTCTGACAACAGACACAGTATTATACCTACAGCTGGTAAATGTTTCCATAGTCCAACCACCTTTCCAGTAAAAATTTTATCCCGGGGGAAAGTCAGCAACTAAGATTTTAACTACTTTTCTGCAATAGAAAAGTTTGGAGCAATTGAGACTTCATAAATTTCATTATTTATGGCCTTTATTTTTCTTAGAGAATTACCCACCCATCAAGTATATCGTGAAAATACTACTACTGTATTACTCTATTCCCGTATAAAGAAAATTTTTAAAAAATTAAGGTGATTAAACTATGAGACTACCTCATAAGAAAGTACATAATTCCAAAGCCATTTTATTGTTTTCTGTATTACTTGGTGTGTTCATAATTGAATGAGCATTTCAATTACACAAATATCAGGAGACTAAAAATGTTCGTAAATGTTTTGGCCAATTACCTGGACGGTGACCCTTCACTGACTGGCCTACTCTGTTTTGGTGGGGATCCTAAAGTTTAGAATGCTTAGGTCTTGCATCCTCCCTGTTCACTCCATAGACATAGTACTTACTTCTGCACAACTTTGAACTCATGAACATATTTCTAATAGATACTGTGCTAATACTGCAGTATGACCTTGTGAATTTAGTCTCTGCTACCATGCGATCTACCATGGGTGTTGGAAAGACAGGACATTTCTACTGAATAGCAAGCAACTCCCAGAGATAGTCCTAATCATTAAAAGAAAGTTTGCATTACTTATTAAAACTTAAAATGTGTGAACCCTTTTACCTAACATACTAGTTCCAGGAATCCATTCCTATATATGTATGGATAACAAAAACAATGTGTATAATGATGCTCGCCATGATATTACCAGCATTACTTGTAAGAGCAAAAACAGCAATATATGAAAGGATTAGCAAAAGGAGAACGTTTGTAATTTTTTTCTTGTCCCGAATTCTTCCAAGAAACACAGCCTTGGAGATGGCTTGCCTGTAGGTTTATTTGGGGAATCGATCCCAATCAATCAGAGTGGAAACACAGGAACAATGTGATAGAAAAAGAGGGGAAATACCAATTGTTAAGCATGTTGTCGATCTTGCATTTCCAGATGGCAATAATGTGCCATTCGGGGACCCTCGGAAGAAAGGTATAGAGTTTACCTCGCTGTTATTTCCTGAGGGTTGGAATCTGGTATTTGTCGTCTCCAAAATTCATGAGTTTCTCTGCGGCGTCCCAGCTTTCTTGCACCTTTATATTCTCTCATCATAAGAATTTCTGAGCAATTGACACCAATGTTCCAAATGGCGGCAGTGAATCAAAGACCAGAAAGGCAAGGTCATGCCGTGGGGCTGAGCCAAGAGGATGCCAGATTCAGCCTGTGAACCACAAGGGCAGTTGAAACACCCTGTCAGCTGCATCCCAGAAATTGTGTATGGCCATTTTCATTAAGGAGGTCATGTGATGGGATGAGCACTGGGTGTTACATGCAACTGATGAATTACTGAGCGCTACATCTGAAACTAATGATGTACTCTATGTTGGCTAATTGAAATTAAATTTAAAAAATGTATTGGCCTTTTGATTTTGTCGTTGACCCATCAGTTCTTTAGATGTATATTGTTTAATTTCCAAACATTTGGGATTTCCCAGGTATCTTTCCATTGTTGATGTTCAGTTTAATTGTGCTGTGGAAAGAAAACATGCTTTGCACTATTTCAATGCTAAGTTTATTTAATGGCAAAAAATATGGCCTGTCCTGGTGAATTACCCATGTGCACTTCAATGTGTATTGGGTGGAATGGTCTCTGGAAGTCAATGAGGTCAAGTTGGATGATGGTGCTATTCAGGACCTCAATGTCTTAATAGGTCATCTGGCTCATTTATTATTAAATCCTGAAAGAGAATGCTAATATATATTAGCAACTATAATTGTGGTTATGTCTCTTTCTCCTGTTCTGTTCTTTCATCATGTATTTTGAGGCCCTGTTTTGAGAAATACACACATTTAGATTATGTCCTTAGTGAATAAACATGTTTATCATTCTGTAATGTTCACTCATTATTTCTGGTGATGTTCCTTTTATGAAATCTAATTTATCTGATGTGAGTAGCCATCCCAGCTCTGTTTTGATTATGGCATGATTCCTTTTACTTTAGGCAATCCATGATTTATATTTACGGTGGATTTCTCAGGGGCAATATAGAGTTGGGTCTTACTTTTTTATCCAATTTGATCATCTCTGCCTTTTAATTCCTATTTTTTGAGTAATTTTTGGTTGTTATCTCTTCAAATTCTGCCTTCTCTCTCTTCTGGATCTTTACTTGCGTGTATGTTAGGCCATCTGATTGTGTCCCACAGTTCTTGAATGACCTACACAGCTTTTCCCTCTTTTTTCATTTTGTGTTTCTGTTTGTTTAGTTTCTATTTACCTATCTTCAGGGTCACTAATTCTTTCCCTGGAGGTGTCAAGTTGGTTATAAAGGAATGTACAGCTATGACATTCCTTGACACATGAAATTACTTTACACCCAAAGACACTTTGTTGAATCGTTAAAGGTATTTGTCGATAAATAGTGTAAGCTTTGGTGTTAAGATTTACTTCATTTTTGTTATGTGAACACAGCCTCTGTTTGACATGTCTTAAATAAGAGCTACCCACATCCTTATACATGTTGATATGGCATAAATGAGAGGCAGCTGAAGACTTTTCAGACCGCTTCTGTGAGGTGGAGCCATTAGTATGGATACATGAAAAGGAAAATATTAAAAACGCTGCCCCAGAGGCTAATTTTTTTCACATGCCTTGGTTATAACTTTGTTTCTATCTCTACCTCCACGCATTTCATGGTTACATATCTGTTGATGTTATTCATTTTTGACATTCTTTCTTTTAATGAATTAAATATCACCAGTCTGATGGCTATTATTTTGGGGTAAACTAAAAACACACCTATTATGAACACACTTGATTATGGCCGACAAAACAATTATGATAAAAGATGGCCTTCATTACCTTAATCCTCACCTTCAACAGCTTCAAATACCTTTTGGGGAAAAAAAAAAAAAAACAGGAGTAAATAAATAATGAAGTAATTTTCCTTTGGGTTTTTAAAAAAGATAGGCTTTCATTAAGTTCACATTTCACACTTTCTCCTGTTTCTTCTTATACCTGTTTACATGTTTGTGAGATGGCAGGCTAGGGCTTTGGGGTAGAATATTTAGCTATGGAAAGCATTGTCCACAATAGCTAAATTGTGGAAGGAGCCGAGATGCCCTTCAACAGATGACTGGATTAAGAAGTTGTGGTCCATATATACAATGGAATATTACTCAGCTATCAGAAAGAACGAGTTCTCAACATTTGCTGCAACATGGATGGCACTGGAGGAGATAATGCTAAGTGAAATAAGTCAAGCAGAGAAAGACAACTATCATATGATTTCTCTCATCTATGGAACATAAGAACTAGGAAGATCGGTAGGAGAAGAAAGGAATAAAGAAAGGGGCGGTAATCAGAAGGGGGAATGAAGCGTGAGAGACTATGGACTCTGGGAAACAAACTGAGGGCCTCAGAGGGGAGGGGGGTGGGGGAATGGGATAGACTGGTGATGGGTAGTGAGGAGGGCATGTATTGCATGGTGCACTGGGTGTTATACGCAACTAATGAATCATCTAACTTTACATGAGAAACCAGGGTTGTACTGTATGGTGACTAACATAATATAATAAAAAAAACATTAAAAAAATAAAAGCGATGTAAGTAAAGTAAAAAAAAAAAAAGAATATTTAGCTATGGAAAATTTTTCTCTGTGCAAATCCATATGGCCTAGTTAATATAATTATTGAGCTAAATCTGTGTACTTACTCTAGGAAATTCAAGGCTTTCCTAGGAATTCCATTTGAAAGCTTGTTTCTGCATCCTGTGGACACACAAGGCAGAATTTAGAGGTGTCACCAAGCCTACTAAATAACCCAGTTTGGACATGGCAATACCTTGAAACCTATGCATTCTGAGCCACGTAGATGTACGTATGGCCTCCGTGCTACGTTGACAACCACTTCTGAGATTTAAAAATTCGATCTGAGGAGAATGATGTGAATGGGCCAAAGTTATTCCAGAAGGTAACGAGAATTGTTCTGAGAGGATCATTCTTATGATATTAATAGAGGATCCTGATAGCATTGGAGTCAGTGTAAGCATACTCTAATAATTGCTTTCTATAAATAGGAGAGGGGAAAGGCTGTACACAAAAATAAAATCGTTAGGATATGGTGACATGGCTTTGGAACACCTGAGTGCCAAGTCGTTAGGAAAAGGGTTGTATCGACAGAGCTTGGGGTTAAGGACAGCCTCCTACCTGGGGACCACTTGCGTTTGAAGCTTTACAACATGCTAATCTTCCCTTATTCCAGTTATCTATTTTTAAGTAGCAAATAACCCCAAATTTTAGTGGCTGAAAACAATAACCATTCATTTTTACATGTGCTGGAGAGAGAGAACTCCACATCTCTTCCTTTTTTATAAGGACATCGGTCCTAATGGACCTGGGCCCAACCCTCATAACCCAATGACCCTAAATCTAATTACCTCTCAAATGCCCCATTTCCAAATGCCATCACACTGGGGGCTAGTGCTTCAGTATGAATTTTGGGATGATGCAATTTGGTCTATAACAGATATTGATCTGTTATTTTCTTATAATTACCATTGTTTGGTTTGAGTATCAGGAGAGCTGCCAGTCTCATAAAATGTGCTGAAGTCTCATAAAGTGCGAGGAATGGTTTCTCTTCTATTTGTTTTCATGTATAATATATATTCTTTCTTTCTTTTTAAAAAAATATTTTATTATTTATTTGAGAATGAGTGAGAGAGAGAGAGAGAGCGCATGAGCAGGGGGGAGGGGCAGAAGGAGAGGGAGAAGCAGACTCCCCGCTGAACAGGGAACCCGATGCAGAACTCGATCCCAGGACCCTGGGATCATGACCTGAGCCAAAGGCTGACACTTAACCGACTGAACCACCCAGGCTCCCTATATTCTTTCTTTCTTAAAGGTTCTGTAGAATTTACCAATGAACCCATCTATGCCCCTCTCTCCTTCTCAATATATATATATATATAATTTTTGAATGTTTTAAACTACAAATTCCATTTGTCCTTTTCTGAAATTTGACCTTAGTTTGGGGCAATTCTAATTCAATAGAGTTTTATGTTTCTGAGTTTCAACTGAGGCCAGTTTCCCAAGTCCTCTTGCTCCCCCCACCCTTCTTACACCACACCCTAGAATAGACCCTATGAAAATTGGTATTTGCAGACTATGCAGAAGATTCAATGTAATTCATTGATCAGGGCCATCTATACTACAACCCAAAAATACACACACACAGTGGGGAGGAAGTGACGATTGTATTCAGATGACAGGGCTTTCTCTCCATCATTTCCATCAGAAACAGGCATCAAGGACTCTTCCTGGGACTTCACCTCACATTTGAAGAGCAGAATACACTTAATGTCATAATTGTTTGCTGGATCCCTGAGAGATTTACTCAAAGAAAAGAGAAAGAGAGAATGGGGACTTTTCTGGAAACCTCAGCTTTCCCCTTCAATTGACTTTGCCACACAAAATCAGACTGGCAGAATATCAATATAAACTTTATTTGCTGGGATTGATTCCGGACACATAGCATATTTTCTGCTCGGATATGTGTAACTATAGGTATAAATGGATGCACTTTTCCCTAACGCTTTGCATTCAGAGGCTTAAAAATGCCTGAATAAAATGTAGTCTTTCTTTCTAAAGAAATTGATTTATATGGATGCCGTTTTACGACACCCTACAGTATTCGTAAAGTAAAACATGTTCTAAATCCTGAGCTCTAACCGTGTGATCCCTACTGCCTCTTAGTCTACAGAAATCAGACTGGGAATTAAGTATTGGACTCCACAGTTAGGAGGCACGTACTTACGGACTTGATCCTATATACATTTATGTTTAAAGCGATCTGTGGTTTTATCTTTTGAAGATATATTTAACGCTGGCACTTGGATTCTTCTAGACCATGTGAACACACATAGACAACAAATATATTCTTTAATTGGATAGTTTTTATTTCTTTTGCCTTTATTATGCCTATTAACTAGCTTAGCACTTTTTCTGTTTTTCCTTCCCTGAATAGATGTGGTATTTTCGTCTTATAAGACATGGGCATTCTGGTAACGTTCTCTGATGATGTAGAGAACGGGAAGGCACTCAAGTGTAGCTCTTAAGTTATTTGAACATGTAAGGACATTTTAATCACTTTGAAGTAGATTTTGGAGTATTCTTAATTGAAAGGCTTTCCTCATAGTTGGAAACTTCAAAGTCAGTGGCGTGCAAAAATATGAAATAAAGAAGGGAAAAAACCAACAGCCGAACTAGTTAAATCTCCGACTAGTCCTATATTTCACACACTTTAATTGAAGACTTCTTGTTTTTAGAGTTAATGAATATGTTATTTTTATCTGTTTTAAATGGTAATTGGGCATTTTTATTTTGAGAAAGTCACACATTAAAATCTTGAGTAAAATTTAAGCAGAAATAAGCAGAAATATTTTAATCTTTCCCAGGAGTATTCTACGAACTGTGTTAACTCCTGGAGAGTGTGCATACCTATAATACACACGAGAAATTATGGATAATCAAAAAAAATTTCATAATGCAGCAGACCCTTGGAGGGCTGAGGCTTCAAATCCCCTTTTCTCTCCCCTCTTCTTTAGTAATTTGAATTTGGTTTCCAGGGTGCCTGGGTGGCTCAGTCGGTTAAGTATCTGCCTTGGGCTCGGGTTATGATCTCAGAGTCCTGGGATCGAGTCCTGCCTCGGCTCCCTGCTCAGCGGGGAGTCTGCTTCTCCCTCTGCCCCTTCCCCTTGCACATAAGCTCTCTCTTTCTCTCTCTCAAAATGAATAAATAAAATCTTGAATTTGGTTTCTACTCCTCGGACACACAAAGTAACATAGGTGGCTGAGTCTGAGGAAAAGAATATTCAACTGGGAGGCAGCAGACTGGTTCCCAGCCCTGAGGGTGTCACAGACTAAGTGAGCTGAGAGAAAGCCATCTCTCCTCAGGACCTCAGGCATCTCATCCCAGCATTACTCGCTGACTCATTTTTTTAAAATTTTAACGAGCACGTATTGAGTGCAAACTATGTGCTAGACACCTGTGATGACACAAAGTTTGTGGACGTAAACAACAACAAAAATCGTAGTTACACAGTTTATAAGGGACAGAGGCTACAATTTGATCCCTGCCTTCTGACTCTAAAGCTTTTCAACACTCACGTATGATACTCATACGAATTGATAGTAATTTAAAGCCCCATATTTTACACATTGTATCTGGCTTTTTATACATGGCGAAACAGTGTATTGTCCCAATAATTATTCAAATGTAAGTAGATATCTTAGAACCATGTTTATACGAAGAAATATAAATTATATATACCCACATGCCCTTTAAAATATGCTTTCACTTTAAAATTTCATTTGGGGGTTGCTTTGTGAAAATAAAATAACTGCTGATTTATGGGTCTTAATAAGAGTCCGATCCTTTCTTATAATAGAAGGGTTATTTATGTTGTTCCCGTTAAGACAGGAAAGTTTCTCCATGGGGGAGGAAGCCATTGATTTCCCTTTGGGGGTCCTAAAAGTGATTTTCTATTTCACAAGCTAGAAAGGAGACCCCTGTGTACTCTGCTTTATGCAGCCAAAGCTTATCTTTCCTTCAAAACCCACTCAATCCCTTTATGATTTGCACCCATGAATCTTTCCCTGACCTCTTCAACTCGTGATCTCATACTTCTCTAAACCAACCGCACTGACTCTCCTTTCAACAATGGAATCAGGGAACACAGGATAGAAGCAGAGAGAAACTCCCAGTACGAGGAAACCGAGGCACACACAAGTGAAAGAATTGAGAAAGCTTCAATAGTTAAGCATTGCCAAAGTGTCAGAAATTTAGAGTAGCTTTCTTACAAGGGGACAAGAACTGATTCAAGCAGAAGATGCTGTCTCATGGAGAAGTCCAGACTTGGAGGACAGTGATCCAACAGGTAGCTCATGCTAAGTCATTTGTGCTTCTCGAGAAGAGAAAAATAGATTTTAGGGCTATCATCATGGAGTAAGCAGGTAGAGATAAGATGACCTTAGTAGACTAAGAAGAATTCCAGGGTATGATATCCTAACTTCTCCACTGAGTTCCTCTTTGTTATTACTATTGTTTTTAATTAGCTTAAAATTTATTTTTTTGTGTGAATTTACTGAGTGTCCATACTATAAATGTTGAGAACTTGTTAACTTTTGATTAATTCCTCAGCCTCAAAGCTCAAGGTGACTTATGCCACTAAACACATTTGTTAGTGGTTTATACCAAATATCACTCATCTCTTTGCTCATGGGTTGGCTGCGGGTCCACAGGACTTGACCCGGAACAGCTGGGCGTGGCTTCATGTTTTGAGTTGTGTTCAAGTTGACCCCACAGGTTTCCTTCCTGGTCTACTCCTGGTGGGTCTCAGGCACGCTTGGGAAAACCACATCACAAAAGTGTATTCTAAGCATCTGTGTGTGTTTGATGTTGGCTGCCATTCCATCACCAAAAGCAAGTCGGACAGTCATAGGACCAAGCCCCATAGCAGAGGGTGAGGAAAGGGTCTCTGTCCATAGTGGGGAGCTCTGCAGTCGTAGCAAGGCTGTAGTTACTATAAAGGAGTGAAGAACTGACAAGAATCGATTCCATCACATAAAGTTAACAACAGTACCAAACGCTTGTAAGAAAAATCAGTATTTCCCCATAGCTACGCTTCTGAGCACCTAATTTTGCTTTCCAAGAGACAAATATTTTCTATTGTTTTTGGTGTTTACCTTTATCCATCTATCCTATCTATCTATTGATCTATCATCCATGCAATATATTCAGTAAATTGTATGTTTATATGTAATGTAAATTGGTATTAGTATATATACATCAACTTTCAACATCATCCAATTCCTGTAAGAGTTTGGCTTTGTTGCACACTCATCCATGTTTACTCTTCTCCCATTAGATCAATATAATGCATCACAATTTAGGGGTCTAATCTGTTACCAGTGTTTGCATTATGTTATTGATGTAATCCACTGCTTACATAATACTTTTTATATTTCCTATACTCAACAATTTTAAATCTGCTTAAATCCCTTTGTACCTATTTCTATTTCTCAATGTTCCAAAAGACACAAGTCTTTTGACCCCTGTCACTAATTTTTCCTGGTCTTCAAGCAGATCCCAGCACTCTATTCATTACATCCCCTGCCCCCAGCAAAGCACCTCAGACACATCCTCCCACCCCCTCCCTCCTCCCACCCCCACAGCCTTGTATCCTTCTCTCTTGTCCCAGACTAATGCTCTCTACTCCTCATGCAAACCCAACATCGTTTCTTTACTTCTCCACTTGAAGTACTGCTAGTAATCAATATTCTATTAGTATTCAAAGTTTCTGTTGAAAAGTCAAATTTCAGATTCTTAGCAGGTGATCTGGTTTATTTCCCTCATAAGTTTTTAGTGTATCCATTTTATTCTTTTATGTTTGAATCTCACAGCAATATTTCTGTTGCTTACTACTGCTTTAATTAGTGACTTTTTCAAATTGAAGACTCACTCAGAAGTTTGGGAAATTGGGGGCGCCTGGGTGGCACAGTGGTTAAGCATCTGCCTTCGGCTCAGGGCGTGATCCTGGCGTTTTGTGGGATTGAGCCCCATATCAGGCTCCTCCGCTATGAACCTGCTTCTTCCTCTCCCACTCCCCCTGCTTGTGTTCCCTCTCTCGCTGGCTGTCTCTCTCTGTCAAATAAATAAATAAAATCTTTAAAAAAAAAAGAAGTTTGGGAAAATGTTTTTTATTATTACTATTCATTTATTGTATCCCCTCTCTGAATCTTCTAGAGTTGCCTATTTTTATTATCTTTTCTCTCCGATTTTTCCTCTTTTCTGTTTGCCGTCTGGATGAAATTCTCAGTATTATTCTGGCTGAAGTCACCATCACCTCTTGCCTTAATTAATATAATATCCTCACCACAACTTTTCCTGCCTTTTGCCTTGTTTCATTGTTGTCCAGGCTCAACATAGCAACCTTTTAAAAATTGTCAGAATAAATATTCTCTGCCCCAGACTTTGCAGCTGTTTGGATTCTGTATTTCAGAGGCAGGAGTTAACATCTTTACAACAGCCTACACAGCCCTTCTTGCTGTAGAAGGTCATCAGCCCTCTGTCCTGCTTTCTTACTTTTCTCTCTTGCTCTCATTCCATCCTAGACACACCAACAGCTTTGCTAGCTCTCTGACATAGTGTTTGTCTTATGGAAATAAAAAGTGAGCCTCCCCCCCAAAAAAAGTGAGCCACAGATGAAATCCACGTGTGGCTTTAAATTTTTTAGTAGCCAATTAAAAAAAAAATGAAAACAAGGTGAAATTAATTTTAATAATATATTAATCTTAATAATATATAATAAATATATACTAATATAATTTAATAATATATAATAATATATTAAATATATATTTAATAATATAATATAACATAATAAATAATATAATATATAATATAATAAATATAAGTATAATCTATTTAATAATATATTTAATATAATGTATATTTAATAATATATTTAATAATATTTTTAAATAATATATATGAATCTAATGTATTTAGAATTTATCATTTTAATATGAAGTCAAACATTTTAAAATTTATATTAATGAGAAAATTTTACATTTGGTCTTTGAAGACTGACGTGTAGTTCACACTTATCGCACCATTCAATCAGATCAGCACTTGATCTATAACTGTCCTTCAGAGATGTCCCAAATGGAGGCAAGAAGTTAGGCTCTGCATTAGGCCAATTCTTGTATACGGACCACCCCTGAGGGAAGCATATAGCAGCTTCCTTCCACGGAGGCCGATGCCTGGGAGAGAGACATAGCTGTGAGTTTTCAGCAGACAATAGCACTGAACCATTAAAGTCCTTGAGTCTGGAGGGAGGGTCTGAGCCATGCACCAGAGAATATAAAATAAAAAGTAAGATGTAATAAAAATTAAAAATAAAGATGCAGCACATTTATTTACAACTAACACTTTTTTAAAAAAAATCTGGGATGCACTATTAATTGAAAAAAAAAGATTGCTCTTTATTACTAAGGGTCAAGAGTTTTTAGTAGGTCAGTAATTTGAGCACAAGTATGTAAATAATTCCAGGTTTAAGACCTAGATGAAAACATCCAAAGAAATATATATAATGTTCTATCATTATACATGGGACAACCCTGATTTATGGTGAGAGATAAATTCTATCCATATGCTAAAAAACTCCTCCAAAATTTTTTATTAAGTTACGATGAGATTAAAGGAACATACTAGCTCTTCCTTCGGATAAAGCAGCTTAGGAGAAATTAAATTGAAGAAATATTGGTAAAAATCCCACTAACGTATGCAAGTCAGGAAGAATGAGTCTGAGACTTATGGCCAAGATATGACTTGGGATTGATACTGAAAGCTTCAAATGGGTTTCCTTTGGTATCCTGGACCAGAAGCATTTGCAGCAATCTGTGAAAGAGATACACCAGCCAGAAAGTCCAGTGGACAGTGAGGTTTCTTCTTGATCAGGCAGAACTTGTCAGTGATATTTCAGGCAGCAGCACCAGAAAGGGTATCAGGCATAGACATATTGTGTCCAGGAACTGAAGGCAAGCAGAACAGAAGAGAGCTTATTGATAGCTGTTCCCAGCAAGGCAGCCTCCCCAAGTACACAGAGATAAAATGGCACTGCTGGAAATGCTAACTTGTCCACACTTTGTATTGCTGAAGTGGTAATGAAAATGCATATCTATTATATCTGCTCATATTAGGTTTGGCTGCTCAGCGGAAAATCCAAGTAAGCATGGCTTAAAGGAGGTGCGTTAAGTAAAAGATCCTGGAAGTTGAGAAGGAGAGATAGAATTAGAACTGACTAGATTTTCAGAAGACATTGGGGACTAAGGAGCACAAGTAATAATCAAAATAGAATAAACTCCTTGAGTAATAGAACTGGCTTTGCAGAATGTCGAGGTAAATTAGACACCAAGGAAAATCAATTGAAATAGACCAATATATGCCACCCACCTTAAAAAAGTAAAGAAGGAATTTGAAAGCATCAAGTAAACAACATAAATAAAATAAAATTTGTTATCAGAAAAGGAAGAAGAAATCAGGTTGCCTTCAGATGCCTCCTCGGCATTAAACACAAGAATGCAATGGAAGATTTGAAGGAAATGAATTATTACTAATGATTTCTATTACCAAACAGGTATTTTAATCATAAGGTAGAAGTCAAACATGAAGAGAAACAGTACTCATGTGCTTTCTCCAAAAGCACTCACTGAGGTGCTCTTTAGCTAACTGAATCCAAAAAAAAAAAAACCTCTCAAAAGTGAGCAGTTTCTAAGATAACATCAGTAGGAAGCACAAAAACCATGTAAACTAGTTATGAGAAATCAAGTATAAAAAGTATGATTATTTTTAAAAAGGCAACTAGTTGGGGAGCCCAGGTGGCTCAGTCAGTTAAGCTTCTGACTCTGATCTCAGCTCAAGTCTTGATCTGAAGGTCATGAGTTCAAGTCTCATGTTGGGCTCCTCACTGGGCATGGAGCCAATTAAAAAAAAATGCAACTACTTATCATAAGAACAGATATGTAATGTAAAATGATGATCATAAACAGGTTCTAAATACCCAGATCATGTCCCCAAAAGTGGGGGCTGGGATTTATAGAAGGAAATAAAAATATGCTAAATATGCTAATCTTAAGTAGGGTGGGATCAACAAACACAATTTTATCACTGACATTGGTAAAGAGAAAATATTAAGTTCAAGTGTGTGGGTTTTTTTTTTTCCAAAAAATAAAAGGCGAGCATTTGTAGGGTTAAGGAAAATGTAACTTGTTCAAAAATGTGAGGTAAATACCTCTGCTGAAAAAGTGAAAAAACAAAACCATAAGAATGAAAATAATAAAACTTGATCTCCAATTAACAAAATTATTAGTGATGACAATAAATATAAATGAGTTAAAACTCCTCTATTAAAAGATAAACACTCTTATAAATCAAAAATACGATCCAGAAACTTGCAAGAAATGAGGCAGCATGGAAATTTCGATTTGTAAAATCTCCTTTCCAAAAATAAGAAAAGAAGATTTATGAAGTAAAGGTAGCAAAGAAGATACAGTTAACAATGAAACAAACTAAGGGCCTTTAGCCAAACATAAAGAGTAAAAATCAGTTTTTGCTATTTTTTGTACTCTACATAAAGGTAGAACAAATTGGACCAAATTGAAAGATGTGCCACTTAAGAAGGAGTAGAAGAGAGGAAAGTGAGATATTTTTTTAAATTGTACGGCTATCCCTCAAAATTAGCAGAGCCAGAGTGGAAGTATGAGCAGTAATTTGGACAAAGAATAGAAAAATATTCTCCTTTGAGTTTCTCTTTGCTCATAGAAAACCATCAACTACATAAAAGCACGTTCACAAAAGTTGGAAGAATACTCCACATTAACCTCCCCACTCTAACCCCATTACTCTCTGGCAAATGGTAACCTTGGAGAGAACAGAGTATAATCCCCTAGCTTTAATTCTTTAGCAGAAAAAGAAATTTGTAAGAAAGAGAGAAAAAAATTGTTCAGCTATTCCTAGTGACAAATTTCAATCCACAAGTCTTCCTAACCTCTGAAGCAGGAAGGCGGAAGGCTCATCCCTATGGGATTGGACAGGGCATGGGTTCAGAAGAGTGGACCTCAATGCAGGACACTGAGTTCAATTCAAGGCAAGAAGCATGGTCGTGTCTCCCACACACCCAGTGCACTTGCCTTTCTCTATTTTTTTTCCCCCTCAATAAACAGTTTATTGCTCATTTATTTTTGTTTATGGTATTTTTTAAATAACAAGTTTTTAAACTTTATTCAAAAGGTTTTATCATTTCTATTATGATTCCTTTTCCTTCCTTTGCTTTTGTATGGAAAGACTTCCCTTGCCATGATCAGATAAATATTCACCAATAGTTCACTCTAAATCTTAAAAAAAATTAATTTATTCTTTTATCAACTTGAAATTTATTTCAACATACAATGTGGAATGAGAATCAAACTATTTATTTCCCATAAGAAAGCACTAATTGTGACTGTTGAGTCAACTGTCCTTTTCCAAAGGATTTGAAAAGGCATCCTTATCCAAAACTACTTTTGTATACACTATGTGTAGTCTTGCTTGGGAAACTTATTTTGCATTTTATTAATAAATATACCTTTTTCTGTAGCATCAACCTTTTACTTACTATAAGTCTATATTAACCATCCCTCTCTCCAAGCTTCACTCTTCACCTATATACTTTTCAAAGATTTGATTTGAATTATCTTCTCTTTTATGATCCCTTTAACCTACATACAGATCAAATGCTTTAAATGTAACATCAAGTTGAAGTATGAATGTTAAGATTTATATGCTCAGTCAGCTGAAGGGAAGAAGTTGGTAAAAGGGTACAGTTTCAACTATAAGATGAATACGGTCTGAGGACCTAATGCAAAACATGGGGACTAGAGTAGATTCCGCTCTATTGTATCATTGAAATTTACTAAGAGAAGAGAACTGAAATGTTCTCACCACATACACACGAAGATAAATATGTGAGATGATGGATGGGTTAATTAACTAGGTGAAGAGAATCCTTTTACAGTGTATACTTATATCAAATCACCATGATGCACACTTTAAACGGCTTACAATTTTATACACCAACTGGACCTCAGTAAAGTTGAAATAAAAAAGTTAAAGATTCTGTATTTAGCATAATTTCCTTGTGTTTCTCAATCATTTTAGCTAAATTATGTTTTTACCGTGTTATGTACTTCATGCCCCTTTTTCCTCTTCTTTTTCTCCCTTTCTTTATTAGCAAATGTAATGAGAATTGTATCTAAACTGGAATATCATTGAATGTGATCTCTGCCTCCACTCTACCCCCTTTGATTTTGCTACAACACAAAATACGTTGAGCAGATGTTCTACTCATTAGAGGCCCTGGCTAAGGTACAATGAAAATGGACTGACTGCCAGAAATTAGGCAGAGGAGTCTAGACCTGGTATCTTTGGTCCAATTCAATCATGTCTTGTGCTAATCCTTCCCTAGATGAATCTAAATTTATCTGTATGTCTTTGGCCTGGAGATGAAATGGAGCGTTTATTGGTATATTGTCCTTTGCAAACTTAGGAACATCTCCTCTCTTCGTCAATTGAAAAACAACCCCAAGTTAGGATCTTCATGGACTGTTGCCCTGCCATTTTAGAAAGGAAGAGATGTTTGGCTGGCTGGTTCATCAATCTGGCAGGTTTAGACATTCCCTAATATCCATTTGTTTAAATCTAAAAATTATGAAATTGTAGTTTTATCTAATTTTTATTTATAAAATAGAAAAATGGAGAAAATATATATCGGGATACCCCCCAATTCTATTCAGATCATATTTTTAAATTTTATTTTATATCACATTAATTTCCTCTATTTTAACATTTTTTCTATTCATCTAGTGTTTATATAATTCAAATAGTTGCAGATAGTCATCATGTCTACTCTTGAGTCATGGCTTGGACCAGAAAAGTATGTGGGCTGGCTTCTTCTTCTTCTTCTTTTTTTCCCCTTTTCCTTTAGAATTCAGTTGGTCAAAATTATCACTTTGGGTTTTTTTAATACATTTTTTATTTCATTTTTTCTAAATGAGTCTTCACCAGAATTCTTTCTTTTTCTGGATATGTGTATCTAGAAATTAGTATTTCCTGTGCCAGAGAGACATAGGAGACGTGGTAGCCAGTGTATGATATTTAACTTAGTAAAATCTGAGTTTAAAACTTTTTTCTACTTTTTACCAATTTTATGCTCATAGGCAAGCATAACTTCTCTAAATTTCCTCAAATAAAAATTGTTATCCCAACAGTCTCACTGGTACAGATAATTGAACATACAAATCTGATAAAAATGATATTTTTTCAAGTTTCATTCATATGTCCTCCATAGAGATGTTATTTACACATTCACCTACCTATATGACTCACTTCCTTTTTAGAAGCAAGAACAAACACCAAAAAAATTAAAAAGGAAATTTCAGACTACTAAATATATTATAACACAACGTTGAGTCCGATACTTTGTCGGTGAGCTCAGTGTAAGATAATAGAGTCTGCAAATAGACTTTTTGGTAATGTTCATAGTTTATAAATGACAAATACGCAATTTCTATTCACTTGGGAAAAGTTAGATTATTTCAGCAAAAATTTTGGAAACATTGTCACAAATGAATCCCTATCTTATAAAAATCCAAGTTTTTAATGTTTTAGAAATAAATAAGAAATGGTAAAAAGAAATAAATCAGCGATGTGAACAATTTCTCTTTTGATCTATATTTGAATTATGAAGACATTACCAAGAAAATACATCATAATCGTTCAGATCTTTCAAAAGGTCAATATAAGAGTGCTTATGGAAATTCAAAAATCAAGCACAGGTATTATTTAATCTAGCAGTCCTTTTAAAAACTTACAGTCAAAAGGTAATTGGGGGCACCTGGGTAGCTCAGTCTGTTAAGCGTATGACTTCAGCTCAGGTCATGATCGCAGGGTCCCAGGATTGAGCCCCACATCGCATTCAGCTCCACGCTCAGCAGGGAGTCTGCTTGTCACTCTCCCTCTCCCTCTGCCCCCTCTGCTCCTCTTCCCCCCACTGCTCATTCTCTCTCTCTCTCAAATAAATAAATAAACAAATCTTTCTTTAAAAAAGTTGCTTCCTAGGACGCCTGGGCGGCTTGAGTCATGATCGCAGGGTCCTGGAATTGAGTCCCACATCAGGCTCCTTGCTCAGCAGGGAGTCTGCTTCTCCCTCTGCCTGACACTCCCCCTGCTTGTGCTCTCTCTCTCTCTCTCTGACAATAAATAAATAAAATCTTTAAAAAATAAAATAAAATAAGTTGTTTCCTTCTGTACTGTCACAGAACTTTTACTTACCTTCTCAATCCCACCTGTGAAAACTCTAAAGAGAAAGAAACTATTTGCAGCCCAACACAAAGGGGGGAAATTTCTAAAATAGATAATCCGTTTTTGCATTCCTTAAAGTTATTTTTTAATAAAAGAACTCTCAAAAGTGTTAAGTTACAAAAAAAATGTTGAAGAATAATACATTAAAATCGTGGGGGGGGGGGAGGAAAAAAGACACATCTCCAAATTTATAATATTAATATGAAGATCATAATTTAACAAAATATATCGCCTGGACTTGCCGTCCCGGTAAATATAAACAAAATTACCACAACAGCCTACTGTGGCAATAAACAGGTTTTGATAAGCTAAATGAGCTTTTTTCATATATTGATGTGCAGTGACAGGCAAAATTTTTGCTTTCCAACTTCTGAAAGTTAGATGAATTTTAAAAACCAGGGGAAAAGGCATACATGAGTGCTCTGAGGGTAAATCTACAGTATTTAGAAGGGAAAAGATGGCCAGGAAGCGACACTGCAAGGCTAGGAGAATGTGTCATACGTAGGAAAATCTCAGCTTAATCTCACTCCATCAGCTGAGTGAGAGATCCGTCCCGCTTCATCTGACTACTTTGGCTCTCATTTTCTCTCTACAAGCAAACACTAAAAATCAACGCTTCAAACCAGACGACGACGAAGTTTTCTCTAAAGGACTGAGCACATGACAGTTACGTCTGAAATGTTATAGATGCATTCCTTTGGCAACTCTGTGATTCTAGGGTGGCCCCAGTTATAGTACTTTTGTTAAAATAAAATCATTTCAGTGCACTTGACACAGGGAGACCCAATATCCGTTTGTCAAATGCTCTGCTTTCTGGTGCCCAACAGATATCTACATGGTCAGCCTGCTGGTCTGTTGATAATTTTACATCCTTGAAGTCAGGCTTTATGATCTCACCATCTGAAGACATCAAAACATCGAAGGCACCAGACGACGGCAGTCACTTGATATATCCTCGCTCTCATTTTTGTTTTTTGTTCAGGTTGATGGAAAAATGTAAATGTAGCTTTGGATATCAGGATGTTAGCACAACCCTAGGGGGAAAGGGTAGTTTTCTTTGTAACTTGGCAGGCCTGGAATGGCCGCTTCTGACATCATGGGTATTTTTAATGAAATATTAATGACTCTGATTTTAATAGGAATTTCAGCACAACCTAAATTAAGCCATTGGAAAAGGGATATGGTCCCGTTAAGAACAGTAAAACCGTAAGCCCCCTTCCTGAAGAGTAGCTGTGAGTAGTTAAAGTGACAATCAATTTAAACAGGCCATATTGCTTTGTAACTCTCTGAAGTGTGAAGTCCCAGCATGCCCGATGTATTTCATTTTAATTTCCTTTTGGACAGAGCTATGGTTAGTGGGGAACCTCACACACAAAAAGAAAAAAAAATGTGCAAAAGAGGAGGAAATTATTTAACCCTTTCAGAAAGCTATGCGATGCATTTCACGAGGTAAAGAAAAATAAGCATGATTAAGTTTCTCCTTTTGTTTTTAAAGAAAAATAAGAGTGGAGCAGCGCATTCAGTCATGATGGCCAATCTTACTGCTAATTTCTGTTAAAAGCCCTGAAATGCTCTCTTAACACTTACTTTGAGTTGTTGTTGTTGTTGTTGTGCGTGTGTGTGTGTGTTTCTTAAGAAACTAGGGGTTCAAAAATAAATCTTCCTTTGGTCTATCTATATAGGAAGATAAAAAATCCTGTTATTTCATATGATTTTTTCCCCCCATCTCTCCTTGGAAGGACCTAGCTCCACGGTCAACTGCTGATCTGTTGATAATTTCACATCCTAGAAATCACGTCTCAAGATACGGCTTTTGGAGGCAAATCAACTTTGATGTTTTCGAGATGGTGACCTTGTCAATTTTTACAAAAATGCCAAATAAATCTGAAGGACTCTTTAAAAACTAGAAATGTTTCCTATGCATAAAAGGCTCAGCTACCTGCAGAAGTTTCTGTGAGACTGTTTTGTTCCAAAGCAGCCAAGAGAGAAGACAGCAATTATTCAGTGGAATGTGGAAGGGAGAGTTGGACTCGGAGGCAGGAGAGCTAAATTTGACTTTTATTAGCTTTGATGCAAATTCATAATTTGATATTGTTAAAGTCATTTGTTCTGTTGGTTTCATTTTTTATTCTCTCAGTGAATACTGGGATGTACATTAAACACAAAGCACCTTTTGAGATTTTTATGTGTTCAAAGTATCAATTTTAATTTTCCTAAAATATTAGCTGTTGGGAAAAAAAAAAGCAAATTTTGCCATATGTGTGATATTTTTACCTTAATACAAATTTAAAGGTGACTGTCTGTATTAAAATCATCTACAAGAATAATTTCATTCAAGGATTATTTTAATACCAAAAATAATGAAGGACACTGTTTTGTGTCCTTGTATGAAGAATGGAAAGCATGACCACATTCTTTTGATAAGAATAGCATGTATCAACTCATAATTAAATGAAATTTCATCAAATTCATATTTCTGAAGTGCAGTTGTGGCAATAATACTCATTCTGGTTAAAAAAAAAAAAATCTAATGCTTCCAAAACTAACGATGGAATTTCTTTCCTAGACTGACCTTCAAAGCATTCCAAGATTTCATTTACTTCACCTTAATGCCTGTCCAATATCTTTTCCCATTATTGCCAAACTGCACTCCTTTCTCTAATCTGGCTTACTGCTATTCCTTGTTTCGGGGATTCTCTTTGACATCAACAGATGTCAAAACTTACCCAGCGTTCAAGGTCTAAAGCAAATGCCATCTGCTCCCCTGATCTATTGATTGCACATGATTTCTCTTTCCTGGATTCTCATGGTAACCGAATTTTGTGGGCATGAAGAGTTAGCTTAAACACTGGCCCTACTAATTTAGGGTACTGACCTCACTTATTCCCCTGAATTGTGAGGCTATCTGAAAGGTATTAAAAATGTCTTCCCTGAAGAGTTAAGAGATGTGAAGCACACGACAGACTTTGCAAGTGTATAGTTCCTTCTGTTTTTCCTGTTGTCTTCTATGACATCACGTATTGCTTATTTATTTGTAAATAAAAAACATGTTACTATTATATATTATTAATATAAACAGGTGCAGATTTTCCATTACTAAATTGCATAGTATACACATTGACGTTTTGGTTCTGGCATAAGGAATTTCCTTCCCCATTCCAGAGAGTCAGGAGGGACCAAAGTCTCCCTCTGCTTTCTCCCCCAGCCCCTGGGAGCAACATATGAGCACGAGACCTCAAGGCTTAACCAATCAGATACATGTCAGGATTTGGATCCTGAGCAAGCAAGACCAAGATGAAGAACAGGTTACAATTCATATGCAGAAGTATGGGACAGTGTCTTGTAGCCATGGCATCCTGGCCAAAATGTCCCTGGTATGGCCTCCTGCTTCTTGGCTGCCTCTGTCTGGTATAGTTTCCTAGCTTGTTCACATCAATTGTGTCAGCCCCTGATCTACTTGATTTCTCTTTGCTTAAAGGGTATCTACCCCAAAGATAGAGATGTAGTGAAACAAAGGGACACCTGCACCCCAATGTTCATAGCAGCAATGTCCACAATAGCCAAATTGTGGAATCATCTGTCCATCGACAGATGAATGAATAAAGATGTGGTTTATATACACAATGGAATATTAATCAGTCATCAGAAAGGATGAATACTTACCATTTGCTTCGACGTGGATGGAACTGGAGGGGATTATGCTAAGTGAAATAAATCAATCAGAGAAAGATAATTACCATATGATTTCGCTCATACATGGAATATAAGAAATAGTGCAACGGATCGTAGGGGAAAGGAGGGAAAACCGAATGAGAAGTCAGAGAGGGAGACAAACCATGAGAGACTCTTAACTCTGGGAAACAAACTGAGGGTTGCTGGAGGGGAGGTGGGCGGGGGGATGGGGTAACTGGGTGATGGGCATTAAGGAGGGCATGTGACGTAATGACCACTGGGTATTACATGCAACTGATGAATCATTGAACACTACATTGGAAACTAATGATGTACTGTATGTTGGCTAATTGAACTTAAATTTAAAAAAAAAAGAAAAAAGAAAGCAAGCCCCTGTAGTTTCTATTTCTTGCAACTGAAAGCAATACAGATATCAAATTTAACGAATATCTATCTCCGAGTTCTTGAATGCACCACAAGTGCCTGATGTGATTTCCTGGTTTCATTGTTTTAGTTAGCTGGATTACTTCTATATAAAAATTTGTCAACTATTACCCCAAGTACTGTTTCTATAGAAATGTCAGGACAAATACTTGAGACTTTTTCCTTATTTGCCAGCTTTTATTTCTCTAGCTTTTTTCCAAAGATGACTTATATTTTTAGTATCCCTGTAAACTCATGGATATAAACATATCTGAAATGTTTCTATTACTTGCAGTTATGGTGCTATTAAAACTCAAAATGTCCGACCTATGTTTGCAGGGGCCTCTTCAATTTGACTTCTGAGTCCTTGTCCCCCAAAAAACAGTAGTTTTGGATAGCATCCTTGATTTCTGTTAGGGAAATTTTTTGTTTTGTTTTGTTTTAAGGCTTATCTTATGTATTTCCTGCTCAGACCTTAGGTCAAACATTTCTCCACGGAGGCAGATTTTCCTTGAGACAATGGGTACAATCTTTTAGTGGTAGTCTATCCAAATGCTTACGTCTTCCGTTTTTTTACTTCCCCTGAAAATGAAAATCTTTATATTGTCATTCTAAATATTAAAAACCACAAAAAAGTAAACATTCTCCCACAGGCTGCTTGCTTTGTAGTAAGAATTTGTAGATAAAATGGCCATTTGGATGGGGGGGGGAGATCAATAGCCAAAAAAAAAAAAAACACCAAAAAACAACCAGGAAATCAATTAATTGTTAATTCAAGCAAATGAGTTATAAAAGTACTGGAGTGATACATGCAGAATAAGGTGAACAATTAACCAAATGATCCATTACGTGGTCCAAAAAATTTTAGACAAAACGGAGAACAAATTTTGCAAAGTTACATCACTTTTTTTTAAAAAGAAAGAAAAAAAATCTTTGTTTGAATCAGTTAAGAAACTCCAACTTAATCTGACTTTTAAAAAATTATATTATATATTTAAAAATATAAATATACTTATATATTGAAATATAAATATGAATATATTTATATATTTAAAAATATAAAATAAATTTTTTAAAAAATGTCTTCCGTAACTGAAATAAAAATGCAGAAGTCAATCTCCCAGTATTCCAGGCATTGGAAGCCCAGTAATATCACCAAGGACTCACGTTCTTTAACTGCTCAATCTTCTGGTTTCTGGCTTCATCTTAAAACTAGTTCCTTTAGGCTTAGGAGAGTTGCTAGGTAACGCCCACCACTCAGCATTACAGCTGCCATAACAGCCTCCAGGAGTTAAGGGAGATTGTGGAGAAACCTGATGGTTTTACCCCTAGTGGGAACGTCCTCTTCTTCCATAGTAACAGAAGGTGATAGACTTCACCCCGAAAACTCATTTCCCAGCCTTCTTTGTAACTGAGGATGACTAAGTGACCAGGTTCTGGACAGTGGGATGTGAACATATGCCATGCTATGGGAAAGAAATACAGGGCTATGTTCCTAAGTGAGAGTCGCCCGAGGTTTGTTTGTTTGTTGTTTTTTGTTTTGTTTGTATAGCCACCTAGTCTGGCTAGGTACGGTGGTCACCTATACACAGATCCTCTCTATAGGTGACTTTTTTAAATTAAGAAATCTTACCATAGAAGTCCCCTGAAATAACCCCCTAAAGCCGTAAAGGGTTTTCTTTTTCTTTTTTTCCTTTGGCAGGACTGGGCCACCTGCCCACATCCAAGCCAATTAAACGCAGGCCGTATTGAAAGTATCATGCCGATTATCGTGAATTCTTAGAATGAGCAGGGTCTGTGTGCTTGAGCTGGGGATGCGAGCATGTTTCTAAACAGCACACGAGTACGTGGAATGCTAAACAAAATGACTGTTTGAAGGAAGAAAGTAGAAATTGAACTAGCAACCCTAATATAATTGCTATATTTACCAATGTATTATGTCTTGTCCACATATAAAAGTGAGAATACATGCCACGCAATTACATACAATGTTGCATCAGTCACAGTGTGTATGTAGCGTGGTGTGTGTGGGTGCGCCTGAGAGAACAACAGATAAGCCCACACCCCGCGCCCCATGCACCTGCATAATATTGCTTAATGCACAGTGTATGTATAGTTGCCATTCTGCGTTTTCACTTAAATTATGCACTCATTTCCATGCGACTAAAGCTTTTAATTATTATCCCATTAGTGCTCACATAAAAATTCATTGAGTAAAAGGCACTGCATTGTATTTTAATGACGTCACCTTACCTTAGTGTCACCTAGCTTTGCAAACTCAATTCTCATTTGTTTCCAGGGGATGTTGTCATTAATGCCTTCATGTGAATGACTTTTTTTTTCTTTTAGTTTATTTCATCAGGAAACACTCCTAGAATGTTCAAATCACAGTAATCATTACTGTTACCCATTCTGCATACTTTCCAAAAGGCTATACCAGGTTACACTCTTGAAATAATATAGGAACATACCATATAAGTGTAACCTTGTTTGTTTGGAATTTACTTTTTTAATTTATACTTTAATGAGGGTAAGGTGTCACATCATTATTAATGCCATTTACCATGATAGGTCAGTGAAACAAAATTTGCTATGTATATCTTTTTTCTTGATCTCCTGGTTGATTTCCCCCCCCAGGATTTTAATATTTTCTTACCAAAGTTTTACACTATTTTTAAAACAAAATAGTCCCTTTTGAATGAATATTTATTTCGAAGACAATCTGAAGGTTAGAGAGCTATTAATAAATATTTGGCAAATGGTCATTTTTATACTCATGTATATGAGCATGCATTTATCATTCGTCCTTTTAGAATCAACTTTGATATTTCAAATTACTTATTTTTCCACATGCAATTTAGTACAAATGTATGAAGTTATAAGAACTCCACTGAGCTTCAAATAAGATTGCGCTAATACACAACTTACCAGGAGAACTAGCACAATTATCCTATTTTATCTTCCCTTCCAAGGACATTTTATATATACGAGTCTTATTTTTTTTTTCTCAAGTACAAAAAAAAAAAAAAAATCCCCAAAGCATAATAAATTTTCTGAAGGACATGCTCTTTTCTTTATGCTGGAAGCAAAGTCACAAGTACACCTTTATGCTTACAGACTTTGAGTGGTCAAGGAAGGACACAACAAATATGGATGTGTTTTGGAATTTTTGGAGTTAGTCTTATTTTATGCTTCTCCACAAACCAGATTTAAATTTCTCCGTAGAAACCTTGATCTCTGCTGTATCTTTTCCTGACAAATGGGTCATTGATGAGTATTTGAATAATCCTCGCATTATCTCATTTATTTTTGCAACCATCTGAAGTTGGCAATAAAAACTATTTTCATCATTTTTGCGGCATCGCTGTGTTGGGATGAGAGGCATAGCTGATGTATCAGACTAAGAATATTCAGATTGGGGGTGCCTGGGTGGCTCAGTTGCTTAAGCATCTGCCTTCGGCTCAGGTCGTGATCCCAGGATCCTGGGATCGAGCCCTGCGTCAGGCTCCCTGCTCAGTGGGGAGCCTGCTTCTCCCTCTCCTGCTCCCCCTGCTTGGGCTTTCTCTCTCTCTGTCAAATAAATGAATGAAATCTTTAAAAATAATAATAAAAAATACTCGGATTATGCATGCTGAATAAGGCACAAGCCACTCGCATCCAGGTTCCAGTTTGAGGAAATGAAAACCCCAGGGTCATTTTGATTGAAGGAACAGTTTCAGCACACCCATGCAAATGAAGCCAAGTGACAAGAGTTGTAATTACAGACTCCTGAAACGGGGTGGGGGGCGGCAGAGGGGGCAATGAGCCAGGGTCCTCCATGCCAGGCCACGAGCAGGCAGGAGACCAGACCAAGAGCAGAGGGACCGCACTGGTTACTTACAAGGTGTTGGGTGGAGGCCACCAACTTTTCACGGGCTCCACTCTAATTGGTTATTTTCAAAGGTGCCCCAGGAAAAGCAGGGCAGGAACTTGGGACAGGAATCCCAAACTCGGGTCCTTCTCTAAATGCCCAGACTCTGGGTGTGAGTCAGTTGGTTGCGCTGTAACACGTCTGAGCAGCATCTCAGAGTGGCTGTTTTCTCGTCACATCAGGGGAGGGGAAGAAGCTCCAACAGAGGCAGGACCATGGGGCCCGGGTGGCCTTGGAGCCATGAGTGTGCCGCCCTCCTTGAAAAAGCGTGACTCTCTTCCAATACCACCCTTTCGTGCCTAAACCCCTTAAGGCTGCACTGACTTTCTCGAGATCTTTCCTCTGGAACCAGAACTCTGGTCTTCAGACCCCCACTCTGGTTCTTTCTGCCCGTGTAACAGAATATTCTCCAGAACACAGGAAGTCTCCGCGTTCCTTGCTTTGCATTTACAGATCCGCGCCAAAGTAGCTATACGTAATCTGTCCAATCTGGCCAAGTCACCCTTTTCCAGGGCTTTGTTCAAATTGTCCCCTCTGCCAGGAAGCCCCCTGGCCCATGCTTCACTTGGTTAAAGCCTGCTGTCAGCGCAGTGAGGTCCATATACAAATTTCCATAACTGATAGTGTCTTATTTCCTCGCTAGGTTTTAGGCTCACTAGGTTGAGACAGGGACCGGGCCTATCTTGTTTTTCACACACTGCCCCACCGTGAGCCTGGAGCCTGACACGGTACGTGATAAGGAGACAAAAAGTGACAAGATGAATCTTTTAAAAAGATTCCAACCGGGCACCCTATTTTCTTGAAAGACTTGCCTTTCCTATTATGTCTCGGAGTCTGTCATGACAATACATGCAGAACTCTCTCTCTAATTACCACTTCCCCAACTGACTAAGAATTACATGAGGCACCTGTTTGTTTTTTCTTTGTAAAGGTAATGACTGATACAGTCCTCGATACATAGTAAGCGCTCTGTCTCTTTCTCAATATATATCATGTAACACACACACAGAGCTTCAGCGAGTGTGATATGCCGTCACTTCCTGGTCACTTTTTGGAGCTAAGGAACTGACAAATGTATGAAGTTATAAGACGTGTCCCCTCCGGTCTGTGACGGCACAGGAGAGGACAAGTAAGAAGAAGTACTCGGACACTTGAATCTTAACGGCTTATCTTTGCGTTTCTTGGATAATAGAAATACTTTCCCTTGTGGTATACAAAACTTTGATTTTATTTTAGAAGAGGCGTATGTCAAACACACCGCAATGGGGATCACTCATCCTAGGATTTTGGCTATTGGCAGGTTTACCTTGATCCTGGAAGAAAAGACACACTCATGGGTGATAGTAGAGCACCGAGCAATGGGAAATACTGCAATGCATACAAGCTCCATGGAAACTACACCCTGAATTTGTTCTACTCTTTGCCACATCTCCAGTGTTCCTGAGCTGTACCTAAGACATAACAAGTGCTTCACAAACATTTGTTAAATTCCAGGGGAGTACAGTGGAAAAAGGTCTTATGAGAACTCAGTTTCTTTGGGAAAAAGTTTCAGTATGTTGTAAAAAAATGACTTACCTTCACACACTCTATATGTCTGTCTAATGTATCTCTGAAAAACACGACACAATGAATTTGAAATACACAATGAGAAGCTACTTTTCTTAGTGTGCTTTCCTTTATGACTTAGAACAAATAATTATGAAACGAACGATCCCTAATAATGACCACACAATCTGAGGTTTTGTATTTTTCTTCTTTGTTAACCCTAGACCCCGTTATTGAAATGGAAAGTTAAGCTGACATTTTTGCAAGTTTTTTTCTTCTTTTTTATAGTCTAAAGGTTAATGAGCTGTCGTGTGGTTTAGTGCTGTGTGCGCTAAGCTAGCACCTAATATGTTAAGTTGGGCGTGATTCAAGCCTTCCAAAGAAAAGTGGCCTCTGACAGTACGGATGGGGGAGGGGAGGACAGAAGGGAAGAAGCCAGTACCATTGTGCTCATGTTATTGCTCAAGAAAGGTGGTCCTGGTCAGCGCACACTGCTGTTTGGGACTTTATATGCAAGTTGTTCTCGGGGGGAACATAAATATCCCACATTCCATTTCGAGAGGTGCTGGGTTATAGGTTATTGACCAGTTTAGGGATTTATAGCTGGAGTCAGTAATTGTTAAGGAAAAATGGCTTGACAATTTTATTATAGTTTTGGAGGCCTGCTGGAAAAGTTGAATATAGATTTACCTAAGAACTAACTTGATCTTAGTAATAATAGGCATGTCTGCGTGTGTGCGCACGTGCATAGTGACATTCTTACACTTTAATACAGACGATGTTTTCCTTTTCATGGACAAGTGTATAGTACTAATTCAGGTGCATGTGTCACACGAATAAGTATACTATATAGTGTTTTGTAAGAATATATAGATTATTGTCTATAAACGAAATGCTGACAAATAAATCCTTTCTGAACAAGAACTTGTTAATTTGTTTCAGATTTGAGAGTAGTCGAGGAAGAAAAGAACAGCTACTTTTTTACCAGTTGGTTTCATATCTCACCACCACATTGCTCCCCGCCAAAAGATATGCCCACACAATTTAAAATCTGAACAAATTAATCAACTAATTTTTTTTGAATCTACAGATTTTAAAAAGTTGATTTAGAGATTTAATTATCACCCCGATTCTTTCTGATGCTTCATCTTGTAGGAACTCATAGATCAAGATTCAGTGCTAAAAATTAGTTTGATATTTTTATGTTGACATAGAATATTACGAAAAACTTCCTCTAAAAAGCATTCAGCAAGCAGGTGCTACTGCAAAGTTCTGGGGCAAGTTTTAAGTAAGAATTGTGGATTTCCGTTCACTTGAATTTTGCAAGCAACAATTGAACACCCAGTGTTCACCCACCAGATCAGTTGTAGGGAAATACCTTCAACATACAGGCCTATGCCCCCTTTCAGACACACAAGGATGAAACCAACAGAATAGAAAAATTGAGAAGACATTTTTTCAGGGTGCTAAGCTAGGAGAGAGGACCACACCCACAGTGGACACCTCAAGGGATTTCTGCAATGCGTGACTCTTCACCCTCAAGAAACAACCCAGAAAAGATCCCACCAAAACTCCACTCTATATCCTGCTTGCCCACATCTCATCCTCACCCTCAACACAGAACAGGAACTAGAATTAAGAACAAGGTATGTTGCTGTCAGTTACCAATCTTCGAGAACAATGTGGTTACAGGGAAGTCTGAGGAGAGTAGGAATCAGGAAGGATTTCTGCCTAACAAACACCTTCGCTGAGCAAAGAGATATGCTTTCCACTGCAAAGTATGTTATGCTAAATCTCACCCAGAAAACAGGGACGGGGTGCCTCCCACGAGTCCCACTTTATTTTGTAAGGGCTACAGTGGTGAACGAACACAAGCAAGGTTGAACGTTGGGACCAGCCACTCCAGGTGGAGCCACTCTCAGCGATGGGCCATCCATCCTGTGTTGAGAGGACAAAAGGCACGAGGTCTGACCTGGAGGCACAGCAACCAAGTTCTAACTTCGCACATTGTACTTTTAGAAATAATAACCCTGACTAATTTAGATAGATATTTAACTACCTCCGGTGTGTTAAGGAAATGTGTGGGACTTAGGACTCTTGAAAACAGGACCTATTAGACATAAAGAAGAACACACACAAAGAAAAGGATAATAATTTAGAAATGAAGTAACAGAGATGTCATAGGATGATAAAGCTGATCACATTCTGATGGTCAAGTCTGAAGATGACAGTTAAATAAGTCGATAATTGGGAAGATGAATAGATAAATAAAAGTATTCACAGCTTCCATTTTCTTACGTGTCTTACCAGGGAGGTGGCCTTCTGCTAACAGGTGCTCTCCAAGTCAGGTCCAGAGCTAGGTCCTATTTCCTCCCCTCTTTCTTAATGTTTATTTGTTGATACTGGAGTAAAACAAAGCATCCTTTATCTCATGATAGGCAAGCCTTCCTCCTCGTCTGTCAGGCTGCTGTAATAAATTGCCATAAACTGGGTGGCTGATCAACAACAGAAATTTATTTCCTACCATTCTGGAGGCTGGAAGTCCAAGATCAAGGTGCCGGCGGATTCCCCGTCCGGCAAGAGCCTGTTTCCTAGTTCATAGACGACCTTTATTTCTCTGTGTCCTCATATGGTGGAAGGGATGTCTCTGAACTCTCTTTCATAAGGGCACAGTCTCATTCGTGAAATTTGTGACCTAACTGCCTCCCTAAGGCCTCACCCCCAGATACCATCACATTGGGGATTTGTTTCAACATATGAATTTTAGGGGGACCCAAACATTTAGTTTATGCCACCTTCACTTTAAAATGTGCATGTTCAGCACGTTAAGGCCTTGCTTGGATACCTTGTGGCTTGTGGTACCAAGCGAGGGAATACATGATGCCACGGGACAAACACGGTCTATCTCCCTGGGAGCATGTCCTTAGCTAGAAAGTTAGAAGGGCGCTTAGCTCAAAAGGGGTTCCAAGCATGCTGTTGCACTGAATTCAACAACCTAATACAGTAAGAGGTAAATAGCATTAAAAACAGCCCAAATTCACTACCTTTTTTCTGATTTATTGTGTCTTTATATACTTAAAGTGTATTCTTTTTAAAACTGTGTCACCTCGAGGCTCCTGGGTGGCTCAGTCGTTTAAGTGTCTGCCTTTGGCTCAGGTCATGATCCCAGGGTCCTGGGATGGAGTCCCAGTTCGGCTCCCTGCTTCTCCCTCTGCCTGCTGCTCCCCTTGCTTGTGCTCTCTCTCTCAAATAAATAAAATCTAAAAAAAATAAAATAAAATAAAATGAAATTGTGTCACCAGCAGGGTACACGTGATATTCCCAAACAAAGCCGAGTGTTGGCGCATAAGCCAGAAGCTACCCAACAGTCCTTAAAGAGTGTGCCGTTTATAAAACTAGGGTCTTTTCAGCTTCAAATCTGCTCCTTCCTGATCGGTTGCCTGAGGTGGGGCCAGGAGTCAACCATCCCTGTGCCTGCTCTGCCAGCACCCGGTTGGCAGCGACAGGAAGGGTGAGCTGGGAGACTGGAGGGCCAAGGAGTGATTGGCTCGGTCATATGAGCTTCCTGTCAGTTTTCCTGTCATCTTGCTAGCTTTGCTGCCGCAGTCTGCGGTGGTGCTTTACTCTGATAGCAGCTGTTGAATCCAGTCCTGCTTCCCTACGCTTACAGAGCGGCCTCAGCATGCCACCTGTCACTAGCCACCCAGCTCCTCCTCCCCAGAAGTCTAGTCCCCAGTGCTACCAGCTCGCAGATCTGAGCTCAGAGACATCAGTCCCATCTGAGGAATGGCCCCTCCTCGGATGTCTGTGGAGTGCGTTCCCCAGATGACTTCCAATGTGCAATAGTCACGGGGAGCTAACTGTCATTGACGTTTACGTACCCTCGACTTCTTAGGGCTCTCTTCGTGTCCTTCCAGTTCCTCAATATTTAATTTTCAGTTCTTTATTTCCTCTGCTTAAGGAACTCATATGATCTCTGCCTCTGCTCTAGGTGCCGAGTGATCCCAGCAAGCAGATCAAAGGTAGTATTGGGGGGTTGATTTGGTGAAGAGACTGCAGTAGCCTAGTCAGGTGTCAGGTATATCCCCCCCGCCCCCATTCCGAAATGATCCACCATGTATTATACCTCTTTTTGTATGGTAGATGGTAACATTTTAGCTGTTTTTCTTTTACTTTCGATGGGACATCTTGACATACTCAGACATTTGGACTCCCAAACGTCACTGGGGATGTGAGTCTCTAAAATCGAGTACTGTTTTTTTCCCCCCTACTCTCTGATAGTCTTATTTTAAGGCATCTGAACTATTTGGTGCTACAGGTCAAATAAAATAATCAAAATAAAATATTCACTCAGTGGCAGAATAAAGTTGACAGAGTAAGGAGACCATGAACCTAAAGACAAGCCTGTAGATATTATCTCATATGAAAAAAAAAAAAAGGAAAAGAAAGAAAGAGAAACTAAAAAGCATTAATGAAGGAACCTGTAAGACAATATCAAAAAGAGTCAGATTTCCTCCTGGTTGGTACACATGTGGAAAACATCTGAAAAGTACTATACAGGTTTTCAAAACTGAATGGATATTGAAAGATAGGTGATTAGTTGTGTTATGAGCCAAACTGAGATGATTGCTAGAACAATCCATAGGATTTAAAAAAGACCCAGAATCTCATAGAGTAAAATTAAAAATTTAAGGATACAACCCACAATTACTTGGATATAATTATGAAGACTCAAGAAAATCTCAACAATTTGCAGGGGAATAAGTAGGTAACACTAATGTTGGGATTATCAGACTAATTTACAGTAACTATCACAATTAGGCTCCCGGAAGTAAGATAAAATGCTCTTGAAAGGAATGAAAGATAGAAAGTCTCAGCAGATAAATAGGATATATGAAAAAGAACCAAATGAAACATTTAGAACCTAAAAATAAAATTATTATTTTTTAAAAGAGTAAATAAATTTTTAAAAAATCAATAGCAAAATGGGGATGACGGTGGAGTCAGTGAAAATAGATGAGTAGAAATTACTCATTCTGAAAAAGAATTGAAAAAATAAAGAACGGAGCTTTAGGTATCTGCAGGACAATTCTCCAAGTCTAATATTCCTGCCACCAGAGTTCCAGAAAGAAAGACAAAAGAGGGTGGTACAGGAAAGTAGTTGAAGAAGTACTGGCTGAAATTTTTGCAAACTTGGTAAAAGATGTAAATTTTCAGTATCGAGGCTGAGTGAATCCCAAATAGGATGAACTAAAAAAAAGAAGAGGGAAGAAGAAGAAAAGAAGAAGAAGAAGAAGAAGAAGAAGAAGAAGAAGAAGAAGAAAAAGAAGAAGAAGAAGGAGGAGGAGGAGAAGGAGAAGAAAGAAAGAAAGAAAGAAAGAAAGAAAGAAAGAAAGAAAGAAAGAAGAAAGAAAAAAAAAAAAGCCACTTCCAGACACATCACAATCAAACTGCTAAAAACTATAAGCCCGGAAAGGAAATGTAACAGCAGCCAGAGAAGGAAAAAACGAAATGAAAAATTACAAATAAGGAAGCAACCTTGATTTGAAAGGCGCCAGATTTCTCATCAGATGACAAAAATAAACATACAAAAAAATTGAGAAAATTTATTTTATGAATATTTCCTAAAATGATGGATCAATATATACTCTGGTGATGAGAGCTAGTTGGTTTTTGTTTTTGTTTTTGTGTTTAGAAGTAAAACAACCAAACAAAACCCCCCTGCGGTAGGAAACTTAAAGTTCTCACTGTTCTTTGAGATCAGCCCTTGGATGGAAAGAAGCACAGATAATGAGAAACTTTTTTTTTTCAACTTAATGTAAAATCTTATCTCTGAATGAATGTGTAGACACATTTTTCCTGTCTAAAACTGCATGAATTGGTATTACATA
This sequence comes from Ursus maritimus, assembly GCF_017311325.1. Lineage (NCBI taxonomy): Eukaryota > Metazoa > Chordata > Mammalia > Carnivora > Ursidae > Ursus > Ursus maritimus. The sequence continues at coordinate 9,747,994 of NW_024424897.1, read as the reverse complement.
TAATAGTGATATTCTCAATGACCACCAAACCTTTAATGGGGTTTTTATCTTAAATGTGGTGACTTTTTGAGGAGAGACACTTTCCTATGTAACTGTATTCTATAATAGTTTCCAACACGAAATACATGTTTGTAGAGATTTGCTAAATCACAGAAAGAATGAGAGATCCTATCTTTTTAATTTGTTTTTTCCAGAGAGAGAGAATGTGATTGGGGGTACAGACAGAGTCAGAGGGGGAGAGAGAATCCCAAGTAGACTCCACAGTGAACATGAAGCCCTATGTGGGGCTCAATCTCACTGCCCTGAGATCATGAGCTGAGCTGAAATCAGGAGCCAGACGCTTAAACAACGGAGCCACCCAGGTGCCCCAAGAACGAGAGATCCTAATAAGTAAATGTGTGATGCAAATTATATTGTTTTTCAATATTCTCAACATTTACTGTGTTACCAGTTAACAAAAATTAACAGTTCACAAAAGAGAAGGGGAAAAAATGATCAGAGATAAGGATCTTAAAGTATGGAATTCATTTTTTTTTAAAATCAAGATTGGTATAGGAAAGAATAGTTTGACTGAAAGTGACCTTGAATCTCATAACCACATGATATAAAAATCGCCTAATAATGTATAAGCTGGCAAAAGCTTTCTTCGATATTTCCCTCTACACGGGTGTAAACCAATCTCCTCTTTATGGTCCAGACTGATATTTTTGTCTCATGAAAGATACAGGGAATCGAATAATTCCATCAGAGGAGAGTTTTGAACTATGTTTTTAAAAAGTGACAGGTCAATATTTTTTAAATCTGTGTCTTTAATTATTTCCTTACAATAATAAATTGAGAGATGGGCACTAATATTGTAACGAAACAACAGAGGAAGTAGCATGTTTTTAAAAGCCTCCCAGCCATGTGGCTCCTGCTCTATGACTTTTGTCTCAATGGTTTCCTGAACATAGGTGGAAAACACTACTCTCATAATATTACTCGAGCCTTCTCTCTTCTCCGTCGTCTTTTAGGTTGGTCATTGGGGGAATCACCAGATGAGAAGAAAGCTTTCAAATCCATTACTGCTTTCCTATCCCTTCAACACCTTCTGATGTCCACTGGGGTTTTCACAGGTTCTAACATTACTTCAGTGATTCAGCAAGCCTTTGAATTGTGTTCAGGAAGGGAATACTATTCTCTTTCTAATTCTCCTAGGCATTCACCTTTCCTTCCTAAGAATACAGACAAAAGGCTAAAATATTACTCCCACTGAATTAAATAAAATAATCATTACGGAGCTAAAAAAAACCCCTACATTTACAAAGTCTGGTTAGCAACAATAAAACAAGAGTAGGGAAGCAAATCATCAACCAGTATTGACTTACGGGAGGTAAAATACTACTCAAAGTCTTTAGTGCACAACCATATAAATTCGGAAAAAACAGAAATTAATTGCAATTAAAAACAATCCCAATTCTGACAGTAATCTGATGTGGGGAGGTGGGCAGTCTTGTAGGGCAGAGCCCTTAACTCGTGGGATCTAACTAACTCCAGGGAGACAGAGTCAGCGCTGGATTGAAGGTAGTGCACCGGACTGGTGTCAGAGAGGTGTTTGATGGGTGGAAATACCACACATCTGGTGTCAGAAGCAAGTTGTAGTCTAAGAGTAGAAAAAACACACTGAGTTTTCCATAGACGTAAGAGCACCAACATTATTTGAGAAGCTTAGTGGTGACTCTCCTTTGTAGAGAGGTGGCTGTCTTGTGATTAAAGGAGTTGTTGTTACAGATTTTGGCTGCTGATAGCAATGGGACTGCTCGAATGTCAAAATAATAGGGGTGGGAGGTCATTAAATCACCAAAGACAAAATGGGTACGATTATTATAATGAGAGCAAAGTGAAAGCGATATTTAGGGGGCCTTGTTCTACAGAAGGTTGTGCAGATGGGAATCACTATCTCCAATAAGAATATGAAGATGGGGAACCATAAAGGTATTGTTCAGACTTCACAATATAAAATAAAGGTTGGAAGGATGACGAGGAAACTGATGTCAGCCATACTAATGAAATTATCTTGCCCAGCTTTTGGACCTGAGTCACTTTATGGATCTAGAAGCCACTGACAGAAGAATCTGGGTCTCACCAGGACACTAAAACACCATGTCAATTGTATTATCAGACATTTCCAGGATTTCAAAGATTTTTGGACAAAAGGTTTAAGAAGACATTAACACCCAGTAACCGGAAGCTTCATCATGGCCTCCTATGGAAATCTCACAGAGGTCCATCTCACAGTGAGTCCAAAATATCCATGGACCTACACAATACCAGGTCACAGCTCCCAAAGGTATAATTAAATAGACGTACTTGGTATTTGACAAATTATCTACATTGGTTTCAGGGCATGTGTAGTAAGATTTGTTACCATGGGGGAAGCCATGTGGGAAGCTTGGCCAAGATGGTAAGTCCAATATAATTCTGCACCTCAAGGAGGAAGAAGAAAGATATTGTCCCTACCCTTCATGACCAAAAGAGATCTAAAACATCAGACAATCCTTCAGAATGACAGTGAAATGCCATTACTTAACCAAATAACAACTCCAGTTGTAACAGCTGCTCCCTTTATAATATCTATGCTCGAGCAGATTAAAATGGACTCAGGTACATGCTGCAGCCTTCCACTTGGGAAATGGGTTCCCTTCATCCTTATCAAGTAGAAAGCTCAGAAACAGTTCACGTGCACATGGGCTGGGGAACAGTAAGCACTTCAGTCTTGCTTCACAGCTATATTAACTCTCTTAACCTGTTCTAGAACACAGTTTGAAGAGAACTGAATTCCCTGGTCTTCCTTTAGAATTGTATCATCCACTCAATGGCATCATATTGATTGGAGCAGATGTGTAAGGATTGGAATGTTCATTGGACCAGATGAACAAAGGCTGCACTTTGTTCACAAATATGTTCGCTCGGGACACAAGACACAACGAGAGTGCTGCACCACAGCCCTACTGAAGAATGGCCCCACGAGGCAGTGATGAGAGGAAACCCAGTGGTGGAACTTCAGGCGATGAACTTGGTCATCCATTTTGTGAGGGAAAGGAAAGTTACCGAACACACAGCCGGTGGTTCGCCATAGTTAGAAATAGATAGACAGATAGGTAGATAGCTACTTAGATGAATAGAGAGAGAGAGACAGAAAGAGAGAGAGATAGGCAGATGAATTTAAAAAGCCATATTGAAGAATAAGGAGAAACATATATGAATAACATCTAAAGGAATCACTGTGGCTGCATAAATTCTACTAGGATTAGGATTGAGCAAGGTGGATTTTAAAGCCCTAATAGATGTAGAACAATTAAGAAGACATTATGTGAGGAACATAATCAGTAACAAGCTTAATATTTTCTGGTAAGGAAAATGCGTTTGTAAAGCCACGCATACCCCACGGAGCTTTGTCCCAAAGCAGTGTCACAGTTAAAAGGACCCAGTTTAAGAAACCAAAAGTAATTTCAAAATATATAAATTCTTCATGACAATCCTCTAAATCACCCATAATTAGGACCATACATGATTTTGAGTTTTAAGCCCTACATTGTAATATGTATTTTTGAATGTGCGATTCATACGGTGGCACAGGCATATAACATAAATAAGGCAATCAACATTTATTTTTACATTATTTCAAATTATATGACAGAGTGGAGGAAGTAATTCCATGCAAATATAGTTTAACTTCTTTCAAATTTAATAAGTGCATTCTTTGAAGCCAGTGTAATTCAAATCCTTCACTTCTGTTTTTTAGAAATGGGTATATCATCTTTGGTAGAACTGCCCAGTATCAAATGCAATCTTGCTTCACTAACCCAAGTCCCTTCTACACTGTGGCTGTGACCCCACTTTTCTCTTCCACTCCACTGAAATTAAACTTCTAGCCTTTACACATGGAGTGCTTTGCTGTTTTTCAGCCTCTCACTTCCCTCCTGGCTCTCTACAACCGAAGTCCAGAAACTTCTCAAGAAGAAACAGCGGTCTAGACAGTTCTCTGTCCTCAGATGGAGAAAGGAAAATGTAGGAACTCTCCAAGGTGAATGGTAACAGTGACAAGGAAACATGAAGAACCAAGTAAGAAGGCACTGAGCCCACCTTACGGGCTTACTTTGTATATTTATTATTTTAAACCATACAAATTGCCATTTCAGTTAGTCGAAAATGACCAAATATTGGCTCTTTCATATGATTCAGCTCCATACAAGGCACATAAAGAAACCAACGATTCACATCTTTGGTCTTCTACAGTAAGAGGAGAAAAATAATGGGTAAATCAGCATCAAATAATCCAATCACCTGTCTTACATCTATCACTGTACGATTCTCTTTTGTTGCAAGTGCCATCATCTGGGCTTCTCCAGAAATGTGAAGACTACTTATCTCCATTATTAAGTGATTTCTTATCACCCGAGTGTTCCAGTGACTCTCCACTTAAGGCAGAGACCTCTCTTTTTGCCTATCCTATCCAGATATCCTATCAGAACATCTTTTTTTAAATTGAAGTATTAGTTTCAGACGTACAACATAGTGATTCAAAAAATTACGTACATTACGTACCGCTCATCATGAGAGGTACAGTTACCATCTGTCACCATATGTCTTTTCAAATTAGTGTTTTTATTTTCTTCAGGTAAATGCTCAGAGGTGGAATTACTGGGTCATATGGTATTTCTATTTTTAACGTTTTGAGGACCCTCCATACTGTTTCCTGTCAGAACATCTTGACTGTTCTGTAAACCCACACGGGCGCCACACCAACACCCAAACAGACTTCCTCCCTCTAAACCATACTCCTTCTTCTAACATTTTCTACTACACACTCTAGTACTTTTATTTGTATTATTTTCCACAAACCCTTCATCATTTTTGGAAACAAAAACCGTGCATGCTCAGCTGTCTAAGTCAAATAGTTGCTCATTTCCTATTGTGTTTTTATTTCATTTATTCCAGGACCAAATATTATGATAATGTTTTAATGCCAATGAGTGATGTCAATGCCTAGGCTGAAAAATGAAACCAAGTGATGTCATGAACTTTATCAGTTGGAATAAAACAGGTTGATTGTGGTTTGCAGATTAAAACTGGTTAATCATAACAAGTGTAGTCCTTGGAAATGTACTTAAAACTCCTTTCACACATGCCTAGTAATTCTAGAGAGATTATTCCAAAGGGGGAAAAATTACCTTCATCACTGGGCTTCCAAAAAAATAAGCAGAAGTGGATTAACGTAATTGCTTAATCGACAACATTCCCCCAAAGCCTCTGAGGGTATAGAATTAATCATCTTATTATAAGATTCATTAAAAAGTAATGGGCATAGTGAGAACATTGCACAGCTGGGAATAATTTTGTTCCATTAAAAATAAAAATAAATACACCTTAGAAAACAGTATTTTGACAATATTTTTGCTCCCTGATTTGTCTTAAAAACAAGGGTTCTGTTCACTCACTCCATGTATATATAACACCATAATCATATTTCCAGGAGTCTGAAGTACGTGAATGACAAGAGTCACAAGATAATCCATTTTGATAGCATCTTCTTCCCTTAAAAGAACCTCTTAGCCCTGATTAATGGTCAGTAAAAGTGTGAAAATCTTTATTATTCCTTGCTCTATGAAGATTGTATTTTCATCATACTAGTTTATAGTTCTTAGAACCTAAAATTTAGTTAGCAGTTTACGAATTGGAGGTTTAAAAACTGTATAGAATGTATTTTCCAAATATAATTAAATGGTTAAAAATGAAGTACCTTTCACCTGGGGGGAAAAAAGAAAGGAGATTAGAAATATCAGAAGGGGGTAAGTTGTTCTATCCTTTGACATTTAAGTAACGATTGTTAAACTACCATTAACTCTAGCTTCCTGAAGACAATCAAGTATGAAATCAGTCCTTGTAAAATGTCTTGTGCCATTTTCAAGGATTCGTTATTGTTTTGGGGTACACTGGGTAGTTGTGATTCAACTTTGAATTGAGAAAGACTGTTCTAACAAATTGCCTAGAGGGAATGCTTCCATTTTATTCTCTCTTTGCCTTGCATGTACAGGGTCAATGGCCACTGGGTTTGAGGGTCATTGGGTTTTGCTCATCATTAGGTTTGATCCCGGTGAGGACTATAGTTTAAATTAATGTAAATGTTAACGATAACTTCCAAACTAGATCTTTAGACCCTAATGTATTATTGATGTGGGTTATCCATATATGATGTTAGGGGTAATAATAGTAATACCTCCAGTAGTTACTAAGTTTAGTACATACTTAGGTACCAGATGCTGAATTAGCTTAACTAAGAACCCTTTGCATTTACCCCTATTTTCCTCCTGTATAAAACCTTTTAAAATTCTCCTTTTTCTTCCATAATAATTCATCTCATACCCTTAGTTTATGTACCCCATTTGGCAAGACGAAAGCTTGGAAGGTAGCCAAGGACCATCTTTTGTTCCTTAAACATTTCCCTTGAGCATTTACTCCACCCCTGCCAAGTGGTTTATCAAATATTCTTGTAACATAAAAGAGTAAAAAAAAAAATTCTCCTGCTAAAGAAATAACATTTTTCCATATTGTTACATTATTAATGAGTCTAGAAAGTTCATTTGAATTGTATGGCGGCAGTCTCCAGTTCTAATTAGAATCACCTGAGAAATTTTAAAAACACATTTTCCTGGGACCCTCCCAGACCTACTCTTCAGAATCTCCTGGGGTAGACCAGAAACTCTGGATAGATTTCATCCGTCTCAGGTGATTCTGGGGAGGAGCCAAGTTTGGAAACCACTGATCTATGGAAATAGTTTTCTTATATACCCATGACCTCCCATGTACCAATATTTGACCAAAATATTTTGGCAAGAGACCAGAATTCGGTCACGCAGAAAAATATTGATGAACTGTTTCTTCATCTTTCACTTCCAATAATTTCCTTATATCCCATAAAATAACAGAGACGAAACTTAAGATAAAACAAGCATTTTTCAGCCTGCTTCATGCCCTGGAGTGATAGTTAAGGAAATACTTATCTAGGGTTTCCTCCTCCAAACCGATGCTGTCTACTTACTAGGGTGTGTTAAATATTACAGAAAGCCTGTGCTGATTCTCAAGCTACTGATAAGGAAGCCATTTTATTTTTAAAGCTATGAAGTAGCAGTTAAAATGAACAGTCGTCCAATATCAATGTCATTTTTTGATTCCTGGAAAAATGGCTAACAGTAGAAAACTTTGACAGCTCTCTCTTAGATTTGTTACAGAATTTACATCATTTGTGTGAATCCTAATTCATAAAAATTTGGGGAGACAATTTGTTTAATCTATAGTTAAAAAGCAAAAACTAGACAATTCTGTCAAGAGAATAACAAACGTCATGGTCAATCACACAGTGTCACTGAATTACCTTCTTTCGATACTGAGTATTTGAAAACGAATACTGCACTCGTAAATATAAACTGTGTGCTTGCCAGAAGCAAGGAATGAATATAATAGCATAAGTTCTATAATTTACTTGCAAGATGTGTGTGTGTGTGTGTGTGTGTGTGTGTGTGTGTGTGTTTTGGTGAAACTGAAATCAGATTGAAATTTTTTGGAGGTATCTCTTAAACTGATGTTTTCTTATGTTCAGATGAAATAAAATTCGTCAGGGATTTCTTTTTCATTATTTTCTCTGTTAGTATATGCAAATTCAAGTTCAATTTGAGCGTGTGAAGACTTTTGGTTCTTCAAAGTCCCTACCTCTGTACCAAGCAGGATATTAATAATGCCATATTGGTAACATGTTTTCATTATGACCTAATTGTTAGTAATACTTACATGTTTCCAGCACTCTGTGGCTTATAAAATGTTTTTGTATATCTCTCATTTCCCTGATTGCGACGTGTACCTTCTATTTACATTTCATATTTCTCGACTAATTGGATGACTCTTCAAGTCAATGTGCTTGCTTAATATGCTAAATGGTGCTCTTCATTCGCAAGCTTTCTACAAGCCTTGCCTTCTTACCATCCATGGCATCTCAAAATCAAGGAACTATGCTATTATTGCCGCTGATTCTGAGGACAATACTGTAGAGTCGACAGGATTTCTATTTTCCTCATTTAAGCAACAAGGAAATTATGCCATAATTAGAGCGTAAGTCCCCGCATTCAAGCATACTTCTCGATGGCTGTATATGGTTCAAGGGATCCTCTGTCAACATGTACGTTTATTTTAACATGAAAAAGTATTTCGTTTGAAAACAAACACACAAAAGAATACAGTGGTGTGCAGTACGGTTTTCTCTAACGAGAGTTTCCAAGAGGAAGTAGAATATGTTTAGTTTCAAGTATCCCGTATGCACGGAGTCATGTGGTAAGCATCTCTGTGAGGCGTGTGGCGCGGGCAAAAAGCAAACTCCCTCCTTTCCAGTTCTTTGTTTGCTGGAGAATGCTACCTACCTAATACCCCATGATACTCTTTGGCCCGTGAAACACGCCAAGCTCTGCCTGTTTCTCTCAACTTGGTGGTGACAGCTCCCAGCTGGACACCTGATCAATCATACCTGTCATTGGCCTCCGTGTCCAGAGCGTGATTGCTTTTGTTTGTTTGTTTTCTTAGCTCGCTCCGCTGCTTTCCTGGCAGGCTTCCTCGCTTGTCCATTAAAAGCCAAATGTGAAAGTAGCAAACTCCACCATCTGGGAAAAAGGGAAAGGGTCTGGCACATCTCACTGGCCTTGATTGTATCAAAGCTCCTGGAGGCTGCAGATAGGTTCCTCGGTGCAGACATGTTTGGGCTGCAGTTGGTCATGATGAAGGGGGGAGAAGTGGATTTGGGTGCTGTTTGGGTTTTGGGTTTTTTGGTTTTCTTTTTCTTTTCTTTCTTTTTTTTTTTCTTTTCTTTCTTTTTTTTTTTTTTTTTTTCTGCCAGATCTCTTTATAGGTTGGGCGTGGATTGGATAATAGGATAGCACATAGGACATCTTTGAGAAACTTCCTCCTGAATAAAATATTTATCTACTTTGACCGTTCAAAGGAATACTTCAATCTCCACCGACACGTGACTGTGAACAAGGCTTTTCCAGAATACCAGGGCCTTTCTTTGGCTCCTGGAAGGAAAGTATTACAGTTTATATTTATTGATTCGATGATCTATGGGAGAAGTGACATAAAACACTGCTCTATTAACCTTTTCTAAGCCTCAAACTTTCGACAGCAAGCACGATCTGCAAGAGCTTATCAGCTAGGACTCAGGGTGAAAATGGCAAGTGTACCAGCTACCCTCCCTTGAACCTAGAATTTTATATGGTTACAGCATCTCTAGCAAAGCATCCTGAAGAAGTCTTCCCCAGGCACACCTCTTCGGTGTGCTTCTCTTTCCTTTTGCACCTGTTTCTATGTCGAAACACGTTACCAACTAAGGAATATGTTTCATTGCTCCCCGGCTACTACAACGTTCATTGTGATTTCACTTCTGCAGAAACAAGAAAGAAAGATCTGCGTCTAGTAATGCCCCTTAGATTTTGAAGACTGAAAGGCACATGTCATGTGAGTGGAAAACAGGGAGATTAGGAAACGGCAGCTAACGAGTTTATAAAGCACACCTTCACTGACTTACAGTGGGTTAAGTCCCAATAAACCCATCATCAGCTGAAAGTATCCTGAGTCAAAAATGCACTTAACACACCTAGCCTACTGGACATCAGAGTCTCGCCTCCCTTAAACACGCTCCGAACGCTTACATTAGCCTCCGGTTGGGCAAAATCATCTCACACAAAACCTATTTCATACCAAAGGCTGAGGATCTCATGTAATTGAGCGCTAGACTGCAAGGGACAAACAGAATGGTGTGGGCGTGCTCGCAGTTACCCTCGTGACCGCTGGGCTGACGGGCTGTGGCTGGTGAGGCCCAGCATCAGAGAGAGGACTGGAGTGCACTTCCCTGGCCCAGAAACAGATCCATGCGCAGGGGCCATGCTAATCTTCTCTGCATGGATCCAATTTTAGGATATGTGTTGCCAAAACATGCACCAGACACAGATCCAAATTCAAAATTTGAAGTGTGGTTTCTACTGAACGTGTAACGCTTTTGTATCATGGTAAAGCTGAACCATTCTAAGTCAGGGACTGTCTGTAGTCACAGAGCACATAGCTACAGGGGGTCCCATCTCCTACAGAATCAAGTGGAAGGAACAATATGCCCATATCCACCTAAATACAAGTGTAGCGTTTTAAAGGTTTGGGAAGGACATGTATGAATACCCAAGACCACTATATTCCAGAGAGACAAATAGAACATCCCAGGGGGGAAAAGAATCTTGGTATCGTTTCTAGCAATAACTCCAACAGCTGTGGTGTTGAGAGGGACAGAGCTGATGGATGAGGCCAGCCCAGACTGTGTCAGTTTTGCCACAAATGAAAAAAAAAGAAAAAAGAAAAGAACAAAAGAAAATTTATTCATAAGCATATGCTCAATTCCCGTCAGAACTAGGGCAGCCTTTGGAAAAAGAACAACTAAAGACGCTGCTAGAATTCCTACACTCCTTCTCCCCAGTCATCACCACTATTTTAAAAATTTGCTTCTTTTTCAGACTTACTTCATCTGAAAATTAAAGTGAATTCAATGTAATGCTGTTATTGCTTTTATCATTGGACACGGCATTGGGGGTGTGGGCAGGTGCATGGGTGATGAACTACCAAAATGATTAAATTGCTTGTTTCTTTGACAAAGGAAAGTTGCCAGCATATTTTGGTTGGAGTACCTTATAACAAGGTGATGTGTCATACTGCAACAAAAATTAGACGTTGCTGATTATCATCTGTGATTAAAGCTTTGTTCACATAAGTGTATCGAATACATTTTCAATATTCCTATAAGAAATTGTATTCTTACTTTCAGGGATTCCTATAACCACCAGCATTTCTATCCAACAGGACCTGGAAATGAAATTAAAAAAAACAGCAAGAGAGAAAGACTCAAAGTTTTGCAGTGTGATGATTAAATTATAATTGCATAGAATTCTTGTCTTCCTTTCCAGTTCATTGTTACCTTATCACAGCCATCTGCAAAATGGGTATAACATTACATGGCTTAGTTGCAAAAATACCTATGAATATAAAGTAAATAGAATCATGAGAATTGAACACCTTCTTAAAGACCATGAGATTTATCCCTAATATAAGTATTGAGGAAAATTTGAAGAAGATTAAATAGCCCACACAGAAAGGGCCAAAGATCTTATTTTCTTAATGTAAAATTTATACTCAAATAAATGGATGTCAATAAGAGTTTTAATAATTTCAAGTAAGATACTTGTAACATAATCAGAAACTGCGGAACAGCAGGAAGTATGGTTGATGGAAGCTCAAATCGATAGAGGTTTGGGCATAGCACTGCTTTTTGGGGGGAATAAAGTTGCAATGATCCATGCAAGAGATTTGCCCTGTGGCAGTGATAATATAATGGGATATATCTTCCAAAAATAGCTAATACTTATTCTAAAGAAAGCACATGATTACTGAAATTCCTTCCAGATTCTTAAGGAAAGAATATATGAGTTTGTGGTCTCTTACAAAGCTTACTGTGAACACATTTAGGTTTTGTTTTGTTTTGAACATGATTTTACTCTCCAAGTCCGCAGCCCGCCAAATCTGTGCTTTATCTTCTTGCTTTGGTATAATGCCTGAACAAGGCCTTTCAAAATAGCTTCCTGTCTGGCTTGTTTAAAACATACCTCTTCACTGTCTCTGGGCTGAGCTTAAGGGAGGATGTGAAGTCAACAAGTATAAGGTGAAAATAAATAACCATCCAGTTCAAACAAACCACTTGCCTCAGTCAATAGTTTCTGGCCCCAGTTCAGTTGTACCCAACAAAGTTCCTTAGATATCTCATTATCATGCTTCTTTACGGTTAACCCTTCAGAGATTATCTTGTTTTGAAGTTCTAAACATCACAAATGCTAAAATGACTCAGGTATTATCATGTATTGATGATTCATGATGTCCTTCTGGAAAATGAAAACTCAGGCGTCTAATCAATAAAATAATTTTGAGTCTTTGAACTGGTTCCAGGTCAATTTTTCTTGGCAGTTTTTTGGCTTCCTGAATTATACTGACCCAAACCATGAATAATGATCTAAAATTGCACAATATACAGAAACCATCTGTTCGATAGGAACAAGAGGATGATGTCATGGGGCCATTTCTAATCTCGATTTAATGTCCTGCCAGTGCTGATGTCACTGGCTTGGCAACCCATTGGCAGACTCCAATTTGTTAAGGATGAGTAGGTTCAAGAAGGAAATTGTATCAGTGAGTGGAGAGGGACTTCTCATTTTTTTCTGGATTGGAGGTGGACTAACGAGAAACAGCAAGGGTTGACAGTGGAATGACTGGTATATTCTCTACTGCAGGGATAGAAGGACTACAGTTCACAAATATGTCCCTGTCTCATTTGCATTTGTCAAGAAACAAAGTCCCTGGTCTTTTGAAAAGCAAGATGTTGCAGAAGTTTTCGTAGGAGTAAAACAGAATTGCACCAAAAGAAGATGGTAAGGAGTAGTCTTCGCTTAGCTGTCCAGAGGAAAATCTGGGAGTTGAACTGAATGAGACTGGGAGATAGATGAACAATCTATGAACAGCAAGGTTTGATTTATACCTAAGTGTAAAATGCAGGAACTGTAACAATCATCCATCTACACTCAACCCTGAGAGATTTATCCCTTTCTGGGGTCCCACAACAACAGAAATGACAAATAAGTAATACGGAGAAGTTTGAGAGGATTCAAAGGAGTACAACAAAAATGATTAAAGGGTTAGATTACCGTTTCTGGGTTAAAATGTTAAAATATCTGGGACACTGTTGGAGACATGAGCAGTAAAGGAACACGAGGAGCTCAGACATACAGGATTCTTTGCCGAAGACACTACTGCCTACATAACAACAACAACAACAACAAAACATGTTGCAGCTGTAAGGACTTAGCATAGAAAGGCAATATTAACGACTTTTATTAAGGTAGCATTTTTGTCTGAATTACTGGTGTATAAAAAATTGTTCTGATTGTTTACCTAAAACTGTGTCAGAGGGGCACCTGGGTGGCTCAGTGGGTTAAGCATCCGACTCTTGATCTCAGCTCAGGTCTTGATCTCAGGGTCTTGAGTTCAAACTCTATGTTAGGTTCCAAGCCCAACGTGGAGCCTACTTAAAAAACAAAAACAAAAAGTATGGTGTCAGAGTTCTCAATTGTCAATCAAATTATTTGAGTGAATGAAGGTCAGCTTATTTATGATTTAGGGGCTTCTGTAATGAATTTTTGAAATACATTTTATTACTAGACTAGATACATTAAAGTGTACATTTGCTATCTGATTATTAAAGTAAGGGGGACTTGTAGAAGCTGATGCCAACCGTCACTGGTCTGAAATAATACAATGACCCAGTAAACAATCATGAGTTTTTAGGTACATCTCAGAAGTGTACAAAAGCATTACTAATTTAAAATGAGACAAATATATTTTATATGAACATTGTCTATGTGTAAAGAGAAAACTCTCTAAGTTATCACATAAAGGGTTTAAATTTTAATTTTTTCCTTGTTTTGAGTGCAGAAAATTTCACACCTGTACAGGGACATGAATCCCATTTAATGTTATTTTAAGATGATGGTGTTTTTCATGAGTTTCTATGAAGAGAAAGTTTGCAGGTCCAAGGCAACAGACAAAAACAGATTCTATTTACATATTTCAAACTTCTTTGAAAAACGTGAGGTTTTATTAGTAATGATAGAAATTTCCCCAAAATAAATCATGTTCATATGAACTTTGGAGAATAAAAATTGAAGGGCTTAAAATGTTTTATTATGAAAATGTAGAACACGAACACATTATCTAGAGTGTGTCCTTTATGAGATTAAGGAGAATTGCTAAACAATCGTCAATTAATACCAAGACCCAGAGGGGATGGTCAAGGAAAGAAGGTTTTCTTGATTGCAGCCTCGTTAAGCAATTTAATTAGAACGGCTGCTTTTAAAATGTGTGCAATTTTGCCAATGGGAAGTGTGTTTTCTGGTGATAGATAGAAACACTGATGAGTCCCAGCCAGGATACCATTACAAAGACAAAAGGTCACTGGGCCCTCCTGACAACAAGCACATGTTTTCCATTGGATGCCTTCCCTACAGTGAATTTTCTTGCCACTCGTTAGAATTTATCGACACATAATTCCCCTGCAAAAGAGATGGTGGAAAATGTAGTCTTACATAATCTTTCTCTGAAGAACTCAGTGAATGGTGTATCTCCGTGGCCATTTAGGTGGTGATGATGAAGTTGAGAGAGAGGAGAGAAGGTGAGGGATGTATGCAAAATGTCCATTTGCCATTTTGAAGCATACGCAGACCTTTAAATGGTTCACTTATCTCATATTGTAAACTCCAACTTGAGGAGAAATATTCACCAGACAGGTCATAAATCATGCCCAAAGACAGGTGCAATAAATACCAATGTCAAAAAGTTACAAAGTAAAATTATATTGTTTTGACAAGGCTTCCAGATGCGCTGACAACAAGGCAAGTAAAATGGTCTCTTTTCTGAGAGCCCACATTGCTGGTACATGGGTGGGGAGAAGGACCGCAAGCCATCATAAGAAGGACAGCATCCCAGAATTTTAATGCTTTTCCTTCTTACTGTACTCAAGGAGATGGCGAGCCAAGATCCCTCGTCTTTATAAGGACGTCATCACGTGTTACAATGTCATCTGTGAAAACAGGTTTTAGGGCAGGGTCAAATACCATAAGAAAGATATTTAACATGGACATAGTGTCCCTAGTGGAAAATTTACTTCTAAATCAAATTGTGGTGAATTGTATAGAAGAATACACACACACACATATATATGTATCTATACCTTCTAAAATTCTTTTTTTTTATTTGAATATAGTTGACACAAAATGTTACTTTAGCTTCAGGTGTACAACCTAGTGATTCAACTTCTCTGTGCTTTATGCTGTGCTCACAAGTGTAACCACCATCTGTCACCGTACAGCGCCATTACGATATCATTGAGTATATTCCTTATGCCGGGCCTTATATTCCTAGGACTTATTCATTTCAAACTGGAAGTCTGTTATCTCCCACTCCCCTTCGCCCATTTTGCCCATCCTCCTGCCTCCTCTCCTTTGGCGACCATGAGTTTGTTCTCTGTATTTATAGGTCTGATTTTTCTTTTTCTTTGTTCATTCATTTGTTCTGTTTATTTCAGATGCCACATATGAGTGAAATCATATGATATTTGTCTTTTCAGTCTGACTAATTTCAATTGGCATAATACACTCTAGGTCTATCCATGCTGTTGCAAATGGCTCAATCTCAACCTTTTTTAAGGTTGTGTAATATTCCATTGTTATATATACTTAAATATATATACATAAGTATATATATATATACACATAAGTGTATATATATACGTAAGTGTATATATATACACACATAAGTATATATATATAAACATATATTAAATATTAACTATTTAGTGAAATTACCCAGAGATCCTTTTTTAAAAAGATTTATTTATTTATTTGAGAGAGAGACAGAGTGTGTGTGTGAGCAGGGGGGTGGGGCGCAGAGGAAGACAGAGAGGGAGAGAACCTCAAGCAGACTCTCCACTGAGTGGGGAGCCCAATGCAGGTCAATCTCATGACCCTGAGATCATGACCTGAGTTGAAATCATGAGCTGGACGCCTAACTGACTGAACCACTCAGGGGCATCCCCAGAGATCCTTTTGTAAATGAATTACTACCTAGTACTTACTTATCATTTGTGTAAATCTGGATTTTAACATACTTAAATGAAAATACTTTTATATGAATTATATTATTTTTGTACAAAACAGCTTCACTAATTAAATTTAAGTAAATTCTCACAGCCTTGTTTTCTTAATAGATGTATTAGCTGTAATAGAGACTTCATTAAAATGACAAACGTTATGTATTTTATATATTAGCACATATCAACACAACAGGATGCCAAAATTCTCTCCAATTTTGCTATATGTTTCCTTCTCAGTCATAGTTGCATGAAAAGTGCCAATGTTGCCTGGGTGGCTCAGTTGTTTAAGTGTCTGCCTTCGGTTCGGTTCATGATCACAGGGTTTCAGGATCGAACCCTGCATCAGTCTCCCTGCTCAGTGGGCAGCCTGCTTCTCTCTCTGCCCCTCAGTCCTGCTCTGCTCTCTCTCACTCTCTCTCTCTCAAATAAATAAAGTCTTTTTAAAAAAACGTGCCAATGTTATTCATTGAGCAATTGACTCAAATTTTCGTGTGAGCTTATGCTGTAGATATAGTCAGCTCTGGAAATGTATTAAGGGCTACAAGTAATTACCTGAATGTTCACATCCTTAGATAGCTTAATCCGAAATAAATAACTAATTAGGATATACTTTTCGGAATTTGAGTGATAGAAATAATGGTTTAAATTATATGCCCCTCTGGGGGCGCCTGGGTGGCTCAGTCGGCTGAGTGAACAACTCTTGGTTTTGGCTGGGGTAGTGATCTCAGGATCCTGGGATGCAGCCCCGTCCTGGGCTCCGTGCTCAGGCTCCGTGCTCAGTCACTCAGCTGGGAGCCCGCATTTGGATTCTCACTCTTCCTCTCCTTCTGTCCCAGCTCTCTCTCTCTCTCTCCCTCTCTCTCTCTCTTTAAAATAAATAAATAAGTAAATCTTTTTAAAAATAAATAAATAAAAATTACATGCCTTCTGCATAGAAATGTTGAGTTTTTCCCTGAATAATTCAGCTGTACAGCTTCGCTTTAATAATAATGGCTATTTGTCTGAATCGATCCTACTATTTAGATATTTACTGTAAATTGAGGGGTGCTGAATTCAATAATTGGCCAAATGCATAATAAGTAAAAGAGCTTCAAATCTGTATTAGATATGAAGAAAATGAAAGATAAGCGCAGCATCAACTTAAAAACATTTTATTTGGATACATTCAGATTGACGTGGGACCTAACTCCCATTTTCTCTCCTGGTTGCCTGCTTAGAATAATAACAGACTGAGATTGGAGGTTTCAAAACAGTTTCTAAACTCCCAACCTGCAGCCTGTTGAGGAAGTCAACTCAAGAATTGTTTATATAATCCCCCTAGAAATGGCTCCACATTGGTAAATCAGCTGCACATTCCTGGGTTAAAAAGTTTTCTCTCTTCGAGGGAAGAAACAAGTCACAAAGTGTTTCTTCATTGATATGCTTGACATTCCAAAGGGTGTTACATTATTTTGCATTTATTCCTGGGAGTCAGATGAGTTATGTATGTACTTCTCATGAAGAAATGAATTCTTTCGCTGAGTTGTAGGTGGGGAATTAGGCTTATGACCTAGGGAAGCAGAAGTCAGGGGTGGAAGGCCTGGTAGCAGCATCCTATAAACCGAGCCGATGTGTTGCCCTGGAAAGGAATGTGCTGCCATCAATGAAGGCACTTGGGGGGCAAGGGTCATGGTATGTAATTAGCACAGGCTATTTAAGGAAGAATAAGAAAATAATGTTTTACAAGCTGGTAGAAAGAGAAGCAAATAATCATTTAAATGTTCCAATTGTGAGTTCCGACAGTGTGTGTGGTTTATTTTACAAGCAACTTTCTTACCAGTAAAAGGCAAAGCAATACTGAAAAATTAGGTACTCACAGGTACTTGCAATGCCCATGACATGGCCTTCTCTTCCAGCTTATTTGCATAAGGTTAATTCTAGCACTCCATTTTTTCCTCTTACTCTAGAGCCCATTCTGACATTGGTCCAATGATAAGCGGAATAAAATAAAATATGGAAGTCTTTTTAGACTATGGCAGATCCTTTGGCCTGTTTCTGTACGAAAAGGAGCTCTGGATTCTGGTTTATAAAAGTGAGGCAATCACAAAGGAAGCGGAAAAGATTTTCTCTCAACAGCCAGCCACCTAATGCTTGTGATCCACTAATGTCACTCTTAGGAGTATCCAGTTGGCCGTTTCATTTAAAATAAATGAAACAAAGTTTCAGCTGTACCTTTAGCAGAGCAACTGACTTATTGTTTAGAATAGGAAGTAACTTCTCTTTAAGCAAAGGTAAGTTAAAGGTCCTGTGAAATGAGTGTTACGGACTTCCATGCATGTTTATAATTACACTTATTGCTTTTCACGTAGAAAAATAAAAATATTTTAAAAAAGAAAAATATTAAACTATTAAGCTATTAGCGCAGTAAATCTTCCCTACATATATGTACGCTGAAAGTAAAATACGACAAGTAAGCAAATAAAGCACTCATGAACTTATAACAGGTTGCTAAATACGTGTACAGTCATTCCCTTGGAAATCCTATGCAGAGTAACACGTGGGATATCTTATTCTGAAATTGTCATTAGGCAATCCTTTTGTGTTATACTCAAGCTATACAACTGGTCAACCCACAGTTGTTTCTGTTCCAGGTGCAAGTTAAATTTTACTGTGGTTATATTTTGAAATATTTCTTCTCGACATCATTACCAGAGCAGTTGCAATCTTTGATCGAAAAGTTGATAATGGAGGACTGTCTTACCAGTAAGGATGCTATGAGTTTAAGATGGAAATCTGGGGACTGGTTTCCATTCTTTGTTTCCTATAGTGGGCAGTAAAAAGAGCAAATTAATGGAGTGAAACATGATCTCTTGCCTGCTAAATTCCAAGGAACCAGTGTGATATTTAATTACTTACAGATATTGACCTTTTTTTCTCACTAGTTTTTATTTTATCTCTATTTTTTTCATTATGCAATTTGTTTTGTGTTGTTTTCTTGTTAAGTTAGAACTCACATGAAGGTGATATATAACCAATAGGACTGAGGGCAGGATTCAGAAGAGTTACTTATAAAAGACATTCTCTTCACTGGCTCACAACATTACAGTCATGGATACGAATAAATCACCAAACACTTGACAGTGGGTTGTGCTTAAATTGTGTCTAGTCTGAGATTGAATTCTTATTTGATTTAATATTTTGTCTTCACTGGAATACCTAAGCATGTGCTAAGTGATACAATCTGGATGTTTTCATTTTAATTTCCTAACGACAGAAATCAAATGGAAGTTGTACGTATTTCACTTCCATGTTTAAAATGACTTATCTGAGCTACACTGAATATCATGTAAAAAATTTAATTGTGGCTTTACTGTATTTGTTCTTGTTAAATAATTCACAAGATCCCTGCCACTCTCTTATGTTTTAACATCATATGAGAAGAGGAATAAACTCAGGAAACTGACCTCACAATTGGGGAGGGACCACACAAATTGTCCATTAATTATTCTGTACATACTTCAAATAGTAAGTCTGTTTTCCCGAGCACGATTGTAAACTCCTTGAGGACAAGAATTATAGACTACTGAAATTCTTGCAATGTCTAGAGCCAGGAGAGAATTTGTCACAGATGTTTATTAATTCTTTGGATTGAAGAGCTGAGATTTACTCTCTTCGTAGTGGGAAACCATGGAAAGGAGTGAGAAACAAATGAGTTTAGAATTCATTGCCATCTGCTTCCTTAGGCTCTGTAAAACAAATAGGGTCCTGACAAATTCAATAGGTTTTCTTTTTGTGTCTAGATAGTACTTTAAATGGCATAGCATCCATTTTAACCATTACTGCTTAATTATAAAGGCAATATATATTCTTTGAAAAAAAATTTTATTCAAAACTTTAAAAAGGAAAATGAAAATTGTCTGTAGATCCCACACCAGAGAAAAAGGCCAATTATTTGTATACCTTACTGTCTATATAATTTGTAGATTTTATACATGGTGAATCACATTGTATGTGTAGTTTCAGTATCTTACTTCTTTTTATATACACGAATACATTTTCTCATTGAATTAGATATTCTAAGAAAGTATTTCAAGTAGATTTATTTTCTACAATAAATGAATACGACCATTTCTTTGTTGCCCTATTGTGATTTTTTTTAACTTTTAATTTTGCTATTTCTATAACAAAACGTCATAATCACCACAGACAGTATTGGTGGGCTTCCTTGATTATTTTATTTTGGTAAATTTCAAGAAGTAGAAAAGCTAATTCAAAAGGACAATCCTTATTAATTTGGGTATATTATACCAATTGTTTTGAATGATATATATTTCAGAGGACCTTCGTAAGTAAAGAATTATGTCTTTTGTGATCTTCTTTTCCTTTTTCTGGCCCACATACCCACATGGCCTAGTCATTATCTTCTGCTATTTAATACCAAAGGAATTCCTGCTAGGGATCTGCCTTTTTCAGTTAATTCTTCCCCTTTGCAGTTTTTTGCTTTTTTTTTTTAAAGATATAATCATCCAGAACAGCAGGTCCCTACAGAGAATTTGAACATTTGCTTTTAATCAAAAGACAAAGTTTATATTAAACTCAGTAAACAAAATCAGGGGACTTGTATAAATAACAATTTGTGCATATCATTTTCATTTTTGCTGACACTTTTGACTCTGGCATTGATCTTTCGCCAGGTTGTGAAACTCAGGGGGCAAAGTGCAAGGTTCAAAAGTGGCTATTTGCCTCAAGGTTTATTGAAAATAAAACATCGACGGAAGTCCGCTCAAGTAATTTGAGGAAACTTTTTTTTTCTTCTAGGAAGGATGTCATTATTTGGTTTCTAAGGTTAAGTCTGCTTAGAGAAAAATAATAGAGTGAAAACAGGCTTGAAACATTAGAAAGCTGGCAGAGAACGTCTATAGAATTAGGTGACTTAGTGCAGGTATGTGAAATTTTCAAGGAAAAACATCTCATTCAACATTGAACATCCCTTCATCTGTTCATCATCCAAATATCGAAGCTTTAGCTCCATGTTGCTAATCGCACACCCTGCACAAGACAATTGTCACATGGATGAATAAATGCTGTCACAGCATTTAAAGATATGCTATCATTTATGTTAATCATAAAATCGATTTTTGAAAATCAGTACAACCGATGGTTTGTCATTATGCGGATAAAGACAAAGTCGATTTTTCATTCTCCCCTTCCAAGCTATTGCTTTGCCTGCACACAAGCACTCACTGGGAGTGTTTCTGTTGCCAACAAGACAAGTATGCCACCGGCAGAGCTGTTTTTAATTTTTAAAGATAACTGGAAACACACAGAAAAGTTGCCCAACTTTGACCTGAAATTTGTGTACCTTGAGATTTGCAACGCATTTATTAGAGAATGTCCATCCAGCTTACGAGGATTTTAACAATCTTCCTTAGGTTGGACTGAAAATTAAGCCAGAAGTCGAGCAGTTCAGCAATCTTTCCCAGGGTCAGGCAGTAGATCCTGGTTATTTTCAACCAAATTAGACATCATTTTGGATGTTTATTCTCCCAATTAGCTGCTTTTTACCTAATCCTTTTACATTTCTTTATGATTTTATTTAAGAATTCTCTTAGTTTCTGATTACTAGAGGGACTTAAATGTGGTCTATTGGAAATCTTCATCACATGTAGAAGGAGAACACAAAATCGTCTATGGAATAAGGCTCCAGCTAACAGGTACCCTCAAGCAATCTGAATACTTAAGGAATAGCATGAAAATGGATCCAGAAAATTAAGTTAAAAGCGGTTGATACAAATCACATAGTGCTGTGCTTTTATAAAACTGATATATCTAAGTATATGAGGTCTTAGCTTTCCAGGAGGTTACATTTTAATCGTAGAAGGCATAGCACACCATTAAGTAACTAAATGATTAGAAAAGAAAATTTCAGATACTGTTAAGAACTCTGAGCAAATAAAGCAGTGTTATGAGTGGTGATGAACAGTCCTTTAGAAAGGATGTGCAAGAAAGGCTTCATTCAAGAGATTATAGCTGAGGTCGGTCCTGAATGAGACGGTGACCACGTAAAGCTCCTTGGGAAGAGGGGACAGAGAAAAATAGTAGGAAGCAAAAGGACCTAGAGTGAGGATAAGGTTTTTGTTGTCTTGTTTTGTTTTCTCCCTTTGGGGACAAAAAGAAGGTGAAGATTGCTGGAATGCAATTGGTATAGAGCAGAAGGGTATAATATGGATCAAAATTAAGCAGGGACTAGGTAATGCATCAGTGCAGTGAAAACAGTGGCAGCCACTGGACAGTGAAATTGACTGATTGAATTCTGAAGCCATCATTCCAGTTGCAGTGTTGTGTAGGTTATTGGGGAAACTAGCAGGGACACTATCATTAGGGTATTGATTGGGAATGCAAGTAGAAGAGAATCAAGGGAGTAGTTGCTTAAATGAGAGAACAATGTCATTTTCTTTTATGTAATAGTAGGCAGTTTAGTGTTGTCATGGCAGATCCGTTGATGTTGAATCCAGGCTATTTCCGGATTTCCATTCTATCATCCCTAGTGGGTATAAGAAGGATGGAGGAGGTAGAAAGAAAGGCTGCTTTTGAAAGTTGCATGTGTCACTTTCATATACTATTCAGAAATGAGTCACATATCTAAGCTGGATTAGGTCATGGGCCCAGTTACAAATCAGGGTGACACCCTATGAGGACAAGACTGGGACTAAAAGGGAATATGCTAAGGTGGTTAGGTGAAAGAATGGAAATCCCCGAGTTAGTGAATTAACATCCTTAGGTTACTGAATTACCCTAACCTGGAAACACCCTCTCTTGGGGATTCTTGTCATGTGAGATAATAAGTACTTCGTACTTCATTCATTCTGAATTGGGTCATCTGTCACTTGCAACCAATAGATTCTTAGGTGATACATCTCAGGTGAAACGGGATAAAGACACATATCTACCCTCTCCGGTTAGTCCATCCATGTGATGAGCTAATGTGTGCTTTTTCATTATTAGGGTAGAGATCAGCCCCTTTGCAAAGCTGATGTCTTTTCTATCCCTCAGATCCTAGAACAATAACACTAGTTGTACCTTCATGAAGCAAGTCAAAAGTTGAAGAAAGCCACAGGATTTGTATCCAGATCTATGAATGGAAAACATCGGAGATTGGAGCCTGAATTCTATTTGTCGCCCACACTTATACGTAAATCACCATGATGTTCCTAGGTTGGTGGGGGTCTCCGTTTTCGTTTTGCTTTGAAACTTGTACTATGTGGCCATCTGGTTCACTACTTTGGGTATAGAGTCCAACCGGCAAGGGCTTTGCTTGATGTGAATTTTGCATATTTCACATGTGGCTTAATCTCATAGAGATTCAGTTCTTCACATAAGGATTGATAAGACTACCTATTTCACTGCATTATAATAAGATGAATAGTTCATGCGTACTGAGGTTTTACAATGTGCCAGACACTGTTCCAAGCGCTGTGCAAGTGTTAACTCTTAATTAGGGAGATCTATGTATTATTATTCCCCTTACACTGGTGAGAAAATTGAGACACAAACCAGCTGAACAACCTGCTCCAGACCACTCCGCTATTAAGAGCTAGAGCTAGGATTCGACTCCAGGCTGTCGGGCTCTAGAGTGTGAGCTCTCTGCCCTCTCTGTGTTTAAACGCAGTATTGCCTGCAGAGTGTCTGGCACATACGCATACAATAAATGTCCCTTAGTGTTTTTATTTTGCATTTCCCCATTACTTTATTTTGACTTCAATGTGGGAGAGGTGATTATTCAAAGATGTGAATTATCCAAGGATTGTGATAGTCGGCGGCAGAGGAAATATTAGATTTTTCTGAGTAGGAGCAGGGTTAAAGAGTCTCAGTACTTGAACCAGTCCAGAGCAAGAAACAAATGTCCAGAAGCCTTCTCTGCTCCACATCTGTTTTTATTTTTCAGTTTATCAGCCTGCTGTTCCATGACAGGATTTTGCAATATTCAGCTCCCCTGGTGACTTATAGGATATCAAGGGAAAAGAGAATAAAGAAAAGCTTTTAGCCAACTTCAGCCTTTCCTTCCTTAAAACTGAAGATAAGCTCTGGCTGGACACCATGAGGTTGGCTGAAAAGGCTAATTCATGCGTCTCCTCATTATCAGCGCGAGAGGGGATGCTGGCTTTACCAGTGCCCGGCACTGTTGATAGTCCTTGTCCCACAGGGTCAAGATGGTGGTGTGCGAAGATTAGACAAGCTTGTAGCTGAGGATGCCCAAATACAGTGCAGTTCTTCTCTTGCGGAGCAGAAGATGATCTCTGGTAGATCTTGGGTAGATGATATCTGTGTCATCACATCAAAGGTGAGGTCTGATGAGAACATGACTAGAAGTGTGTGGAGGTACATAGCTGCTGGGTCATCTCCTGCGAAACCGGCCACTCTTTCACGTACTGCAAGCAGGGAATGACCTCCAGCCTTTGGTTCCTCATAAGAATTCATATACACTGCATCAAAAGTCAGGCCAATGCCTCTAACAGTCAATGAGTTCTCATTAGGGAGGAACAGCCCATTCTCAGGTTGGTATGAGGAGCTTTAGGCAGGCGTTCGAAGTAATGCTCATCTTCCATAAAACTTTTACTAGTGGTTGCAAATTGCTGACAACAATTCTGGCCTAAACTGTGAAAGATCAACTCCAGATGTTTGCCTTCTGCTGGAGGAGACCCAACAAGTGTCTCTCCCATCAGAAAAGCCACTGGAGTAAAAGAAGTGACTCCAGCAACTGGTCTCCTGAGCTGCCTCTGGAGCTCAAAAGTACTCAAACGTCTCCTATCCTCCCCTCTTTCAGGTCTCTCACTGGGCTGCCATTACATGGCTTCTCCTGGCTGTGGTGAGTAGAGATGTTATGGAATGGAAAACATTTAGGTCTCTTAAAACAATCCAGGTAGTGAGTGATAGTTTGGAAAGAAACCACCAGAAAAGGCTGTGTCAAGACTAAGGCCAGATTTAAACATGTCTTATGTTGTGATCAAGAGGCAATTACCTGGTTAATTCTACCTATGGAACACAAGTTCTCCCAAATAACCCAGGTGTTTAGGAAGCATAAGGTCAATTAGAACACAAACTGGTCAAAATACCTTGGTTCTTTGCATTCAGCACATAAATTGGAAAAAGAGATACACAGTGGGATTCACAACCCAATGAAATACTTTATTATAAATCTGAGTTAGCACAATGGATTGTTTCTGTTGAGGAGCTACAGGTCAATATTATAGTTATTTCCTTGAAAGCATTATGCTTGTTTTACTGTTCCATCTTTTTTTTTCTTTTCTTTTTTTAAAAGATTTTATTTTTTTAAGTCATCTCTATATCCAATGTGGGGCTCGAACTCACAACCCCGAGATCAAGAGACACACACTTCACCAACTGAACCAGCCAGGTGTCCGTACTGTTCTTTCTTTTAAGATTTATTTTCATCCAGTTTATAGTGACGTATCCAGGTGCTTTTATCTTGTTTTGTATTCTTGGAGTTCACCAAGCTTCTAAGATATTTGATTTGAAGACTTTGATTCTTTTTGGAAAATTCTTGACCAAAGTCAATTTATTTTGTTTTATTATTTATTATGTTTATTTTAGTTTTCTTTTTTTATTTGCGTATGGTGGACACACATTGTTACATTAGTTTCAGGTGTACCACATAGTGATTCAACAACTCTATTTGTTTGTATTGGTTTTATTTTCCACATGTAAGTGAAATCATACGGTATGCCAAAGTCAACTTTAAAATAGCTCTTGCTTTCTCTGCTTTCTTGTTTCCTTTGTATCTTCAATTACATATATCACACTGTTTATTATTATCCTAGGCCTCTCGCATTGGCTCTGGTTTTTTGGTTTTGGTTTTTTGTTGTTGTTGTTAATACATTTTTCTCCCTGCTCTTCAGTTTAAATTATTTCTACTCACCTGGGTTTCAGTTCACTGATCCTTTCTTATGCAGTGTTTGGTCTGTTGTTAAGTTTATCAGCGCTTAAAATAAGGATTTTTTTTTTCAATTCTAGAGTTTCCATTTGATGCTTTTTTAAAAAGTCCTTTTCTCTATTGAAGTTGTCCATCCATCTTTTCCTTAATTGTGTACACACTTTTCTCTCTTCTTTAAAACACTTATACTAGTTATTTCAAAGTCTTGCTAGCTGATTGCAATATCTTAGTCAATGCAGGGTGGATTCTTGTCCCTGCTTTTTTTCTCTTTCCCCATAGTTTTATATTACATGCTAGAGGTCTCTCTATGTGTTTCTAGCCAAACTACAAGCCTACCCGTCACTCCCTCCATCACACACTTAGAAAAATCTAGTGGTTGTGGTCCAATGGGTGGAGAGGATCAGTTTTGATTTTAGGATTTCTCTAGATTCAAATAGGTCCTGCCAGTCTGTGTGGCTGTTAAAATGTCTATAGATTTATCTTTACTCTAGCAGATACCCTCTGCCTTTGCCAGGCACAATGCTCTGCCAGCAGGTGCCCAGTCATGGACAATGGCCCGTAGGAAGAAGCAGCTTTTCATCATTGTTCACCCAAGAAGTGAGCACCCTGTGGGACTTAGTTCCTTCGTATTCTGTGCATTCACAGTTAGATGTCTGGAGTTTATTTCACTTGTACTTTACAAGTAGAATATACCCCTTATTCATATCTTTGCAGTATTTGTTGTAGTTGCAGGATAAACGGCATGTGTGATCCTCTATACCAAGAGCTGGCAAACTACAGTTCAAATCTGGGCCTACTTTTATACAGCCAGTTAGCTAAGAATAGCTCTTGAAGTTAGCGAAGGATTGCAAAAGTAAGCAACCGCCGAAGAAGAATATGCAACAGATGATACATGACTCACAAACGCTATCGTATTTACTACCTGACCACGTTAGAGAAAAATCTCATTGATCTCAATCTATATTTTAACTTAAATGCTAACATTGTTTGCTTCGTTTTGTTTTTATTCTGTTACGCAGCAGAGTTAATACAAACTTGCTGCCAGCATTTCGGGAGCTAGCGAAGTGGACAGCTGAGAATCTAAACAGTCACAAAATAAACTTGTAATCAATGTCTGTTTTCCACATGAAGTCCTCTTGTCAACTGATGTCTCCCAGGCCAGATCCCATTTGGTTTACTCACTTCCGAGAATGCACCTGCAACCGTCAACTGCAGGAACATTGCTAGCATTTTAAATTATTTTGTTTTAACGCTTTCTCTTTTTTCTTGTGGGATTTGCTTTTCTCTCTTTTATTCCCTGAAATTATTATACTGAGGCATCTGGAGGGCAGAATAGTGTATGCATGTAATCTTCTTTCCACCTTTAACCAGATGCAGCCTCCACTCTTCGTGGTGTTCATGCAGAGGAAACTTACATAGGCAGAAGCATTTGAAATCTGAACCAGAGCACAGACTAGGTCATGACAGAGTAGCAATAGCTGTATTTCTTGTGCAGATACTTGCATAGGGAGTCTTAAGTGAACTAAAAAGGCTGTAAACAAAACATACTCTGGCAAAATGATAATATAAGCCACACTTTTATTAAAATCAAACAACATATGATAACATGCATTCCTTTGCTGGGTTAATTTTATCCCAAATTGTGGATGATAGCTAATATGAAGTCAAATTAAAGGTTGGCATTCATTCAGAAGTGTTGTTTCTACAGTGAAAAAGAAATCGATCTGCTGTTTTTGTCCTAACTGTCCCTCCATGACAGTGGGCATGACACTTAACTTTCTAAAGGTCACTGAATGGGGGAAAAACTTAGTCTTTTATTTCATTATCTTCAAGGTCAATCCCCGCTTTATAAATTTATCATCTGTTAAAAGAAAATATGAACTTATTTCACTGTGTCAGTTTAAAGAAATCACCTTTCTTCTTTGCTAATAGAACTGTTACTAAATTTTATATCTCTATAAGAATTAAAGATATTTCTGGGACAAATATAAATCCTCTTTGTACAGTTAGCTGGACAAATAAATGTTAGTTCATCAGTTATATCAATTCAGGCAATTTACCAAATGAAATCAACAAGAATCACAGAGATTCAAAATATCAGTGACTCTAATCCTATAATAATCCTCTGATGGCAGGATGATCAAGGTTGGTTTTTTTTTTAAATAATTGTTACAGTTGAAGTCATTGGATAATCCCAGCAAACAAAACTACAAGTCCTGCTAAGGAGCTTTTGTATACAGCTCTGTATAAGAAATGCCTGATTAAATTTTGTCTGACAGAGCTAAGTTGATGGGTAGTAGATTTGCAAATTTTTGAAATGAGGGAATAAAGAGAGGAAGGAAGTAATTTAAGGTCATGATTTCTAATTTGTAAAGTCCATTTATAATATTCTTGAGGGTAATTTGCTGATGACAGTAAAGCTTAAGGAGATAGATCAAACTAATTCATTAACTGCTCTATCTTCTTGGAGAGGATTAAGAGATGGAGGAGAAATTGGTCTGCAGAATTTCAAGCACCAGGGGAGTTCTACACACTCAGTCTGTGGACAGAACTAGCAAACCAAAATGATAGATCATTTGGCTGAATTATATCTTTCAGTCTCAGTAGGGTAATCACCGTCATCATCTCAGGAATAGATTTTTTAAAATCCATAATAATAATAGCAATAATAACAGTAATGGTAATACGAATAGTAACTCCTTACATGCATTAATCATTTGCCAGGTGCTAGCTTATGTTATAAGAGGCTTTATTTCATTTCATCTTTGTCACAACCTATGAGAAAAGTTTTAGTATTTCCCTGTCTTTTCAAGAAAATCAAGGTACAGAGAAGTTACATAATTTGGTCACGAATTAGGAGGCAAAGCCATATTTTAAACCTCATCAGTCTGATCTCAGAACCAAGTTTTACTGTTATTTTTAAGGGGATTGCCAAGTTAAATGCTCTATTCCCTGTGTTTCTATTCCATAGAGAAATAGAAAATAATTTTTTTCCTCTAAAGACAAAAGTTACTCCCTAACACCCAGTCATGTTAGTGAAGAGGGACAAAATAGGATAAGAACAGGGGGCGCCTGGGTGGCTCAGCTGGCTAAGCCTCTGGCTCAGGTTGTGATCTCAGGGTTGTAGAATCGAGCCCTGCTTCGGGTTCTGTGCTCAGTGTAGAGTCTGTTTGGGATTCTTTCTCTCCCTCTTCCCCTGCCCCTCCACCCCTTAAATAAATAAATCTTTTAAAAAATAGGATAAGAAAGTAAGGTAATTAATAAAAGGGAAATTGAAGTATAAATTCAAAATATTTTAAGAAGCATGGATACTAATTATTTTAACCATGGTGATTTGAACCATATTTCTTTTTTGTCAGTTTGGCACACAAGCAAGTCATTCAACCTCTTTAAACTCCAGTTTCCTCATCTATACTCTGAGTATTATAAAGACCAAAGACATAATGTAGGTAAATAAACCTAATATAGCACCTACATCAGTGAAATGACGGTGATTGTGTTATCAATGTTAGGATTAGAATGTTCTCTCCAGGGGCGCCTGGGTGGCTCAGTCGTTAAGTGTCTGCCTTTGGCTCAGGGTGTGATCCCAGGGTCTTGGGATCGAGCCCCGCATCAGGCTCCCTGCTCTTCTGGGAGGGAAGAACTGCACATTTGTGTTCAAGTGTGCCTTGCCTGTGTTCCCTGCCTGCGTTCCCTCTCTCGCGGGCTGTCTCTTTCTGTGTCAAATAAATAAATAAAATCTTAAAAAAAAAAAAAAAGAATGTTCTCTCCAAGCCATTGGATAAAAGCTATGGAAAATAATACTGTGTCTTCTTTTGAAATTTGCTCCTGAAATCTCACCAAGTATGTTGGAAGCATCTCTAGTCTTCCACACCATGCGTGATCTGGGGAGAAGCAGTAGCAGGAGTTTTCTTAGAAATGCAGACACCCTGGCCACATCTCAGACCTGCCAAATCGGAATCCCCAGGAATGCTTTCAGCATTGAGAAGTACTGGTTTATAGAGATGGATAAGGAACTGATGGTGTGCATAAACAAGCAGAGGAAATAGTGAGAAGGCTTGATTTCTGGCACAGACAATTGGAGACCAACAAGTTAAAGAAGTTCTTTTCCCCCATTTGTTTTATTGTTGTTTTGCTTTGGTTTGTTCGTTTGTTTGTTTAAGCTAAGAGAAGCAAAAGAGCCACAAAAGAGGAGACATTGCGAATGAGACAACTGTACTAATGGAACCAGGTCCCTGAGGTCTTCTCAAACTCAGAAAGAAATGGGATGGAAAGCAAAGGTGTATGCACGAGTCTAGTTTGTAGAAGAGGAAACAGGCCTTTCGAGATAGAGAAGAAAGGGCACAGATGGAATTCATTGTGTGGGCAGAGTGCAGGAAGCTGAAGAAGTCAGTGAGCAAAAAGCCAGATATCAAGTGAGAGAGGTGAGTAGAGCTGGCTTGGGGAAAGGGATGAAGGTTTAGGGGACTAGAGGTATGGTGGATGAGAGAGAGAGAGAGAGCTAATTGCAGATACAATAACCTGAAGAAATACTGAAGCCGGTAGTGAGGACTAGGACATTTGCTACAGTGCTTCCCAGGCCTGAAAGAGGATGAGGGAGAAGCCATCTTGCCAGGCTTTGGTTTACTTCAGTTACATAAAGGTGGAGAACTCTTTCTCTGAAAGCTTGAAAATGCAGGTCAATCGTGATTGATGGCATGGGGGTCTCAAGTGTGCAGTTCACTGGAAAGAAGATGAATTAGGGTAGATTGGGTGGGTGAGGTAAAAAGCGAACCTACCGGAAGGGAATTATACATATCAGAATAAGGAACTGAATAAAGGAGGGATGAGAGAAATGAAGACAGGGCACATTGGGTCCAAAACTTATAACAAGAGCCATGAAAGTCATTGGGTCGAATACCCAGATACTCTGGAGATTCCAACGGTCCTGCGCATTTGGTACAAATTAGTTTTGAAAAAGAGGGAGGGAGGGAGAAAGAGAGAGAGAGAAAGAGAGAGAGGAGAACTAATTGCTTTCCGGGACATCACTTCAGACTCTAAGGTCAGAGGAGTACACCCTGAAAATATGGTTTTATACTAATGAGGAACCATGTTCTAGGGGCAACGTGCTGACTTGACTCAGGCTAGCCATCTGATGGATGCAGCCGCCACAAAATGACAGTGGTAGTTAGGAAGGGTGGCCCCTCTCTTTTGCAGTTCTATCTGACCCCTTTTTATATGAAGCAATATTGAGCTGCTCACTGAATCAAAGCAGGAAACCGACAGAAGAGAAGTAGATTAGTGGACACATCTTCCTTCGGAATAGGAGAAGAGCTGGAGGGAAGAAATGCAGCAAAATCAATACCAAAAAAAAAAAAAACCAACAAAAGAATCAAAACCTCGCTTACCTCTTCACCTCAGGGTTTTCAGAAATGAGGCAGGATATATCAAGCACAGAAGTTTCTCTCTCACCAAGGAAACCGATCATCTCCTCTAGCGTAAATTTCTATCTATTAGAGACTGCTTTGTTTTTAAATGAAATTTCCAACTGACTGGATTTGAAGGAGTAGCAAATTAGCCAATGTTAGTCATCACCGTCTTCTGGTACTTTTTTCTAATCAGATTTTTTTCTTCCTAGTCCCTAGATGAATTATTCCAGATAGTTGTGTGTGTGTACCATGTATATACTTTATTTATGTGATATGCACACTTATATATAATGAGTATATATTATGCATAATATATCACCCATAAATAAATACATATACGTAACATACGTATTTTTTATTTTTAAAAGATTAATTTATGCAAAATTGAAAAACCTTAAGAGAACAAGTATTCAGTGCAAATCATGTTTCCTGTCTGCCAATGACTCTCAGTCTCTTATTTCCCTATCTTAGACACAATCACTACGACAAAGATTTTTATGTAAAAATCTACAGATAATATAGGTGTATGCCAACATGTGTATAGCCTTCTTCTTTCACACAAGTTGGCTTTTGCACACATTCTCTTTTCACTCTGCATTCTCACTTTGTCTTGGAAGTTGGTCCGTATGGATACATACAGACCTTCCTCATTCTTTTCTGCCAGACGTAGTTCCCTATTAGTCAGCTGGATGGAACCACCAGTACTTGTTCACTAAGCCCCTCTTCCTGCGCTTAAACGTCGTTTCTGGGTCCTTCACCTTCATAAGCAACGACATAGATGCCTTCTTGTGCCTACGTATCTGCACATATCTAATCTATAACCAAGACTGTAAGAATGCAATTCTTTGTCAGGATATGCTTATGTAGAATTTGATAACTTTTGGCAAATTGTACTGGGTAAGGGTCTATATTCTCTCTGTCCGTGTATGTGAGTGCAGTTCTCCACGTTCTCTTTGATCTTACACTTTCTGGTCTTAATTAACCTAATTATTTAAAAATATATAGTTTCATTTTTAATTTTGACCCTTTCATATTTAAATTTAATTTCTCTTTAAACCACTAGGAGCTATCTGTTCCTGTCCCTTGACAATATTCCCACTGGAATGTTTGGTTTCCCTGACTGACTTGGTGGAGTATTTTACTCTAAGAAAATTAGCTCTTTCCCTGNNTTAAGTGTTACAAAATGTATTGCCTGTCACTTGACCTCGTTCGTATACTTTTTAATTTTTTTCCTTTTGGGCTGAAAGACTTAAGTTTTTCTCGAGTTTCCAAAGACAAGCCACTATTACTAGACGAGGACACTGAGCAGGGGGATCTGTTTCTTGGTGTCTCTAACATACCTCCACAGCTCACCTCCGTTTCTAGCACCCCAGCTGCTGCCATATCTTAAGAGTCAACAGACTTCCCTCAAGGGAAGAGCCATCATACCCCTCACCTGTCATAGAGTTTACATTTATATGGCTTACGTCCTCATCTGGCTTAATTGCAAAAGGAAAGAGACTTCTAACACATTTTTCTCCAACTAGGGTGTCGAGACATGGTTCAACGAAGCTACCACATATAATGTTGATAACTGACCGATTATGAAGACCTGACCTGGAATGAAAGCAGATAGAATGGAAATGAGGGGCGTATTTTAGGGGGCAATAGTTGTACGTAACTAGCAGTGTTCAGAGACTCATCAGGTAAAGTCACAAGGGTAGACAGATGAGTGAGGCATCCAGAATGGCTCCAGTGGGGAGAATGTAAGTAGGGCAGTGGTAGAGCTGTTTCTGCGGAAAGAGGAGGATTGAAGATAGTGAGAAAGCACAGAGGCAAATTTTTCACATACAACTTTTATGTGCTTAATTATATATTCAGCTTTGTAAACAGCTGAGTCATAGATCAAAAAATATTGTGGAACAGACTAAGAGAAATAAACGTTTAGCAGACCACTTAGCCTGCACTATAGGGACATGTTACTCTGCAGCCAGTTATAATAGCCATGTTTCAATAGCACTGAGATCCCTTATCTAATTGGTTCAATTCATTAGGCCAGATGATGGTGCTCTGATGATTTGAAAGCCAGATAGATTACTCGGCTGCCTCAGCCAAGTAGTTTGCACCAGATACTGAGACCTGGTTACACAGACAAAGCAGTCTAACCAGCTGTAGGGACCTATATTTTGCCAGCTTCATGTGAGTTCCTATTGGCTTGGGCCTTTTATTCCTACAGAATTGTTTTGTGGCTAGGAAGAAACGCCGTCTTAGCAAGGCTCTGAGAAGCCAATGTTGCTGGGAGAGTTGCCAGAGAATGAATGGAAGGCTAAGAACAGCAATCTGTACATTTGCTTTTAGGGCTTTGATACAGTACATTTCTGAAAGCAGTATGCCACTAACTAGAACATTCAGCAAAGCACCTGGTACGGAGCCATTTGCCAGTAAAACTGATGAATAATGAATGGGAATGCATATAATGAGGAGCCAAGAGGGAGACTTCTCTATGGCTTAATCTGGCTAATGAGTTAGCATTAATGAAATTTCAGCAGTGTGGATATCTACAGGTTTCAGGTGCATCCATGTTGCCCATCCCCCACTTTACGTCTTTAGTAGAAAATATCACACGTGCCAGTCTACATGGGTACGCTTGCAGCCCATCAGATTCTAAAATGGCCATTCATCTCTGCAGTTGGTGAGTCTAATTCCTTGTCTCCACGAGTATTTCTTATGGGTACCAAAGTATTTACAAGAATGCATGCAAGTAGGGGTGAGTGTCTCGGGATCTATTTGAAGACCTATCAGTCGGTCACCTACCTACGCTGATTTAATTAAACATTATCTGACTTATAACTGTAATACGAGTCCGTTTAACAATAATGCCACTTTTTTACAAGCTCAGGTATTTTGTTGCTCTTCCGCATTGATGTAGGCAATCTCCCAATCAGAAAGAGGAAGTGAACCTCCTATTACTCTGATCAATTGGCTCCTTAGTCATGCTTTCACTATTTAATTTTATCTAAAGGCATCTCTCAAAATGATCTCCTCACCCATTTCATCTCACATGGTGCCTAGAGCTGTATACGAATAAATTAAAAATGAGATCAGAGTTGGAGCTGTAAAAAATATGGGCAATATTCTGTGTTGATCTCATCTATCCCTAAGGCTCCCCATCCCAAAGTACGTACAGTGGAATTCCCATTTTATTCTGAGCGTCATGCTCCGTTTACCCTTACATCTCCAAGTGTATCTGACAAGGGTGATGTTGCACATTATAAAATAAGATTTCTCAAACTCTGCCCATCTGTTAGCGATACAGGCAATCTAAGTGTCCTATATATAGAAATATATACATTTCCTGCATTGCATATTCTTTCAAATATTTGCACTTGGCATTGCAAGGTGTCCCACTGTCATAACAGACAAGTCATTCATTAAGCTGTCAGCACCTTGCTACCCTGCTCCCAAAGAGGGCCTATTTCTGTGTTTTCTGTTTCTTGTCGGATGACCTATTCACTCATCATGAGCTAAGCAGTTACTCTCATAACGGGTGCAACTGAGTTGTTCATGTCAACATATGTAAACCGAAGTTCTGCTTCTTCATTTCCAGCGGCCCAACACTTGAATGGCGGAGGGCACTAATGGGTTGGAAAACCGGCTCGCATTCGTGAGAGTTAAGTTGGTGTCAATATGACGCAGCTCTTGGCTGCGACATCTAAGGAAGGGGCATTCAAAGCAAAGAAGGAGAACAAACAAGTGACAGCCAAAAAAAAAAAAAAAAACGTGACTGATTGTAAACATTGTTTGAAAATCTGAAAGGGAATCAAGAAAGGCAATTAGCTCCCCAGACCTACACATTGTAACTATTTGGAACAGAGTAAGTGGGAAATCACAAAAATATATTTAACCTAAAAGTAAAGCATCTAATATGTCCCTATATGGAAGATGAAAAGAAAATTAATTTCTGGAAAATTAGCGCTAAACTCCCCTGATTTTTAGCTTTGATTTTGTTGTATCCCTCTGAAGAGGGCTATGTCTTTATGAGAAATTTGATAGTCACTGAAAAAATTAGGAAGATAATTTACTTTTTGCTCATTCAACATCTTAGATTATAGTCTCTGAAATATTCAAGCCCCTTTCCTTTTTTTTCTTCTTGAGCTTTTGCCTAATCCTTGATTATTTATATTCCAGAGAGCAGAAAATGGGGGGGGGAGAAAAAGGGGGAAATTAAATTGGCCAATTTGCCTCCTAATTAACAACTTGATTCAAGCTTGACAGAAAGTAGATTAAACTCATTAACTTCAGTGAGATCCGTGGGTAATCTGTACTTTCCACTTATTTTTTTTTTAATTTTTTTTTTAAAGATTTTATTTATTTATTTGACAGAGAGAGAGACAGCCAGCGAGAGAGGGAACACAAGCAGGGGGAGTGGGAGAGGAAGAAGCAGGCTCATAGCGGAGGAGCCTGACGTGGGGCTCGAACCCAGAACGCTGGGATCACGCCCTGAGCCGAAGGCAGTTGCTTAACCACTGCACTACCCAGGCGCCCCTGTACTTTCCACTTAACTGTACTCTGCAGCATCAGCTAATAAAGATGAAAAGATGGATGATAAAATGTAAGAGACAAACACTCTCTCACACCATCTTTCTAAGTTACAAAGGTTTGGGTTTGTTGTTATGGGATAGAGCTGTTGATGCATTATGTTACATAAGATTCATTCTGAGCTTACTTTGGCAAAGGAATAGAAAAGACCACCTCACTAATCAATTAAGTCACTGCATATTTTATAGTGTATACTTTGCAGTACTCACTTGAAACTTGGTGCTTAGGGAAGTGAAATGTCCTCCTCCCCAGGACTATAAAAGAGGCCTGAGAAGAAAAAGCTAATTTCCCCCCGCAACGAAAATATCAGATGGAGCCATCCCCATTCCAGAAACACAAATGAAAACAGGGAGAGACTCAAATCAAATCATGATGCTAATTTATCTAGCTAGTATTGCTTTTCTGTAGAACAATACATCTAAAATATTATGGCCCACATCGAAATTAGATTTTTGTCCCCACTATTTTCCAAGAGAAACCATTTTATTTGTCAGACCAGAATGAGACAAAATCATGGTTCCATGGTCCTATTCTGTATTACTTCTATTTTGTTATTCTGTAACTTACAGAAGCTTAGCCTCACACAGCCAGGACCTACCATAATGACACCCCTCCCCCATGATTTGAAGATTTAATTATACTGACATAAATGACAGTCTCTAAGGCCCCAAGATAGGAGTCACAGTACATTTTGGCAGTGTGTGTGTGTGTGTGTGTGTGTGTGTATAAAAATGTTATTCTCTCCAAGCTAACTTGCACTGAGTATTTTAGGTTGAAAAATGCATGCCTTTGATTAAACATGTTAATTTTTTTTTTTTCAGATTTTATTTGAGAGAGAGAGAGAGTGAGCAAGCATATGCAGGGTTGGGGCGGGGGAAGGACAGGGAAAGGAGCAGCAGACTCCCTGCTGAGGAGTCAATTCCAGGACCCTGAGATCATGACCCAAGCCAAAGGCAGATGCTTAACTGACTGAGCCACCCAGGCCCCCCAAATATGTTAATATTCTTATCTCTTCATGTGTATTGTAGTCAGAAATTCTGTGTGTAGGGAGCAGCTGGTGGAGCCAAGACTTTGGAATCACTTTTTCCATAGGGATGGTGTTCAGCTCTTCCATCAGGTAACTAATGGTTTCAAGAGTTGCTTGGAGAAAAGAACAAGGGTAATAAAGGTATGGTATCATTTAAGCAATATTACCCTTAATACCACTATTGTAATGACAATGAATAAAAGGAAAGTATCAATGACAAACCACTTGTTTGGGGCCAAATAAGAAAATCTAAGGGAAAGGAAAAGAGGAAGAGTGGCGAACACTAGCTGTACGCGTCATCAGTCTATGATGTTTCAAGTCATCCTTACAAATATCAACAGAATGGAGAATGATTTCTATTGCTAGGGAAGGGAGACAAAGGAACGACCAATCGCTGACCTCGTCTCTTATTCAAGAAGAATTTGATTCAGCATTTTCCTTTGTTTTATATAATTCTTAGTGTATTATTATTATTAAATTTCTGATACCATTTTACATCTGTCAGAACGCTATTCTTTAATGGGTGTATCATTTCTGATATAAATTGTTACATCCCAATGATTGCTTTCTATAATGTAGCTCACTTTCCAATAAATCGTCTTTAAAAATGCATTTTTAGGCTTCTAATTTCATGGTAAGTATGGAACTCAGAGATTATTTTCGATCCCTTTTTCCGATAAGATTTTCTAAAATACTTTTAATGACACAGGGTAAGTTAGTGCCTTTTTTTAAATCCATCACCAAATCTCCAGTACTTGGCAAATTACACAGAACATGGTCGGTGTGTGATAGCTATGTGATTTGATGAATTGAAGGGGAAAAAAAAAAGGAAGAGCAAGATTTTGAGGTATTTCTGCAGCTTGAAAATGATTTATAAAAAATTACTTTTTGTTTTAATGTTGAATCCACATTAAACATTATTTCTTCCCAGACCAATAGCCTCTATCAACAGTTTCCAAGCAGAAACTAATGCAAATACTATAATGGTTTACAAGCCTGTTGGTCAGTCAACCGCTTTGTTCTCTATGATCAAACTTTGAAATTGTGGTGAGTACACGGATAGACTCCCAACACATTCTGACTTCAGATATCCTCCCCTATTGTTTCGAGAAACACACTCACGGTTGCCCAACTATATAAATGCTTTTTTTATTAGCTTAGAAAGTGTGAACACTGTGTCAAAAAAAAAAAAAGTTTGCATACCAAAGTACTATCTAAAAACACTTTCAAGGCTGTGCTCTACCTCATGGAAATTACGGTAATTCCCAGAATAACACCAAAAAATGAGAATTAAAAGTAGCAGTGCAGCCAAGGTGATTAACAAGAGTAAAAGTTCATATAGGAGACAAACTTTAAATATAATTATTACCAAAGGGACAGATGGATACAATTCCAAGTGAGAATCGAAAGTGCGGAGGTACAGAAAGATGGGTCAGCAATTTTTCTGCATGAGTGAGAGAGCAGATTAGCATCTTAGACCTCCTTACTAGGGATCTGAGGAAGATGCTCTCACAAGACGCTGTAATGAGCCTGGGGTTCACACAGAAACTACAAATGAAACGGAAACACATTCATGGACTTCTCAAAACTCCAAAACTGTTTCAATCACTTTTATTAACAGTAAAGAAACACAGTTATACCCTTTCAGAAATAAGTCTGTTAGATCCTGTCCAATTCAGTTTCAGAGATGGACTTCTACGCACTTGCCATATGTCACAATAGGTAAAACGAAGGGGTTCTTCATAAAACTGAACGAAGTCATTAAAAAGTTGGAGTTTATTTTCCAATCAGTCAGATTGTGAGGGTGGCTGTTATGTTTGTGTTTTGATGACAGTGCTGTTTTTAGTCAACTTTATATGTCATTGCTTTTTAAAATATATCTAAATTACTCACTGAATTTTGATTAGACTCATCAATTCACAAGCATGTGTTTGCTTCCCTGCAAATGGTCACATTTCTAAGAGTTGGATATAACCAACATGTACCTCTCAAGACATCGATTTTCCCAGGGGATTAGTTTGCCACTGGAGAACACTGGTAGCCAGGACCACCGAGTAGCCTGCTCAACAGGCAGGAATCCACACTCTAACACTTATTTAGAGGAACACCTTGGAATTATTAGGGGGTTAGTTTTTTTTATTAAGCAACTTAGGACCATGTTTTACAAATGTGTTTTTTTGTGCATAAAGTTGTCCCTTCATGGGTAGTTTGACAAGTACGGGTCAGCATGAACAGCATTCCAAAGAAACATGTCAAATAATATTTTGCAAAATTAAAATTTCATAAAATATAACGTATTCATAAATAACAGCCAACCACACACACACACAAAATGATACCCTGGTTAGTGACAGATTTAGGAAGTAAAAACTGCACAAGTTCAAAATACCTATTTTTGAATTTTATTTTTCAGCCAGGAAGAAATATCTTTCCATCTCTTGTTGACTCAAACTCTAGCTCCAAAAAAAAAAAAAAAGGAAAGAAAAAAAACATAATCCAGAGATATGCAAATATTTAATAATATTCCTTATGTTATAAGAGTCTTCTATCTACAATATTCAACCTTCTTAGACAAAAATAATACCCAACTATAACCATTGAGATCTTAGAGTTTGTTTTCATTTGGGGGTCACAAGTCACTTACTACCCCCCCCCAAGAAACTCCATGAGAGGGTAACCTGTTTTCTGGAAACCTTAGAATTCTTGGTTTAAAATTCGATGTGCTTCTTATTCAATAACATACTATATTTACTTAAGGAGGAGTTATTCTTGGATAATGTTCACATCGAAATTTTTAGGTTGAATGAAAACAAGAGCCAAATAAACTTGGCAATTAGGTGAACAAAGTTTCTGGTTTAAAAATGGCCTCTGTCTAGAAGCCCCGTACAAAGCTTCTCCCAAACTCCCACTAAAAGAACTATGTAAAGACAGAAAAGATGCAAATTTATGACCTTATAAACTAAGATTGACAGACAACCTAAGGCCTGGATCTGGAAGGAATTTTCAATAATTGGAAGTCAGACAGAGTTGAGTGTATTAACCAATTGGTGCCCTTGTGTGTGTCATCTCATGAAATAGACCAGCCTTGACAGAGTAAGAGATGCTGGAGAGATAGCAAACCTGATCCACACACCCTCAGGCTCAGAGAAGCAGGGCCTCCGCTGACCAAGAATGATTGTAGCTGATGCTCTTCTGTCTTCCCTCCCTCCTCAGCCCACTCACCGTGTATGTTCTTCTAGAAACAGAAACTCCAATACCACCAATTATTTCCTTCCTTTTCTATGCTCCCTTTAGAAAAAATAAGCCCCAAACTTTTTTCTGACCATCTGCCATCATAAGCTCTTTTGAAGGGGCATTAGGCATCCATAACTACTTTGGACCCAGAGTAGAAATCTAGCCCAAGTTAGACCAATGATATTTTCTTTTATGAGAATTTAAAATTAGCTTTCAAAGACTCTATCAGCACCTGAGAGGAAGCCATTCTGTGGACAAATTAAAATCAATACAAAAAAATGAAGTAGTGAAAAAAGCATGTAAGTCCCCAGAGAGAGAAATAGGGAAAACTGTGTTGCACGTCCTTTCCTTGGGGCCCACGAGATGTTGATATCCTTGTTTCTTTTTTTTCCATTATGAAATATGTTTCCGTTTTGCATGACTGCGAGGGTAGCTTGCCCATGCTTCAAGACATCTGCTCATTTCCAAATATTCCCATGGTTTTCAGTAGGATGGAATGGCCATTTCCATAGGATGGAATACTCTTATTTATTGAAAGAGAACAAGACCAATTTTTAACAACAACCATGTAGAACTCTTATAAGGTACAAAGGGCCTTAACTTCCCTAGTTTTATATTATCAGGTAGCTCCCCTTTATCTAGTTGTTTCTTACAGAAGGCAATACAAAATAAAGGTTTTCAGGAGAAAATTTAAACTTAGTCTTTTCCTCTTCAACTTTTGTGATGTTGAGTGTGTTTACACATGAAGAGTAAAATGGGGGGATTGATAAACTTACTGAGAAAAATCAGCCTTCTGCTACACGAAGAATATTACAAAATAAAAGGAGTTTCATCTCTACCTCCTTCCAGTGGTTCTTGCTGTGCAGATCCTATTCTGTTTCTCCCAGTGTTCTGGAGTGTTCTTCCCATCAAGTAGAGTTAAGACCTCCACAGCAGGACCCACAGGATGGAGATGGAGGTGGAGATGGAATTCATGGTATTTCCTACTAAATTTTGCATGAGTCTTTTCTGCAGTGGTGTAAGGTGTCAAACAAAGAGATTTTGGAAACCATTCCCCTTCTTTTTCATGTGCTCAAATTAACTACTGAAAAAATACAGTTTTGAAGAGCCTTCGCATTCAAATCAAAATCCACTGAAAAGCTGTGGGCATCTCCACTTTGCTTTATCTTAAATTTTGAGTCTAAGGTGAGTTTCCTGGAAGGGTTGTCATTTTACCATATTTCCTCTTCTGTGCCTTTTGAAAAATGATATGTGAGACTTTCCTAAATCCAAGTGAACATAACAGCAGGACCAAAGAGATTGAGGTGCTGATAGCAGAGCTGCCTAAATGATTTCTTCATTTCTGGACTAAAAAGGAGAGAGGTGAAGGAGAAGAAAAATGTCCCCTCGACAGTTTATTTCCCTTCTTCTTTCATCTTTGTTACTTATGTGCATTAACTTGCCACTGGTCCTTTGCACAGGTCGTCTGTTCTCTACCCCATTTTCACTCATAGGAGCAGATCTACTAATGCTGGTCCATGAAGTAACAGCCTAGATCCTGAAGACATCTTAGAATATGGCCCAACCACCTAATTACACCGATTCAAAACAAACAAACAACAGCAAGGAAACAACAGCAACAACAAAACAAAGGCCCAGAAGATTGAACTATATTACTTACGTGTTGTCATAGTCATCAATACTAAATTTAAATACCAATCCTAAATTTAAATAAATTAAATAGTCAGAAAAATAAAATAAAGTAAAAAAAAAAGATGAAGAGGAAAAAAATAACATACAGATGCTAAACTCTGAGTTTTCTGGCTTAAAGGTGAGAAAACATTCATTGACAGCTATGTTTGTATTTTTTGACATACAGAGGAGCCAAGAGACGCCAAGGAATGAGTGGGAAGGCTGGAGCCAGACTGGACATTCTACTAAAGCTTCGTATGCCCTTTGCCTAGTGCTTGGAGGGGCTCGGTAAATATTTAATTTTTGACCAAATCCTCTTGTAGAACCCCTTAGAGGGAGTGGACAGAACACAGATTTGTATAGATAAGTCCAGATGTATACCCTAGCTCCCTAAAGAGTCTAAATCTCATATTTTTTAGTTTAATGATCATACGTATTTTATGGAGTTGTTGAATACAGATGATGTATGTAAAGGAACTGGAGTATAACAGGCAATGAGCAAAGGCTTGTTATTATTACTGGTGGTGGTGGTAGTGGCTACAGAATTGCATGAGCTAGCAGGAGAAGCTCTTCGCGCAACAGAATGCTAACTCTTACAAATTTGGGCAGAGAGAGTGAGGGAGAAAAGGTGGAAGGGATTAAAAAATAAAAAGTTAATTTGAGAACATAGGAGCTCCTTGCATCAAGAAGTGGAGTTTATCTTACCAACTCCTTTATTTGCTTTGTGAGTTGTTTTGCCTGTTACAACATGGCTGAAGTACAGTTGTGTGAATTCCGAAGCCCAGGTCTTCACAGAGTGCATGACTTGGGCCCTTTCTGTGTTAGAATCCTGAAACCACGATAAGGTGAAGAAGTCAAGTCTAATGGATGATGAGAGGTCAACTGGAGGAAAACCAAGGAAGCCCAGCTTATAGCCAGTCAAAGTAGCAAGATCTGTGACTGATACCATCTTGGAACTCCCAGCCTTAGCCTAATCATGAATGACTGTAGTCATGTGAGTGATTCCAGGAAAGATTAGCAGAGTTACTCCCCATTTCGCCAAAGCAAAGAATCATAAAAAACAATAAATATTGTTCAAAGCTACTCAGTTTTGAGCTGGTCTATTAAACTACAACAGATAACTGAAACAAAAATTGGGAGCAGGTTGCTGCCATTACAAAAACCTAAAATACTTGGCATTGTCTTTGGACTCAAGTCCCTACAGTCATCTGACGTCTTTTGACATTTATAAGGCACTGGCTGTACTACAGATTTGCCTATTAAGAAAACGCTGTCTTTATAGACAAGATATTTATTATATTATCAAGAAGATCTAGCTAAAATGCAGCATAAAATCATTGCTATGGAAGAATCACAAACAAGTCGATGATGATATAAAGAAAAGAAAAGAGGGCTTATGGGAAACTTCACGAAGAACCAGGCAATTGAACTGGACTCACAGAACAGTAAGGCCTGTAACAAAGATGGCGCTGATGAGCATTCCAGCTGTGGGAACATCCTGAACAAAGGCGCAGAGGTGAAAAAGCACAGAGGAGGTTCTGGGACAAGTGAATAGTCCAGGTTGACAGGTGTATGATGTGCAGGACAAGATGCAGGCCTGAAGGAGCAGGAACTTGGATTGGAGGCAGAGTGCCAGGCCTTGAGGTCAGGCTAAGTAGACTGGGCTGTCAGGCATGAAAAAAACATAGAAGGGTATGAGGAAGTGAGTCAACCTGATTTAATGAATAGCACTTCAAGGAGCTAGATCCCAAAACAGCTCAGGACCCTCTATGTATAATGATCAAATTTTCCTGACCTGTTTGGATTCAAGATATTGTATGATATGTTATGTGTACTTGCCCTTACACTATTGTAGAGAACAAAATATTCTGAAATAATAAATGGTTTTTCTCTAAAACAATGTTAAACAACATGAATAATGCTGCAGGCTCAGATAACCACAGGATATTTTTTATTCCTGGGCATACCATATAGGTACCTATCCCAAATCAGGCATATATTTACGGGAAGTAAGAAAAAACTAAAAGACTGCTTGAGAGTCTTAATTATACCAATACCATTCTCTGACATAATTGTCTGATTTTTAAAACTTGAGTTGTCTAAATTTACTTGCTGCTTAGATCAAATCACCATTATTTCTTATTCAAAATTGACTAAACGTAATTTGAGATAATCAGTCTGTTCACCTTTCTCCTCTATCATCAGACAGTATCTTGTTTGTTGATTTACTAACAGATTTTATATGGGAAATAAACGAGCTAAAGCGAAACACATGATCTCATCACCTACAGTGGGATATCAGAAAACTAAACGTCCTTAAAAGGTTAGATTTATCAGTAAGAGGGATAAACAATCTCCGTGGAGCTCAGACTGTGATATAACCTAAATACGTGGTTGACTTAGAAATTAACATGATTACAATAAGAGCCAGCCCCTCTCCCTCGTGTAATTAGTGGTTTATTACCTAATAAATGATTTAATCTAACATATATTCAGACGCAACCATGACTAGGACTCCGATGTTCCCTTAAGACATTGTATGCGATAATGCAATATTCCCTTAAAATCTCCAAAATAAAAGAGGCAAACAGCAGCTTGAGGCCAGACAAGAAGCCTGTGAAACTTCAGACAGTTTTCATCACAGCTGGCCAGGCCTGGGAAGTTTCAGACAAAGGACTTCCGCCTTTATCTGGCCCTTATTCTGATGTCTCATTCAGCTGAAGATAAAAGGAAAGATGTGCTTTGAAATGTAACCATTAGGACGGCAAAGAAATCAACATGCAAATGTCACCCATACATGAATTCAAGATGAATTCTACATTTGTCATTGCAAACTTGGAACTCAGTTGGTATTTTTTACTCCCAAAGCAGTAGGATAAAAACTGTGAATGAAATATGAGTGCTGGGTTTAGTTCAGTTGGAGCTTCTTAACTTATACATCTTATTTGTAAAAGCACAGAGAAAATATATATATACAGTTGATGCTTGACCAATGCAGGGTCCAACGCCCACACAGTCCAAAGTCTATGTATAACTTTTGACTCCCCCAAAACTTAACTAATAGCCTACTGTTGACCGGAAGACTTACTGATA
This sequence comes from Ursus maritimus, assembly GCF_017311325.1. Lineage (NCBI taxonomy): Eukaryota > Metazoa > Chordata > Mammalia > Carnivora > Ursidae > Ursus > Ursus maritimus. Next base: position 9,703,238 of record NW_024424897.1, on the reverse strand, counting down.
ACATAAACAGTCGATTAACACCTATTTTGTATGTGTATTTTATATACGCACTCTTATGATAGAGTAAGTTCGAGGGAAGAGTTACGAAGAACATCATAAGGAAGAGAAAACTCATTTACAGAGTTGTACTGTAAAAAATCCGTGTACAAGTGCACGTACACAGTTCAAACCTGTGTTGTTCAAGGATCAAGGAGAGAGACGGAGACACACACACAGAGAGAGAGGGAACATGAAAAGATTATGAGAAGAGAGGAAATGAAAAGAAAGAATCTGATATTATGATATCCTTTAACATAGGCAATCAAGAAGGCTAGGAGTCTCCATATGTGCGTTTTCAAAAACCTTATCAACTTCTAACAGGAAAATGAGTTGTTTCTTGGGAAGAGTGCAGTACAATTCTAAAAAAGCTCATTCACCTATAGAAGATAGTAGTGACCTGAGAGGTACAGACAGTGTCAGGATTTCCTCTACACATTCCCAGGGAAAAGAGTTGCCAGCTGCCAAATATGGATTCATTTTCAAACTAACAATAATTGCACATATATCATCTGTGTAGAGTTTCTTTTTTTTCCTTTTTTTTTTTTTTAAGATTTTATTTATTTACTTGACAGTGAGAGAGGGAACACGAGCAGGGGGAGTGGGAGAGGAAGAAGCAGGCTCCCAGCAGAGGAGGGAGCCCGATGAGGGGCTCGATCCCAGGACCCTGGGATCACACCCTGAGCCGAAGGCAGATGCTTAGTGACTGAGCCACCCAGGCACCCCTGTGTAGAGTTTCTTATCTCCTGATTCAGAACTAATTTTCTAAAGTGATTCCAAATAGTTTTGTGTGATTTGATGAGACTTTTACATCAGTTCCTGTATTTTTGCTATGAAAAACTCCAAAGAAAATGACTTAACACCCCCAACCCCAACTCTCAACATACAAAGTCGTAGCTGAAGGAAGAGGGTGATTAGGGTCAGGAGAGGATCTGAACAAGTTTTTTTTGGAACAGATTTCACACTGGGGAAGGCCATGATGGTTGTGTCAAAATAATTAGAAGACTCTCATATAAAAGATGAACTTTACTTGATCTAAGGCTGAACTAGGAACAATATGTGAACTGCAGTGAAGAAAAATATGTTGCTGTAATTTAACTTAGCCAAAAATGAGCAGTTCCTCTTATAAGGCAGGGAAGCTGGAAAATTACCCTCTGGATTCATTTTTTTGGACAAGTACACTTTGGGAACACAAGGAAAACTAAGATATAATTTCTGCCTTAAGGATTAACATATTTTCGACAGGCAAAGATAATTAAAAGCATAGTCTATTATGGTGGGTACTTTAGGACGAGCTCAGAAATGAGTCACTTAAATCCATTCTAGATAAGTGTATGCTGAGGAGGGAGGTGTTCTGGAATACTTCCAGAATAGATAACATTTCAGTTGAATTTTGAAGGAAAAGTAGAAGATAGCCTAAGTTGAAAAAAAATATTCTGTGACTATTTTAGAAAGAATTTGTTAGTTCGGGCATTAAATCAAATGATACTTAAATTCAATCCATTTGTGAATTACGTGATCTTAGATGCCAATCCAAGTTAATGATTTAAAAGTTTTGACCTTATGTCGCATAGAAAAATTAAGTCAAAATAAATCAAAGACTTAAATGTAGGGTAGATGCAATTCAACTTCAGGGGAGATACACAAAAGAACTGAAAGCAGGGATTCGGCCAGATGTTTGAATACCCACGGTTCATGGTAGCATTATTTGCAACAGCCAAAGGGTGGAAACAATTCAAGTGTCCGTCAACGGATGAGTAGATAAACAAAAGGTGGTGTGTACATACAATGGAACATTATTCAGACTGAAAAAGGAAGTTAATTCTGACGTCTCCTACAACGTGAATAAAACTTGGAGACATTGCACTAAATGAAAATACCCAGTCACAAAACGATGAACATTATCTTATCCCACTTACATGAGGTACCCAGAGTAGTCAAATTCATACAGACAAAAAGTAGAGTGGTGGTTGCCAGGTGCTGGGGGAACTGGGGATGGGGAGCTATTGTTTAATGGGTACAAAGTTTCAGTATCACAAGATGAAAACAGTTCTGTGGGTTGTGGTGATGGCACCACAACAATGTTCATATACTTGGGGTGCGTGGGTGGCTCAGTTGGTTGTCTTGGAATCAGGTCATGAACTCAGGGTTGTAGGATCAAGCTCGCCATTGGGCTCTGCCCTCAGCACAGAGTCTGCTTGTCCCTCTCCCTCTGCTCCTCCCCTCCCTCAAATAAATAAATAAATAAACAAACACATAAATAAATAAATTAAATCTTTAAAAAAAAAGTTCATGTACTTAATGGCACTGAACTGGACATCTAAAAATGGTGAAGATGGTAAATTTTATATTATGTGTATTTTACAATTTTTAAAAAACCTTTTGAAAATACTTAAATTTAAAATATAATAAATTGATGTTTTTCTCTGAAAACTTGAGAATTTTTTCTCATAGAATCAGTAAATATATATTTACATTCATATATACATATAATATATATCTGATATATACATGTGTATATACATGTATATACACATATATGTATGTATATGTGATATATATTATATGTCTATATAATGTATATGTGTATATATATGTAATATATATTACATATATATCTATGTATATATGAAGGTAAGGAGAAACCATTCTACAATATAATCTACCGTTAAAATCTACAGTGATCATTTTTTTTTTTACAATGCTCATTTTTATATGCTTCTGTTTTTTTCCACTTAGTTAACTTCTCCAAACAACATTGCTTGTGGACAAGAAATCCATAGTCCTTAATGGCAGTATGGTCTTCATAGCACCTTTACTGTTATCTCCCTAAACCCCAAAGTATTTCAAAGTGATTTGGGGAAGTGAAAGGGATCGTCTTGGTGTATATGTTCCACTTGGAGTTTCAGAGCCCAAGAAGATAATCAAGTCCAGTTATTATACTTGGTGGCACAAACACTTGTTGCCATCACAACAGATCTCGTTTATCTTACATGGCCCAATAACTGTGCTAAGTATTTTGCATGCATTACCTTATTTAATTATAAGGACCCTTTTTTTATGTGTTCTAAGAAGAGTGTTTTAAAAATATTATATACTTTTAATACCTTGGTTTGAAAAAAAAATGTCAACTATGTATGTTTCCTTCCAAAGAGGAAAGTAGAAACTCTAAAACTTCTCATTACTCTGAAAGATCACTCTAGGACTACATCATCCTCGCTTTAGAGAAAAACAGCGCTTAGTAAGGTCAAACTCCTTTTAAGGAAATGAATTGTAATTTATTTCAATTCAGATGCTTTAGGAACTGATAGGAAAATCTGACTATGGTTGACAAAAGCAATTAGAAAAACCCATTAAGTGTACTAAAGTTTTTATGCAATGGATATCTTATCATAGTAATCTTAGCATATGTAAAACCTCCAGCCAGAGACAACAGAAAAATTACTGAAAAGCATCATATCTATATTAAGATTGGTAATGTAAGGAATAAACCTTCAGTTATCCTTTTGAGGACTGCAGTATTTTTATTGCTTATTGCCTACTTACATATGAAACAATGTTCAAATAAATTGATGCAAGAAATAAAAAAGGAGAACATCTTCATCAGTGGCCAGCTGGTTATAATCAGATGAAACAGCGTTCATTTTCAAGTAATCTAAGCAGATAATGGAGAGAGTGGACCATGGACAAATTACATTGAGCGTTGAAATAGTCTGGGTACATACCTGTATCCTGGTGGTGAGAGCTGAAGTCTAATTTGCCTACTAAAATGGTGGGGAATTTCTCATTGAACAAGTATGACGGCTTAGGACTTATGCAATAGATTCCACTTTAAAGCAACTGTGGTGATAAATGGGCAAATTAGCTTGTTTAAGGATTATAGCTTTACGATAGCACACAGCTAGACGTTCTCAGCATTGAGCATTATTTTGAAGCCCTTTTGAAGGTAAGTGTTCAGAATTTGCTTCTTTGGCACAAACACCTTGTCTGATCTGAAAATTGTACAACTTCATATTACAGGTATAACTGAATTTAAATCAAAGTTTCTCTGCCTCATTTTTAAAAAATTAAAAAATACACACAACTCAGAAAATGATGATAGGCACTTCTTCACTCGGTGTGACAGACATGGCTCAGACCTCAATTTATAGAGCAGAGGTGTTAGTGGGAGCAACTGTGAGGCCCAGGACTGTATTTTCCAGCTGCCCTTGCATCTGGGTAAAGCGAACTATTTCTCACCAAAGAAATTGGAACAGAAATGGTGTATGTCACTTTGGGGATGAAACTGGTAACAAGCGGGCATTCCCTCGGTTCCCTTTCCCTGTTTTGTAGCTGTATGTTGAAGTCCGTAGTAATTTTGTAAGCTATCTTTTGAAAATGGTGGGGCCTCTCTCAATTTGTTTCCTTGAAAGGCTGGGGAAAGAGCTGCTCCTCAAACCTAGCCCTCCCCCTCTCTACTGCTGATTGGACTTTAAATCAGCCAGTATCAAACCTCTCTTGCATTAGGACACTAAGCAACTGATATTACTGTGTTGTTATTTTGGGTTTTTTTTTTTTAAGTACACTTTATGCCCAACGTGGGGCTTGAACTCCTGACCCTGAGACCAAGAGTCCCACGCTCTACCAACAACAGAGCCAGCCAGGTGCCCAATTAGCATGAATTTAAATGATCATCTCAACCTTACATCTAATCAAAAGTCTGTTGATTCTAACTCTTTGATATGTACTAAATCTGCTTTTTATTTTCATTTGCACTACTAGCATTGTAGAATAAGCCACCATCATTTGAAAGTGAATAGAGATAAGGGCCTCCTATGAATCTCCTTACTCCCCACTCTTACTCTGGTGCCTTCTAAACATTGTATCCAGGGTGACTTTTAAAACTGAGAACCAAATTCTATCATTCCCTTCATTCAAAGATCTTCAAAGGCCTCTTATGGTACTAAAATTGTATTCTTTCAAAAATCTTACATCAGCCTAGAAAGCTTCGAATGACTAGGGTCCAGCCTGCCTCTCTAGGCTGGACCACACCTTCCCACCACTCCCCTGCCAGCAAGCTCTGTTTCAGTCTTACGGCTCTCTGGTTCCAATCGGCCCCACGTTTTCTTTCTCAGAATCTCATCTTTGCTGCTTCCTCTCTTTGGACGCTAGGCTCTGAGATCTTCTCAGAGTTGGCTCATTTTTACCCTCCCTAGAAAAGCCTTCTCTTAACTATTCTGTCTTCCGTTAGCCTCCCTCATTTACTCTCTGTTATATCACTTTGAGTCATTCATAGTTCTTTCCACAGTCTGTGGTTCTTACTTGTTGCTAATAATCTTTGGTCTCCACACATAAGCTGTAAATTCCACATGTTTGAGATATGCATCCAGGAGTAGACACAGAGTCTGCACCTAAATAGACAGTTAATACAAATATTTTAAAGAACTGCTGAATGATTATTATTTTGATTCTGTATGAAGAAGAAACTGATTCTAATTGCTGACATGCTGATTAAAAACTATGAAATGTTCTTGAATCTCTTTTACTGAGTCTTTAGAATCCTGAATCTCAGGACTGGCCGAAATCATAAAGATTATCTTATCCAAACACATTTAGATCTCTTTAAAATCCTTTTTTTTTTTTTTTTAAGGACACATCCTTGGTCTCATGAGCATAGCATGCCAGTCTATTTTGTGATAAATACCAACAATTGCAGAATGAGCTCCAGCAACACTTTACTTTACCACCATTCAGCTCACCACCACTCAGCAGACCCTAGATACTTCAACGGCAGACTGTTACATATCTCTGAGAAGTAAAGACTGATCATTTCCTCTAATGACAATAAAGTCGTGACTAAGTCAAACACATACATACACACACACATGCAGAGCTTTACTACATTTTTGATGGAAACACTATTAAAGTCTGGAATCCATATGTTAAAAAGAAATGAATGAGTATTGTGACCGTAAGAGTCATGATATGGTCCATTTTCTCCATCCAGCTATACGTTACAATCTTTTCTGAAAACCCGGGTATTCTACTAATGAAGCCTCTCCAGTCATCACTTTGAGAAACATCACACTCATTTACTATTCTTAAAAAATCTCAGCAGCCTTAATCCAAAGTCTATTAAACCCCCTTTTGGAAAAGGATGCCAAAATGTGCTTTCGAAGGTAAGGAATTGACCGTGACCACAGAAAAAATTTAAGTGTTCTTTCTTTCTTTTCTTTTTTTTTCTTTATTCCCCTACAAGGAGACTTCCTTAATTGAGAAGCTTACATTCATGATCACTTCTTGTCTGGTTCCACCCCCAAAACAAGATCTACATCCTACCCATTAAAGAGGGTAATGACTTAATGAAAACCTAATTCTAGGCTCTGTGGGTGGGTACACAGGGGAGGGGGCTGTCTGCCATTTTGCTATGGATTCAGATAATCTATGCCATATATAGTCATTGGATAACCCTCATTATACAATTTCTAGTCTACAAAACCAGGAGAAAACTTGTCAAAATAAATCTTACCTTCTGACCATGGTAGAAGACCTACTACGGGGTATTAACAGAGTCAGGACTGTGAATCGCTGCCTGGTCTCAATGTTTGTGTTATGAATTCCAACTCTGGTGGCATGAACTTGGGGTAAAAACCATTGTAAGCTGAGCGAGTCCAAAAAATACAAACCTGGAGTGAAATATATTTGGGGCTGAAATGACGTTACCGATGTCTGAGATGGGTTTTCTTTCTTCCCCTCCTACCCCCACCTTCCCTTTTGAAAGGCGATGCTTTTATTAGATTATTTCTATAGCCAAAAGACACAGCTACTGTCTGGCTGAATTTGCTGGTTTTCTCTTGAATTAAAATAAATAAATAAGAGAAAAGGCTAACTCTTTTAAACAAAACAAATCGGAATATTTTTTTTTTTTCCTGCCAACTGAACACATTCTATACATTCAGATAGGACTCTGGGCCACATCATATATGACATATACTTGTATGTGAATACACTGTGTACATGACGAGATGGGATTCTTACCATAAGATTAGCTGTGGCTGCACAGGTGAGTGGGGAGTTAGCAGCCTGCTAGACTTGACTGACAGCTGCTTCTTTGTCAAATCTGCTGTACACAGACTCCTAACTCACCTGCTTCATCATTCTCCTTCCCGATCCTTAAAAACACTGTCATCTTCTCTTAGTGCTCACTGGGAGTTTAGATTACATGACTCACTCTCCTAACTTGACAGATAAAAATGTGAGGCCTTGAAAAATTAAATCGTCATCAGATTTTCCAAGCCATACAACGAATGAATGGCCAACTTCATGCTGGGAACCTCTAAATTTAGGGACTGCACCCTGTGTCAGAGGCACTACCAGCACTTTCCTGACATAGCCAAGGGGTCACTCAAGGTCACCCCACTTGCCATTGCAATAAAACTGGAAGGAAAGACATTTCACACCCAGGAGTGGAGCCCCTTTAAGTACCTGCAGACTCTCACGCCGGGCAGGGGAGTGGAGGGCGGGCCGTCCTCACAGCTTCCCTACCGTCTCCGATCTTGTCTTTGCCGGTTTCCTGGGACTTCCTGAAACTCGCCTTTTGCGTTAGTGTCATTCTCTCTCCTTTGCATTGATTCCTATATTCCCCATAATCCATCTGTCCTTGACTTTCCACCACACAAAAGGAATTATGCTTTGGATTTTGGGTTATCCTGCATCATGATTTTTCATTATTTGTGTGAAAAGCAGCTAGCACTCTGGGCCGACCACATGTCAGGTGATCCAGCAGACACTGGACGTAAGCTTTGCCTAATCTTTAACACATGCCTATGTGATTAGGTGACTGCCCCACGCGGAACTGAAAAGTAAACCTGTGCTTCATCGATTCTAAAGTCTGTTCTCTCTTCATTAAGCTCTGCTGCTTCCTGTATTCTATTCGTATTTTACAGTGCTGTTCTTCCCAAAACAGAACTGATGTCATTAGCCCACTGCAGTAACGCATGATCCTCTACTGGTGGGATGTGTTGATGTTCACTGGCATTAATCTTCCTTCCTCTTCTGACCAAGGACAGTGATCTGTTCAGGTTCAAGGTGCCCTCCGTGTCCCCACATAGATGATTTTCTCTAAGGAAAATGAATAATCCTTTAAAGAGATAAGTGAAGGCAGACAGCGACCTATTCCATAGATTTTAAGGTTTTTGTTACCTACATTACACCAAAGGTCCCCAAAACGTCTTCAACCTTACAGATAAGACTGCTATAAAGTTTAATAGGAATGATCACGTTGAACTCAGAGTCGTCTGGAATTAGGAAAAAGGCTTATTGTGCATTCAATTTCCCACCCCGTCTCAGCTCTTCCATTTCTGGGTGATATAGTGATGTTATTTGCTCCTGGAAACAGCACTCATGGTGGATTCTATTATAACTAGAGACATGCACGGTGCATAGATTTAATTTGAGTCAGACCACAAAGCAAAACCTAAAGCAACAATCTTTTGCCAGCCCTGAATCCCTTGAGGGACTGTCAGATGACTAACACTGTTTTGCTATAGTCTGGGAGAGAAGGGGGCTATCATTCTCAACAATCCACACTGTAAACCAGAAGTCTTGAAGGAGACTTTCTCCCTCCCTCCTTCCCTCCCTCCCTCCCTCCCTTCCTTCCTTCCTTCCTTCCTTCCTTCCTTCCTTCCTCCTCCTCCTTCTCTCTCTCTCTCTCTCTCTCTCTCTCTCTCACACACACACACACACACACACACACACACACAGTATTCAATATATTCAAGTTGGCTCAGGGCTTTTTTGAATTACATGTTTATTTTGTCTTCTTGACTGATATTTCCTCATGTCTGAGTATTGTGCCTCTAGGAAGGAAAACTTCTATTTTTTTAAAGGAGAGCTTTTCTAAAAGTCTTGCCAAAAATAAAGTGGCTTAAAAGGACAGCACATAAAGCTCTTCCTTTTAAAAAGAGAATAATGTTGAAAATTTTATTTGTAACAATTTCTATTTTCCAACAGGTTTTTTGAAGAAGCAGGAAGGCCTCCATTCGAATAAGATCAGAGAAGACAGAGTCAAATGATGATGGTGCCCAGGGAATGTGGGGTCACGGTGAAGGCTTAGGTATTATTGGACATACAGACACAATTCCTCTACTAGTCTTTCTTCATCAGTTTCTCACACCTGCAGCAATTTGGAACGTGAATTACAAATAATCATTGCGCATGGCTCTCTGCTCACAGACTCGTCTCCCGCACCTGCTACCCTTCTTTCAGCCACGCAGGGGTACTGACAGGTGCTAAACGCACCACACTCTGACTTCTATTGTCTGCAGGGCTCACTTGCCTACTAGGCCTGACACTGCTTCCGCTCATTCCTCCGGATCAGGTCACCTGTTTTCATCTCTGAAATGGGATCCTCCCCCCTCCCCCTGAGAAGAATCTACTCCATCCTCCCTTGAACACATCCTGATTCTAGTCTGTCTGTCAATGAGATACAATTATTTGCTTATAGATCTGTCTGCTTTACTAAGCAGGAGTATGTTGAGATGAAGCCCATTTCTTATTTACATTATACCTTGACCACCAAGCACAGAGCCTGGCAGACGCACGGTGCTCAGTAAACACTAGGGCTGTGACCAGTGCATTCCGTGATCTGAGACTGATCTTGCTTTGAATGATACATACGAGGCACCAGAACTTCGGCTGGCAGTTTCGATCAATGGTCATTTTCTACAGATTTTTCAGAAATTTTCTCTTTTCTACTAAATTGAAAACTGCCTTAAATTATAGAAAATTCCTGGGGTGCCAGCGTGGCTCAGTCGGTTAAGTGTCTGACTCTTGATTTCGGATCAGGTCATGATCTCAGGGTTGTGAGAACCAGCCCTGCATCAGGCTCTGCCCTGAGTGTGGAACCTGCTTGAGATTCTCTCTCTCCTTCTCCCTCTGCCCCTCCCCACTCATGCACTTTCTCTGTCTCTCTCACAAAAACACATACATACATCAATAAAGAAGTTACAGAAGATTTCTGTATGAAATTCTGCATTTCTCGTACTGTGGCACAGTACTCTGCAAATAGTGAGCATTAGATAAATGCAAAGAAAAAACATTAGGGTACTTGCTCTAGGTTATGTGCCTAGGCCAAACAGTAAGTAAGTCCTTTAGGACTTAATCTAAGTCATTCATTGCTCTAAACATTGCAATGCGTTCTCATTTGATCTGCCCAACTATGAGGGGGAAAATAAGTACTATTTTTTCCCCAATTTAGAAACAAGCAGAGAGAAGATAACCTGCCCACGGTCACACACTCGTGCATGGGGTACCAGGATTTGGAAAGCCCATGCATTTAACTACCACCCTTCGCAGCCTTGATTAATGGATGTTCAGGAGGGTTAGAAATGCCGCAAGAAGGAATTCCACGTACGAAGAAATCAACAGCTGGTGGGGGGAGGTTACAGCAGAAAGGCGGGAAGAATCATACGTTAAATTACGCTTTACACGTCTACAGCCCAAAGGTCCCTCGAGTCCTCCTGCTCGTGCTGTAACTTAGCCCTCCAAATGGCACTTGGTTTATTCGCGTTGACTCATCCTTCAATAAAACGTGTACGTTCATGGCAGCCTGCTCTTGGTGATGTTGGTTTCTTGGAATAAAAATGTAAATGTGGTGAAAAGCTACTTTGTTTCGCACTCATTCGGATTTCAATATTATGAGAATGGATCGGATTGGGGTTTGTGTCATCTTAAAAATTGATAGACTAGGTTAGGGAATAAAAAGTTCAGATGTTTTAAAAAAGACGCTTTGCCAGCATTCTTAAAACCAACTTTACCAATGCGTAGCTAACATACTATTTTATTTACAGCGACGTTTTCTCTCTTTCAGCTTGTCTGCTAGTGTTCCTACTTGGTAACACTACCAGCCACTTATTCCTGTTACTCTGCATTCCTAACAGTAATAAAACACCATTTTGAAAGTGGCTTATGATTGAGATGTCTAGTTACTTCTCTCTCTTTAGCGTGTCCTACCTAATTTCTTTTCACAATTCCATCTGATCTGTGGTTCAGTTCTTTTTTCTGAAATCATCAAATCCAAGGGAAACTACTTTCAGAAGTTTTAGAATTAAGGTATTTAGGGAGCACTGACTGATGAGCAATCATATCAGTGAAATTCTGGTGGAGTCCGTCTTCTGGGAATACCTAGATGTCAGTTGTTTGTTGTTTTTTGTGTGTGTGTGTTTTTTTTGCATTAACATTTTTGTTAAATTGGACATTATGGCTTGAACTTGACTCCAGGCAATAGTAATATTAAATGGTGTGGGAAATAGATCTCTTAAAAGAAGAGAGATCAGAAATTTGGGCCCTGAAAATTGTAATGGATTGCATATATCTTGAATTGAAAATATAAAATCACTTTCAACTGCGCCTGCATATTCTCCTTGGTGGCCTAACTACTTGTCTTTTCTTCTGTGATTTGCTTTTAGCTTTTGAAAAACAATCATAGTTTCAGGAAAAAAAAATTCCATTACCAGCAGATCCATGCCTTTTTAATGTGATACTTTTCTGAAACTCTTCAGGGTAAATCGATATGTTTATTATTTTTTTTTAATTTTTTTTTATAGAGGGGGAAGAGGCAGAGGGAGAGAGAGAATCTTAAGCAGGCTCCACGCCCAGCAGGGAGCGCAACACAGGGTTGGATCTCACGATCCTGAGATCATGACCTGAGCTGAAGTCGAGTCAGATGCTTAACCAACTGAGCCACCCAGGCACCTCTATTTATTATTTTTTTAACAAAAATTTATCCTTAAGCGTAAGGGGTAATAAATTCTGAGGAATCAACTGTGTATACTTTGTTCTATCAACATTTTTCACTTTTGATAATAAAGAATACAATTCATTGGAACGGATTTCTCTGTTTTCTTTAGGCTGGTTACAGTCACAGATTTCTACTTCAACCTTTAGCTATGTCATTTCATGGTGAACACAATCCCCACGCTCAAAGTCGAGCCCAGAACATCTAGTGAATCAGTCAAAGAATCTAGGAAAGACTGATTACTGGAACTTCAAGAGTCCCCAGAGCAGTCAGGGGAAAACCCAATCTACGTCAGACTCTAATATTTATTGGGAACATGACACTGATGTGGTCGCTTTTGCTTGTTTACCGTTGAAGTGCAGTTTACTAAAATTTGAAATTACTGAATTCCTTTTGCATGGCTAGTCATGAAAGCGAAAGGGAAAACAGACACTGGAATGAGAAGGCATTGGGAACACGGAGAAAATAAATTAAAAGAGCAGGGGTAGATAAACAACATTCTAGTAGCCCTCCTGTCTCTACATTCTCTTATTAAGTAGTGAATTCTTTACTCTTTGCGTTTCAGGACGATGCTGAGGTGATGTAGTTATCATCCGTATGGTTGGGCCAAAGGAAAAACTAACCAAGCAAAAAACAACCCCCTGAGTTCACATATCGACTGTCAGGGATCTGGGACTATCTGAACCTGGGGTGAGAGGGAATCTCTGAGGTTCCTCTAATCTCAGTCATTTCGAGAGAAGTGCCTTTTCACACTGCACGTCCATGGAATGAATGCAAACTCAAATGGCTCAGTCAGTAGGTGGACTGACTTATGGATTATCCCCTAGAATGAGCTTTAAGTTGACAATCTGCTGTCATAGATCCTGAGATGTCGCTGTCAAAAGCTGGCGACTTGGACCGTATTTTATTAGGATATCTATCTAGGAGCAAGGGAGGTAACTCTTCAGATCTATTCTGCATGGGTCAAATCACACCATACTTGTTTTAAAACTCCCTCTCTCAGATAGAATATTCTCAGAGAGAGAGCAACCACTGAGCTCCCTTGAGTAATGAGACAACGGGGATGTTCAGCCCACAGAAGCAAAGAGTAGAGAAACCCGGAGAGCATACGAGAGTTGGGACATGCTATCACGCAAAAGAAACTTTAGGTTTATTGGTCATCCATGGTTGAACTTCAGAAGCTAGTGCAGAAAAACTGTAGGCTGAGAATATTTTAATAGAGTGGAAGATTTTCTAATAGGTGGAATGATGTCTTCTAGTTTAAAACAAAAAGAAAAACAACTATGACTATTCTAACTCATTACTCTTCAAGCCCTAGTCATAATGCAAATTGATGTGTATGTTATCAGGACGACTGAAGCACTGGGTAAGAAATTGAGCTGAATAAGAACCATAGGTATTTACTAAAAACAGCTCGTGTTAGATCTCGCGGTAACAACGCATATTACCATTGCTAACTTTCAGAAGAATTCCACGAAGTTTGTATTATTAATCCTATACCACAGATGAGAAAACAGTAGGTCAAGAACACTACACGACTTTCCCATTTCGGGTGAAAATTTGAGCAGAGGACAAAACCAATCTAAATTTTATGCCTACAGAGTCTCTATTTTACCCTGATATTCTTTGACGCTAACAGAATCTGACCCATGAACAGCGTCTTTTCCACCAATTAAGCTGTTTTTTTAATACCCCCCCCATACTATGTCTAAAACCTGCCCATATTCTCTCAGATGTGCTAACAGCCGTGTTTAGTTAAGCTTCTGAAAAATCATGGCATGAGCCTATTCTTACATCTGCTCCTCACTCCAGCCATCTGTTTTCTCAATTGTCTTTCTTTTTTTTTTTTTTTTTAAAGATTTTATTTACTTATTTGACAGAGAGAGACAGCCAGCAAGAGAGGGGACATAAGCAGGGGGAGTGGGAGTGGAAGAAGCAGGCTCCCATTAGAGGAGCCTGATGTGGGGCTCGATCCCAGAACGCCGGGATCACGCCCTGAGCCGAAGGCAGACGCTCAACAACTGAGCCACCCAGGCGCCCCTCAATTGTCTTTCTTGCTGCTTCTCTACCAACCACACTTTGTGGATCTGGCTTATCTCCTTCTAACCACTTTGTTTTCAACTCAGACACCGTCTTCTCTCTCCACCTTACGTATACTTGACTTGCTATCTGTTAATACTTCTTTTCCTCCTTGACTTTGAGACCATCTTTTGTGAAATGTCCCTTATATTCCTGGAACCAGCCCTCTTTTGACTCAACTCTTGAAGAACTGTAGAATGCAGAAAATATTACTGACGTCCTCTGAATTTCTATGGTTATAATTGCCCATATACAACCAAGCAGCAGATTGCAGAATCTCTTATATGAAGTTTCCAGTGTTCTCATTTGCCCTGGCTACATACCATCTCCTCAAAAAAAGGTACAAATTCCTTAGAGAAAGGGTTATATCTATAGACACACTTATTACTCAAAAATTAGGTTTACAATGGGACTTAAAAAAGTATTATTTGATTTGACTTATTTATTCAACCAGGCTTATATTTGATGCAAAAATCATCCCATGTTTAGGGGCGCCTGGGTAGCGCAGTCGTTAAGCGTCTGCCTTCGGCTCAGGGCGTGATCCCGATGTTCCGGGATCGAGTCCCACATCGGGCTCCTCCGCTGGGAGCCTGCTTCTTCCTCTCCCACTCCCCCTGCTTGTGTTCCCTCTCTCTCTGGCTGTCTCTGTCAAATAAATAAATAAAAATTCTTAAAAAAAAAAAATCCCATGTTTCTTGGTTAATCTAAATTTTTATGGAAATACCCAGTTAACTTTGATCTCCCCTTAGTAAAAGCCAGTGTAGATTTATATTTATATGACTGATTATATTAAAGGAAGTGACTAATTCTAGATTTTCTATGGTGGAAAACAGATTTATCTCTACTGGAAGAGTCTTCTCTACTTAAGCCTTGTGTTACCCCCAAATCAGCAAACACACAGTAGAATTGAAAAAAGGACAAAACAAAAGAATCACCAAGTACTGAAGACTAGAAAAAAATTAAAACAACAGGCACAATTTATTGAGAATTTATTATGTGCTAGAGTCTAACCACCCATTTCCTGTATCTCTAAGGATTAGCTTTCTAGCACATCTGCGGGAACCGTCAGTCAGCACACATGAGTTCAAGGTGTTTAACGTGAAGAAAAAACTTCCCAACTTTCAGGAACATTCCTGCTTACAATCTTACATCATGTTTTCCCTATAGATTTACAAGCACATATCCACACTGTAACCTTATTTTTTTAATGGAATCTTGCTTTTTTTTTTTTTTCTGGTCTATTTAGATACTTATCAGAGTGCAAACAGTACAAGTGTGCACACACACGTGCACAGTGAATAATAAAACTAAGTATTTTTAGTGCTGTGAGTGTATGTGTTATTCTCATAATGTAAGATGTGGAGAAGGGATGGCAACCTTTTTGAAATTTTTCTGCATTTTAGATAGAAGGCATTTTTATTAAAGTCCGGGGAAGGTGCCTGTGTCACTTGGTTGCACACGATCGGGAGCTCGTGCAGGCTAAACGTCAACTGCCGTACAAGAGTGATCACACATTTACCCTTGACTTCAGATCGCCTACATGCTCTTTAACCAGAAATATTGCTGAGGGTTTGCCAAACACGCAAAGGCCGCGGCTTTCCCCATTTTGCAAGCAAAGGAAACAGCATCTGAACCTCTTTTGAAAACTTTTTTTTTTTTTTCACATTAAGAGGCGCCACACGAACAGAACGTGCCATAAATAACGTGTGCTAACATTTTCCAAAAACTGGACATCAATTAATGCTAATTTATGAGGAAACTTCTTTGGAAGAGCATAGTCCAGACTCATAACTACTGAAAAGACTCATTAATATAAATGTTAAAGGGAGTTTTTTTAAAGGGAGGGCATGAAGGTAAATGCATATCATTACATTGAAAGCTCATAATTTATTGAAAATTCAGTGGAAAGGAAACTTTACACTGTATGTTTCCAAAGGTAATGTTTTAGCACATTAATCAAGAAAACAAAGTAAGGTTGAGGATGTGACCTTAAGAAAGACACGCAATGAAAATCCAGCTTAATGATACCTAACGTTTATTGAATAAGTACTACGTGTGCCGTTATGCACACACGATCTTGTTTATTTTTTCCAAAAAAATGATATGGTGTAGTTCGTATTATTTTTGCCATTTTACAACGGAGAAAACTGAAAACCAGTGCTGTAGGTCACAAAACTAACAACTGGTCAAACTCAGATTCAGAACTCCACTTCTTAGGAAAAAAAAAAAAACCAGAAACTCCACCACACACGATACTACATTCTACTGCCGCTGACGATCGTCAGACAGATGTACCGGCAAACTTAGGTAAACTTATGTAATGCTTACTCCCCAGGATCTCTCAAAATCAGACAGATCATTTTTCCATGACTTAAACTATACATTTCTACACACACAAATTAATTTGATTATGATGGTCTTAAGTAATTTCTTTGCTGAAATAAAAGTGAAAAAAAAGATATTTATTTGGTTTCTTTAGGGATTGTGTGTGTGTGTGTGCAGATGTGAGTATATATTGACAGAGAAAAGATGGGGCACTGGGGAGAAGGACAGAAAGCAAGAAGAGTATTTTACCCACAATCTTAAGATGGGTTATCTATTGCCTAATAAATGACAGACTTCTGGTAACTTTATTTGACTTCAATGTAAGTATTTCTTCTACAACCTGCAATTGACCCTGTAATTAGGCAAAGACTCTAGCAAAATATGGATGTTCATCATCTCAGTAGACAGTAAAATGTATGGATCCTTCTAGAACAATGGGTCTCAAACTTGATCATGCTTCAGAATCATCTGGGAAGCTTGTCTAAGCATAGGCTCCCAGGCTCTTGTTTCTGCCTCTACAGCTCTAGAGTGGGGCCTGTGAATTTGCATTTCTGACAAGTTCCAGAGACTTGCTGTTGGTGCTACGCTAGGGACCCCACTTTGAAAACCACTGCAATAGAGCGGGCACTGTTAATGGAACATACGTAAGCTCATAATGTACTTTAGTGATAGTAGTCAAACATGCAATAAATAGATAGTGTAGTTTGTTGTTAGATTAATGAATTTAAAAAATATATATATATATATTAAGTAGTTACTAATAGATTCATAAATGTCACATTCAGTTCACAGAACAAACTAAAAGATTAATATCCAAAAATAATTTACTATGATTATTGAATAACTTCAGACTTTCTAAGTCTTTTCGTAGCTACCAGCAACCTACCCAGACACTCAGTGTAACTTTGGGTTAAAAAGTAAGAAAGCAAAGAACTCTCAGAGCCGCTCCTTCCTGAATTCTCCAAAGCAACTGAAAAGCTTGCAACTTGCATAAATTGAGAGAGCGAATCTCATTAGAAATGGACCACACTCAGCATACAGAATTAAAGGAGTTCTATTTGGATGATTAAGTATTTAGAGCTTATCAATGAAAAGATAAGGCTAGGATACCAGGATAAACAAAGAGAATTCACCGAGGAAATACAAGGGAAAATTAGGGATGAATTTAAGTGGAATAAAAGATATCATTTTCAATTGTGAAAATAGAAATCCTGTCTATGCTTTCTCAATAATTCACTTTAAGAAAAACCTCTCCTCATAAATCTCTTCAGGGATAGGCGGTTGTTGGCAAAATTGAGTATGAAATCCTTCCAAAGTTTACCTAATACGGCTTCCTAAAAAACAAGCAAACAACAACAACAAAACCCCCACCAGATCCGTGTTCCCGACTCTACGGGAAACATTTGTGTATCAGTCATGCAACGTCCTCTGTAACTGAAGGAAGAAGTATGAGTTTAACATGCAAAATTCACTACATGAAACTGTGTGAAATGTTTCAATTATTTCTATAATAACATTTAACATGTTCCAGAAACAGCGCATTAAGCACACAGCCAAGAAATGTTCCAAGCCTAGGCTGTTTTTCATTTGGGTGTATTATAAGTGTATGAAACACATGTTAGGAATATATTTCATATTCTGCATTTGTAAAATATCAAATTTATATCAGCAGAAACCACAAGGCAGCACAGGAGCTGCCCCCAGAGCAAGGCCATTTTGCAATCAAACTTTTAACACCACATTATCATTTTAAAGAACAAATCTCCTGGTTGAAACGAAGAAAACGATTTTCACAACTCATGGAAATTTTCTTTATGTATTTATTACACAGGGTTCAAAACACATACTCAATAAGAATTAGTCTCAAGTTTCTATTTTTCTGGAATATGTACCATGCTCAAAGTATATATTACAAATAAAATTAATTCAACTTGGTTATCTTATCCCATTTTACAGCAGACATATAATTGTGTGAGATTTTTGAAGTTTAGGCTGTGGGTCTTCACAGTATTCTATGCTAAAAAGCAATCAAGGGAGAAAAGTATTCTCATAGGCTAACTAAATTTATTTGCAAACTACTTTGGTATTATAGTTAAAGAGATGAAATGTTGATAGTTTTCTGAGAAATTTACTTAAGCCACAGAATTTACCTTGCATCCCCAAATCTTAGGTGTTTCCCCCACATCTTATTTTGTAATTAGAGATGATATTATGCTAACAGTTATATTTTATTCTAATTATGGATGACATGGATTTTGATAGGACCAGCATGATTTGTCTTATATTGAATTCTTTTCTTTTTTTTTTCTTAGATTTTATTTATTTATGTGACAGAGAGACAGCCAGGGAGAGAGGGAACACAGCAGGAGAGTGGGAGAGGAAGAAGCAGGCTCCCAGCGGAGGAGCCTGATGTGGGACTCGATCCCCGAACTCCAGGATCACGCCCTGAGCAGAAGGCAGACGCTTTAACGACTGCGCTACCCAGGCGCCCCTATATTGAATTATTTTCTAATATAAGTACTTTTGTGCTTGGATCCACTATCATTATGGTCACATTTACAAATCCTAAATGATGTACTCACTTCCTGGACCTGGCACACCCTGGTCAACTTAGGATACACTTGAGAGAAGCTGATTTCAAAATAGTGCCTAAAATATCAGCCTAAGGTGCATACTACACTGGTCGGTTATACAGCCATCTACAGTCATGGATCTTGCTTTGGGATTTTTCCCACACTAAAGGAAACTATTTGATCAGTGTGTCTCTGTGGCTCCTACACAGAATGGGCAAGTTACTTAATTTCTCTGTCCTCAGTTTTCTCATCTGGCAAATAGGAACAGTAGTAATACCTGCCTCATTGATTTTTTTTGTGACAACTTACTGAATTAATACCTGTAATGTACTGAAAATAGCTGATAGCACGGAGCAAACACTGCGCAGGTGATAGGTAGTATTATCGATTGCCAATAACACTGTGTTCTCAGTGCCTGCCTAAAAGGAATATGCATTTAATAAATGAAGAATAGATTAATAAATAAAACAATGGAGCCCTTCCTTGAATTCCTCCATAGGCTTTTGTTTGGACCTAATAAGATATACTGTATTTCGTATCGTATCAAAATGTTTGTTCTCTATTATGTTCCCCTTACATTACGTGTGGGCAGGCAGTATATCCTGTTCATATCTGTAGCACGGCAGTGACAAGGACCATGCCTGGAACACAGGATATATCTATTATGAGCATGTGTGGAATGAATTAACAACAACAGAAGAGCCCAAAGAAATGTGAGAGACTTTGCCTCTCAATCATTAATTTTTTTCAATTTATTTCCATTCCGTATTTCTAGAACAACTAGTCTGTGGATGACATTTTGCTGTGTGTGATACAAAAATGCATCAGAGTCCCTTACTCCAAGAAAATTATAAATGAATAGGGAAGGCAAAATAACACAAAATGCTTCTACCTGGGTAATATCTGACTTAACAAAAGACTATTATATGAAATGCGAAGAAATTCCACTGGAAGAAAACATCACTCCTAGCATCACAGAGCGCCAGAAAGACATTGCAAAATTGTACAAGGTTATCTCCCTCTAGTGCAGCCTTACAGCAAACAACGGCGTGGCTCTATTTTCCCCCACTGGGTTGGTTAAATTGACATTTGTTTTGTTTTATTATGAAATAAATTTGTAGGTATTTCTACCCAGACTCACTAAACCACCTGTGAATTCAATCAAAGTGGTGAAGTGGATTAAACAAAATTCATGGGCTTTTTTGGATTCTTGTAGGCATAGCTCGGATATTAATATCTGTTTGTTGACTTTGGGGCTATATATTAGGAAGCCAAGGAACTAGTGAAAGTGCTTAAACTCATCAGTGCATTAGTATTTAATAAAGTGTTCCCGGCTATCAGTAAGCACGGCTCTGCGTCGGCAAACACTAACCACAGGGAAAGCATATCTGATGAAGAGCCAGGAGCAAGTATAACCTAATGCGATCATTTTCACTGTTGTGACCAGCTAAAAAGAGTTAATCAGGCAAGCTTGTGTAGACTCAGCATTGGCTCCAAGGACCCACTTTGTGCACGCATGTGCATGCGTGTGTAGGCATGTGTCTGTGTGTGTTTCCATGATATTTCTCTTCCTCTTTTTACTTGGCAGAAATGGCTTGACCCAAATGTGAATGGACCTGGCAAGATGTGTTATGTTTCACAAATTTCTAATCAGAGTGGAGGATCCAGGAGCCTCCTGCCAGCCCGGGCCTGAGGCATCCTGCAATTAACATTGTCAAGTGTTCCCTGCCTGTAAACAGTTACCTCACGTTACCTCAGAGCACGAGGCCATGTTTGCACAGGAGAGCCGGCAGCCACAGGATGGCTTAGCTGAAATTCTGACTTCTGGAAGTCATTTGCGACCACGTGCACGTTTCAATAAATCTGCAAAATAACTTAACCAAAGAGACCCTGGGTGATTTTTCTTCTTTCGTTTTTCTCCCCCCGCCCCCCCCCGCCCAACTAAGCTGTAAAACTAAGTCCCCTTTATCACAAAAGTCTCCACTGTGTAATCCAATGGGCTTTCAGGGTTGGCTTTCACACGTGTTTGTCTCTTCCTGCGCCACTAAATTGTATCAGCTGCTCTGGATTTGGGTTTGATGGTGATTGCTGAGGTGGGAAAGGCAGTGGCTGTATTTGTTGGCTACTTTCTCACAAAACATCCAGATCAGGGAGTACCATTTGGGGCATTCGTGGAATTTACTAGATATATAGGTTATTTCATTCACTTTTTAATTTGGTCTTTGGTCAAGATAAAAGATAAAAACCTTGAGATCTAGACTTGATTATACTTTTTGTTTCATACCACATTGTAGATAATAATATGGAATTCAATATTCCATTATGTTGATCTAGGTATGTATAATCATACCAATCATATTAACATATAAATATCTATATAACATAGTAACACTGTATATAGTAATGATGCGTATAATATATTATTTCTAATAATAAAATTACTGAGTAGTTCTGTGGGCAAAGGATACAGTGTTGTCTAAACTCAACAGTTTGTATGTTCATGTGTTTTGATAAATCCAAATCTCCTAAAGTCAAATAAATGTTTTACATATATTTATGTGTGTGTGTGTACTATTTTTAATAGAACCAACACATGAGATAATAGAGCCAACCCGGGGTCTTAGATGTATTTATTAGGAAGATTTACAATCCAGTCTTCACAAAAAGCTTTGATTTCACTTTTCCAGAATGATCCTTCCCCTTCGATCAGCCTTCTTCAGCATATGCAGTATGAACCAGATCTACTTGTCTGAAGGAACCTAGATTTTAATCCTCAGCTACATGGCTGAGCTGCTGGGTGACTAGACGAATGGGTCTTGCTATCATTCCACAAAATGAAGAATATCATGCTTGTATTACTTCTTCATTATTTTTTTTGGCCTGGTTAAATAAAATAATATATGTGCTATATTTTGAAAACGTTAGTAGTATCATCCCTAAAAAGATACTGCTAACACTATTAGAATTATAATTTAGCGATCATGATTACTTTCCTTTTTATGTTCTTCTTGGGTTTTCTTTCTCCTTTGCTCATCTTGACTAATATTGCTCTGACTAATCCCACCCATGCTGTAAGCCCAGGTCGACAGAGTTTTCTGTAATAAGCTAGATAGGAAATATTTTGGGCTTAGTAAGCACCCAGTCTCTGTTGCACACACTGATTTCTGCCATTACAGCATGAAAGCAGTCACAGGTCGTTGTAAGCAAATGGGCACGGCTGTGCTCCAATAATACTCTATCTATGAATGCTAAAATTTTAATTTCACGTAATTTTCACATGTTCTGAAAATAATTCTTCTTTGGACGTTGGGTCCCCGCCGCCCCCGACTATTTAAAAACAGAGAGGATAGCATTCTTAATTTTTGGTCCTACAAAACAAGTTGTCTGAGCCAGATTCCTCCTGGGGGCCATAGTTGACTTACTCCTGCTCCAAGCAGAGCTAACCTTACGACCATGCTCCAGACGAGAGGGGCAGTTCTTGGCTTCGAGGAAGGGGTACTAGTAGCTGGAGGTCACCCCAATCCCAGGTATTACCTCCAGTTCAAATTCCAGGGAGAAAAACTAAATAAATGTTCTAAAAATATAATCCGTAATATAGATTTCTTTCAAACCAGTCATCCTCGGGCAATCGAAAGCCAAATGGCCGATTTTCAATTCTTTTACCTTCAGGTCACTATAACCCCCAACTCTTCATCAGTGATGTTAGAATGTTTTAAAGGGGAAAAATGTAAGCTAGAAGTCACCTAAATCCTCTCTCTTTCTAGAGGAGGGAACTGCTGTCCCACCGAAATGGAATAATTTGCTCAAAATCCATGCTGGGCAAAACTAGAACTCGTACGACCCAAGAGGGGGCTCTTTTCACGACATAATTATGTTTTACTATAATAGCTCCTGGAAGCTCACCCCAAACAAAAACAGAACCCAAGTAACAAACTCTTGGACGCTTCAATAATTCTAGGTTAAGACGCTGACCCAGTTATTTCTCCCTCATTTTAGAACTACATGGCAGAGAGAGGGTTTTGAGTAAATGCCAGTGGCCTGCTAAGGAGCCCCAGTTTTCAGGTAACGTTTTAGGGCAAGCAACTGTGGGGGCCCCCTGCTGGGTGGAGCGGCTGTCTCTGCTTACATCACATCTTCTTATCATGGGCTGCTCAAAATCTTTAAGGTTTTAGCCCCTCAGAAAACTCACCCCAGCAGACACGGCACCACGGGGGTTTCTTTCTGATTTGGCGGAGGGATCCGCCCCCAGGAACCTTCCCAATCAGACCCGAAACCCGGTCTCTGTGAGAGTTCACGGCTTCACCATCACCTAAGGCCACATCTCAAACCCTGCAGTTTTTCATTCTCATGCAAACAGACACCGGAATGGAAAGGTGGTGCATATATTATCCACATCTGTCTGCTACAAATCCTGCTCAGTTTCATGCTTTTAGGACAAATTCCAGGCAAAGGGCCACTGGGAGAGGCTCCATTTCTCAGTACCCCATGCCCAACTCTGTCAGTGAGGCGGCAGAATAATTTCTTTCATAAGGTCTGTCCCAGCCAAAAACAACATACCCATGCCCCGTGGCATGGGATCTCCGAAGGGAAGGGACTGTGTTCTGAATTACTCTCCAAGGGGAGCTGACCTGGGATCAGATGCCTTAAGACCTGGAAAGCAGCGAGACAGGAATATATCAAAGATGGACTTTATCATTTGGTACGGTTGGAAAATCAATTTTCTATATACGGAACCGTGGCATGGATGAAATCCTCCTCTCTCATACTCCGCTCTCCTTCTCCCCCGGTATACATAAGGAGCACCGCATTCGTAGCTGGGTATCAACACTAAAGAAACAAGCATCTCGAAGTTAGAGCCAATCATTGAAAGCGATGGAAAAACAAGCCTTCTTTAAAAAAGACATGGAAAGATGTCATTTATATGCACAGATTAAATTAGCAAAAAATATAGGCCCATTCAAGGTCCCTGCTGTGCTTCTTTATGTATCTAATGGAAAAATTGCTCCTGATCCAGGATTTTATTATTATTGTTATTATTTGAAATGCCACCTTAGGAAAAAAATTTCCATTCGATACCCACCTTACTAGGAGAGGCTCCGTACAAAAATAAATAGTTGAAAATGTGCTGTGACTAAAATAGCGTTAGCCAAATTAATGCTAAATTTCCATCTGGACTTCAACATGCTACCACCCAGAAATATTTTCCGGATCTCATTTCTATCTAACTCTTTCTTGTTGTTCTTTTTTCTTTTCTTTTCTCTTCTTTTCTTTCTTTGGTTTGTTCTGTTCTGTTTTGAGATTCTTTCCATTTGATCTTCTGCGGTAACAGGGTTGAGCAGTTGGTATAAGGCAAATTATTTTATCACAACCTTGGGCTTACCTCCCATCTCTCGGAGGTATGTAATATCATGTGATTCCGTTGGGAGGGGGCACCTCTAATGGTGGTCTTCCCCCCCCCCCTTGGCTGCCGGGCATTTTAGCAGGTTTATCCTTGGCTACAACGTAAGGAAGGAGAGTCTCTGACACCACGGCACACCATCTCTGCATCTCTTCATCATGCTTTGCTACAATCTTGGCTTTACAACTTTTAATGAGTAAGGGAATAAACAAACATGGGGTCAAGCAGAGCTTCAAACAGAAAAGCTGGACTCACCAGGTAATGAAATAGTACAATAGTTCTCATAACTTAAAATATTCTTATTATTGACAGGTCCAAAAAGCCTTGGTACGCCGGACAAGTCACACCCACAATCTGAACCTCTATGAAATAAGTTCTTACCATGGTGGGAGGGGGCAGGGGGAGGCAGATAGAAACAGATTAGAAATCCTAAAGTCTAGGCCCTCTTCCAAGTTTCATTGCTAACTGACTCTATGACCTTGTACGAGTCATACAACTACCTGGGTCTCTAGCTCTTTATTTTAAAAAATGGGACTAATCACAGCTGTGCTGCCAACTTTTTGGTAGTATCTAAGCAGATTTTTGAATAGTTGCAAATGGCCTTTGGAAGCGCTAAAAATGTGCTATAACAGCACCTTTTTTTTTTTTTTTTTTTTTGGCCAGGAAGATCAGCAAAAATTATTTTATAGCTTAAAGAGATTGTTATTTGAAAATTCAAACTAAAATTTCTTGGGCATCTTTTCTATGCTAGCCACTGTGCTTGGCACTTTATAAATATTGTCTTCAACCCTCACAACATCCTTGGAAGTTATGTGTCTTATTCTAACAGGACAAAAGAATAAGCAAATCTCAGAGAGCTGAAATGACTTGTCTAAGATTGAACAGTATGCGTGGTGGAAATGCTCTTAGCTCTCAGAACTGGCTGGTCCCAAACAATGGGTGCCAGTCATCCACCACACAGTATAGAGACCTGTTGCTGGAACCAAAGATTCCTGTTTCTGTTCATTTTAGGTCAGTTTAATAGTTTTGGGCAAAGCTCATTGGATGAACGGGATTTTTTTTTTTAATGAGGCTGGAGGTAATGCTTAGTGGTAATATCTGGAACCAGTGGCCTCAGGATCTGTGGTCCTGTCCAGTGTGGTCCTTACGTGACATTCCACACCGTCTATGTATAGAAAAATAAGTGTTTGTGGGCTGTGTGTGTTGTTTTTGTTAGTAAATAAAGAAATTATAGTGTTAAAAGTATAATTATCTCCTCTACTTATATTTTTTTAATGTATTAGCAATAGCTACTGCCACTTTCTTTCCCCTACTAAATACCAGGTCCTATACTAGATCCTGAGGGGCAAAAGCAAACGTGGTCCCAGCCTCTAGATTTGAAAGTCCACATGGTGGGAGAGAGTTAGGAGGTCGATTGGTTACTGAGAAGGCAAATGGTAGTTTTAGCCTAGGGTCACGGTGAGGAATTTGGAAAGAAGTAGATACCTGTGACAGATATTTAGAAGGTAAAAACCAGTAAGTCTTGATTATGGACTCAATACAGTGGGGTAGGGACATGGAAAGGAGAGAGGTCTCAAGGATGTCTTGTAAGTGAGAAAGAAAACTCTGGAGTATGGTGGCATTTCCCTTATTGAGTAGTAGTGAAGATTAAGGCAATGGAGAGATTTATGCAAATTTGAGAACATATATGGGAATTCCTAACATTCAATAAATGTTAGATTGTGTCTTCCATGGATCATTCATAAAATTGACAAACCAACCAACAAAGCTTCCTATTTATCTCAGAATGAAAGTCACATGTGTATGTGCTTATGTGAGTATAACTTGTTTCTTAAAAAAAAAAAAAGATTTTATTTACTTGAGAGAGAGAGAGCACAAGCGGGGTGGAGGGGCAGAGGGAGAGAAAGAAGAAGAAGCAGCTTCCCCACTGAGCTGGAGCCTAACGAGGGGCTCGATCCTAAGACCCTGAGATCCTGACCTGAGCCAAAGTCAGACGCTTAACCAACTGAGCCACCCAGGCGCCTCTAACTTGTTTCTTATTCAGGAAGACATATTGGTAGGAAGGAATCTAAAGATACACCACCTCTATTATAGGTTCTGGAACCTTCTTTTCACCTTGGTACAGCAACCCTCCCTCCACTTTTTCCTAAGGCTACAATAGCAGGAGCCGAAATTGCCTGGTTGAGTTTCCTTCTCTTGCCCTTCCCTCTGGTTAAGGTTCAGTCAACAGTGCTAATGAGCAGTGAAATGGCCAAGAGGTAACAGAAGAAAAGAGAAGGAAAAGAAAGGGAGAAGAAGTCAAATACTATATGTTTTAGTGCTTATCTAGAATTTAAATTTTGCTTATATTCATAAGGATTTGAAATAAAATTTAAAAAAAGGAAGGTGCCTCTCATGGTGCAGAGTATAAGAGATTCTTGTTAAACACATCAACTTCCTCTGTGTATCAGTTTTTACTAATATCACCTTGTTCATGACTGTCATCAGACAGGGTCAGGGTAACTTGGGGAGCTGTAGGAGATTTGTGGAACAGGACATCATCTTAGGGGTGTAAGACTTCATCAGAAAATATGGTGTAAAGCTCTTTACTTCCGGATCCAAGTCAGGATAATGGAGGAGACATTCCTAGTTTCCAGGATAATGGAGGAGACATTCCTAGATAAACAATGAAGGGATACAGATGGTTCAACAGGTAGCCTAACCAAATGGCACTTAAAGGGATGCATTAAATCAGTGAGCTCTGGAAATTAAATCACACTGCAATTGGTTAGTCTCTAAAAACCTTCCCTCTAAATGAAAAGTAATAGGAAACATCAAACTAAAATAAATGTTATTAATTTGAACTCTGATGATTAAAATGTTAGTCGTAGGTTCGGCTGTAAGTGTTTGGAATAAATGAATGATATTAGAGGCAGATTTGAAGTAAAGAACCAAACTTGAGTTTAAGGTTTACAGCAATATTCTCTAAGTCCTATTTTTCTCCTTTCATTCTCTTATTTTACTGTATCTTTGGTACTTGCTTCAGTTTCTAGCTTTATCACGCCATCAGTTTCCTTCAGTGAGAAAGCAAAAGTTAATATTGCAAAATTTTTTTTTTTTTTTTAAAGATTTTATTTATTTATGTGACAGAGAGACAGCCAGCGAGAGAGGGAACACAGCAGGGGGAGTGGGAGAGGAAGAAGCAGGCTCCCAGCGGAGGAGCCCGATGTGGGACTCGATCCCGGATCGCCAGGATCACGCCCTGAGCCGAAGGCAGACGCTTTAACGACTGCGCTACCCAGGCGCCCCAATATTGCAAAATTAAATCTGAATTTTTTCTCATTTGGACAAATTCTTACTGTTGGATGCACATTAGTGAGGCTTGGCCGTTTAGGGTAGGACGACTTATTTTTACATTTCCAGGATGGTTTCAGGAATAATTTAGGGGAATTACTAGGTTTAGAAAGAAATAGGATTTTTCGTTACAGAATTTAAATTAAATAAGAAAGCCCCTTTTCTGGTACCGACGGAACACGCTGCTCTAAGGGACATATGTTGAAATAGGGCTCCGAGTCATGGGTAAGAGGCTCTTTCTAACCCAGCATCCTGGGTCCAACAGAGCCACAGGGTGGGGATGTGAGTCTGCAGATAAGCCTCTGCTGGTTTGAACACCCACAAAGAAACATTCACTGGTCGGGTACACTGGATCCTGAAACCACAAACCAAGGGAGTCCGTCCAAAGCTCCTTTACTGAGTTTAAATTGTGTGGATGCGTGTGCTGCGTTTTCATCCATTTCCTCAGGTTACAGGCAGGCGCAGAACCGACATTTATGTTCCTCTACAGACCTCTTATTATCACCAGCTTGGTATCAGCCAGCTGATGGAAAGCGAAATGCGCCTTCGGAACCACCTAACAGCTCCTTTTAAAACGTCCTGTCATCTTCGGCATTTCCTTTGGCCCCAAGGAAATAAGCGACAGCTGAATCCTTCGGCTAGCTGGCTTCCATATCAATACACCTATTTCTCAGAAAATCGAAGTAAAAGATATAAAACGATTAAAAGGCCAAGGTATCGGTTTCCTTAATAAGGACGACTAAGCCCCAGTACTGCTGTAGCCCCTGGGGCCACCATGCTGTGGTTTCTATTATTCACCCAGATTTGCAGTTTTCAAAATGTATTAGAACATAACCAAGGTCTCTTTCTACAAGTAAACTGCTGCTGCGTAGGGGAAAAAAATGTAAGAGTTTTACAAGGTTTCAGATGCTTTTACATGAAACTGCAATACAGAACGTGACAATTTTATATAATTTTCACTTATTCTTGTTTCTGAGTGAGGGTGTTGACTCTCTCTTAAAATCCCAACGCCAGAACTATACCATGAGGAGCACTGCGATCCACATTGCCAGCCAGCACTGAATATGTTATACTCAGGCTTCTGTCAAAAGAAATTTTCCAGAACCTTCCACTTCACACCTTCTCTGGACCAAGGGGACAAGTACCACTTTCAGTGGTAAATTGGTCCGTATCCATGATCTGAGGCAGATTATATGCTTGGTAGATGAAAGACTGAATTCTTACACACACACACACACACACACACACACACACACACACACACAAATACACACACAATGTGTCCTGGTAACAAGCCTAGCATTAACATGGTTATGGTATAGGTTACTTATTTTTAAAGTTGTAAACAACAACAAAATAGTTTATTTTTCCTCTTTGAATAACGCTTTAAATAACTGTCTCTTTCTCCTGTCCAAATAATGATGGCCCTATTAATTCCCCACACGAGTCCGATTTTAATCCCTTCTTTCAGAGCTGTTCATGAGCCCTGTACTCCCATGAAGACGGGAAGAGTCATGCATATGTACCTTGCTTTTGGTACTGGGGGAAAATAATTGAAATGTATAATGGATATGCAATTATTTAAAGTGTTCATTGTGTCAACGTATCAAAATTTTGAAATAACTTAGCAATTTCAAATGCTTGTTGAGTATATTAATGTTTAAAAATATTCAAATATTTATATGATTGGTTTATCATATAAACCACATGTGACTGGTTAATTTTGTACCTGTCCTTTTGGTATTATTTAGGGAAGCTTCTACCTCAAGTACGACGTGTCCTAAAGCCTCTTTATAACAGAAATGCACTGATTTGTGATAACTCAAGAATGACGTATGTGATTCTTGGACATAAAATAAGTCATTAAATCATTTTAAGACCTAGCTCATACAGAAATCAGCAAATTTTAGAGTAAATGTCAAGAGGTGAGAAAGCCCACACTGTAAGCTTCTGGTAATATATATCTTATGCTAAACACAAAAAACATTTAAAAAAATATTTTATGGTTATTATTTGTGTAATATTCGCTCTTGGGAGTTTTTTCAGCATTTAGTATCTTTGCAACTTAGTTTAAATACAATATGTAGAACTGTTGAAGGAAGAAAAGGTTTCTTTAATTATGCACCTTAAACACACAATTTCATATGAGTCATGTTCTTATATGTACTTTCACTGCTTCTGTGAAATCTGAAAACAAAATGAAAATACAGTTGACCCTTAAACTAAGCAGGGGTTAGGGACATTGACACGCTCCCTGCCCCACACAGTTGAAAATCCATGTATGGTATTTGACCCCCCCAAAACTTAACTACTGATTGCCTACAGTTGACCGGAAGCCTTACTGATAAACAATCGATTAACACTTATTTTGTATGTTATTATGTATGCATTTTGTATGTTATTATGTATGTATTCTTACATAAAGGAAGCTAGAGAAAAGAAAATGTTATTAAGAAAATTGTGGGGTGCCTGGGTGGCGCAGTCATTAAGCGTCTGCCTTCGGCTCAGGGCGTGATCCCGGCGTTATGGGATCGAGCCCCACATCAGGCTCTTCTGCTATGAGCCTGCTTCTTCCTCTCCCACTCCCCCTGCTTGTGTTCCCTCTCTCGCTGGCTGTCTCTATCTCCGTCAAATAAATAAATAAAATCTTAAAAAAAAAAAAAAGGAAAAAAAAAAGAAAATTGTAAGGAAGAGGTGCCTGGTTGGCTTAGTCGGTTAAGCATCCAACTCTTGATTTTGGCTCAGGTCATGATCTCAGGGTTGTGAGATCAAGCCCCATGTAGGGCTCCATACTGGGTATGGAGACTGCTTGAGCTTCTCTCTCTCCCTCTGCCCTCCCCCCGCCTCCTTCTTTAAAAGAAAAGAAAAGAAAAGAAAAAAGAACATCGTAAAGAAGAGAAAATATATTTATAGTACCCTCCTGTATTTATTCAAAAAAACTTGCTTATAAGTGGACCTGCGTAGTTCAAACCTGTGTTGTCCAAGTGTCAACTGTGATTGATTTATGGGTAGTTTCTGTCTATCTTTATTTTTTTTAATTTTTATCTGAATTTAATTAATTAACATTATTAACATTAACACTTATTAATTAATGTATTATTAGTTTCAGAGGTAGAGGTCAGTGATTTATCAATCTTATATAATACCCAGTGGATTCTGTCTATCTTTAAAAGTAGGAGAAAGGGGAAGCTTATTAACCTTTTGCTATCTGTCTTGAGTATCCTATAGTTATTTTCCTACAACAAAGCATTAAAATTCCTACTGAATCCGTGATGTTCTTGCTTTAATGCTTTGTTCTATGTTGCTTTACTCTTTGCAACTGCACCCTATATCCATGCAATACAGCAGGTAACTTTTGAAAGAGGTTGAGGGAAGGAGATGTTTCTAATTGGAAGGGGAAAGGTGGTTTCAATTTAATGAATCAGCTTCATTTTTGCACTATTTCCCCTTCTCAAAATTGACATTCAAAATTGAGTTTGGTTTTAGCCACACACTTGTCTTCTAGTCTTTCCTTCACACCTGCCCTGAAGTAGATAAAGGTGTGAGAAATGTGAGCCCATTCCAGTCACGCGGTTTTAAAAAACGGTCACGGTAATAGGTGTCAAACAGAGTTGGGGTTGTGAGAAAGAAAATATGACTGTTTTAATTTTAATGTTTGAGCATTGGCAATATATTGGGCTGTTGTTGTATACTCCTCTTGTCCATATTTTCTTTGAGTATTTGACTCTGTGAAGAACACAATACATTTCCATACTATGTTAAGTTTTAAGAGCCATTAGTGTATTTATATATAATACTTGGGGTGGGGGAGTTATTAGTGTCTAGTTAGTTTACTTTGAGCATTTAAATATTAAAACTGTCACTAATACAATGCTGAAACTACCAAAAACTATGCCAATATATATATATGTAATCTTTAAAATGATCTGCAGAGTAATTTAAGTAAATTTAGTAAAATGTTCACAATCTCATTTTGGTTCATTTTATTTTACTTTTTATTTTATTTTATTTTATTTTATTTTATTTTATTTTAAGGGATGGAGTATATAGTAAAAATAACCCAGTGTGACCATTATTTACTCACAATAAACTAAAAAGCATAGAGGAAAGTGACATATTCCTAGTTTCAAATCTGACTGCAAAATTATGTATTTTCTGAAGAAGAGTATAGAAAAAAAAATAAATAGGTGTTGCAACATGTAGAAATCTTCCTTCCCTAGTAGACTGTGTCTGCTGGCGAGGTTCAGGAACTCTGTGGCCACTTTTTACCCAGGAAAAGGCCACAGTAGTGTTGCTCTGTAACGTGAAACTGTTTCACATTTTTGTTAACTGTTTAGAATCCGTCTGTCAAACTGAATCCTCACATGCAGAATTGTAATTTTCACATTTTGCTCTATCTTTCAAACCCCTGTGCACTGTTAGGAAGAAAGGGAACCCCAAGGTCACAGCTGGAATCTTCCAAGGGGGGCCTGGCGGCGAGCAGCACAATCCACTGTGTCTTCATGCCTGCATTTTGTTTGCAAATGAAGGAATCAGTGTGTGCTAGTACTTAATATGCAGCTGTATATGGGTGTCTCCCCATGTCATGTGTCACTTATGGTTATAATACATAGATTGGTATGGGTGTGTAGCAGATGGTCACGTGTCCTGTGCAGTCCAAAACATGTCCTAAGGCAAGGGTGTGGGTTCGACAGTGCAAGTGTCATTGTCCTCTTTCTTTCAGATAATTGCAAGGCATTGTGAAAATATGCAGTTAAATATATTTAAATAGATGGCTCGACAGGTTACAATGTCTGCTTTTAACTACCCCAACACTCATAAAATGGACACACGGCCTAGATGGTTTCTACGAAGAAGCCACAGATAGACTATCTTGCTGTGAATCCCTCCTCTACCGTTGCCACTTATTAACTGTGTGACTTGAACACTGGAACAGTTTACATCTCTGGGGCGCTGTTTCCTTATTCAAAATCAGATAAGGGCATATTCCTCACTGCTTATAGAAGGCATTAAATGAGTTAACATATGTAAATATCTTAGAACAGTGCCTAGAACATAGAACGAGGTAAGGCCAATTGCTATCACCTCTACTACAATTACATTTACTAATGAAGGTAGGATTCTACAAAAGAAAAATGATAGAGCTATAGCTGCTTTTACTCTGAGAAAAAGGCTTCCAGCAGGCATTGTATTGATCAGTGTTCTCCAGAGAAATAAAATCAAGAGGATGTGTGTGTGTCTATGAGTGCGTGTATACGTGTGTATACATACATATACGTATGTAGACAAAAAGAGAGAGCTTTTAAGGAATTGGCTCACATGATGGAGGCTGGTAAGGCTGAAATCTTTAGGGTAGACCAGCAGGCTGGAGACCCAGAAAAAAGTTATGCTGCAACTGTGGAGTCTAAAGGCAGTCTGGAGGCTGTATTCCTTCTTCCTCGAGGCACCTCAGTCTTTTGTCTTAACATCTTCGACTGATTGGATGATGTCTACTCACATTATGGAGGAAAAGCTGCATCACTCAAAATCTACTGATTTAAACAGTAACCACATCAAAAAAACAAACCAAAACCCTTCACGGTAACATCTAGACTGGTGCTTGACCGAACATCTGGACACCATAGTTCAGGCAAAGTTGACACATAAAATTAGCCATCACAGGCATACTACAAGTCAAAAACAATAAGAAGCTAATCAGAACCAATCTATTTAGTCAGGCACTCTTTTGCTCTTCATTCACTTTCAAAAAGAAAATAATCTGCCAGGCTCTTTCTATCAACTGGTCTGTCATTCCAGATTCTGAGGACACAACTGTCGACAAAATGCATTAGTCCCTGAATCAGAGAGGTTATATTCTGGTGGTGGTAGATAAACAGTAAACAAGTGCATAACTTAAAAAATATACACACACAAGTGCTTACATTGGGTAGGGGGTGATGATTTGCAGAGTAAGGGGAGTAAGGAATGCTATGGGTGGAGAGGTATGTACTGTCAGTAGGGGCTCAAGGAGCAGAGACATGAAGGAAATGAAGGAGCTACCCGTGGAGACACTATGCGGAAGAGCACCCCAAACAAAGGGCAGGGCAAGGAATGCTCTTGGTATGTTCAAGGATCTGCAAGAACTATTTTGAGCAAAGGAGAGGTACAGTCCTATTTACCTTCTGACAGTAGAAGTACTAAGTACTAAATACTGTGTGACCAAGAGACTCTGTGGGGTAATAAGGACAATCCCTAGAAGGGTACTTCAGTAATACAGTGTGGGGGTGGGGATGATGATGGCAAGGACCAGAGTGGCAGCAGTGATGGTAAGGGGACTGCTCAGATTTCAGAAATAGAATGTTTTGAAGGTAGAGTCAAAAAGATTTATTGATGAATTAGATATGGTTTGTGAAGTAAAAAGAAGTTAATTTGTCTCCATGGCTTTAAGACGGAACAAAGGGAAGGTTACAGCTGTCATTTACAGATATGGTGACAAATGAGGGAGAAGCCATGAAGGGGAGGAATATGGAGTTTGTTTGGGACCTGTTAAATCTGAGATGCCTCATAGACATAGAGGTAGGGGTGTCAAGTCAGTGTTTCTAGAACTATCTGGAGTTCAGTAGAGAGGACCAGGCTTGAGATGGAAACTTATAAGTCATCAGCATTTGGATGCAAAGCCATCAGCGTGCCTGAGATCAACTACATGCATACGACCCCTGCCTGGATGATGGATTGTACACTGTCATTCAGAAGTCTTGAGAGAACAGAATGAAACAACAAAGTAAACATAGGGTCAGAAGGTAAGCTTGGAAGCGAGACAGTGCTTCCCTAGGGTCAGGTGAAGATGGTGTGTCAAGGAGGAGGGAACGGTCACCCAAGGAGGAGAGAATGGTCAAGTATTTAAGAATTAGCTAATGGATTTAAATCTGTGAAGTCACTGGTGACCTTGGAAAGAGCTATTTCAGTGGGCAGTGTTTGAGGTGAAGGAGGCCCTAAAGGGAGTGTATAGGAAATATTTTCAAAGAAATTTGCTATAAGGTGGGATACAGAGGAGGAAAAATAAGTTTCCTTTTACCCTTCTAGGTTCTTGGCTGAGACCTTTTGTAATAAAAGATGGATTAACAAGAGAAAAACCAATAGACGTTAAATAGCATGTAAATCTCTTGTATACATTGAAGATACCCAGGAAAACTGAGTAATTTTCAAAAAGTGGCCCAATACACTACCTTAAATACCATCTCCAGACAAAGACAAAAGAAAGAGATGGGGGCAGGGTGGGAGGGAGGATGGAATATGGGAGGTTATCAGGAAAAGCACGGTAAACAATATTGAGGATGTTGTGTAGACTTAATTTCTTGGTCTTCTCCACTGATAAGTTTTTAGAGATTTAGTCATTTTTCTCTTCCAGGTGCACAGAGAGAAATACTCTTACAAATGGTAATTTCCCTTAGAAATGTAACTGTCTCTTACAAAAGGGTAATTTCTATTTGGTTTTTCGAGCACATTCTGTATCTGCGCTTTCTTTAAAAAAATGAGCTCAAGGTAAAAGTTACGCCAAAGAGACATGTTTTGGGGTGGCAAAATCTTTCCCCCAGAGCAGAGATAGTGAGCTATTGGAGTCCTGGGATGCTTTTGTTTTGGTTTTCAGATAGGAAACATGATAGAATGTTTGTATGCTGTTTGAAACAACGCAACACAAGTACGGGGAAGAAAACACCACTTCAGAAAGAACAGAAACAAGGGCTCCTGGGCAGCTCAGTTGGTTAAGAGTTGGACTCTTGATTTCCGTTCAGGTCATGAGCTCAGGGTTCTAGGATCGAACCCTATATGGGGCTCCCTGTTCTGCATAAGGATTCTCTCTCTCCCTCTCCCTCTGCCCCTCCCCTCCAGTTCTCATAGATGCACGCATATGCTCTCTCTCAATCTCTCTAAAATAAGTAAATAAATCTTTTTAAAAGAAAGAAAGAAAGAACAGAAACAACTGCTGAAATTATGTACTGATTTAGGAGAGAAGAGGATGGAAATTGAAGACGCTGTCCTTCCATAGAGGCACTGAATCCCCTTATTAGCAGGAATGACACAGAGCATATGTGCAGACAGAACAGGTCAGAAGTGGCAGCAGACACCATCATCTTGCTCTTATTAAACACATTATTTGTAGTGTAGCTAGTATTCGTATATATTAGTAAATATACGAATATTTACTATTATATATATAATACTATATATAATACTAATATATATAAATATATATTAGTAAATATACGAATACTAGCTACACTACAAATAATGTGTTTGATTGATTAGTAAGAACAAAAAGATTTTTATGAATGCTGTTAATACGAAAAGATTTATATTACTCATACACCTAAAAAATTTATTTCGAATGTATTTAATACTGTCTTTGTCAACAATACACAAACACGCTTGTATGTGAAATAAATAAAAACGTATTGGGGAATAATCCTAAAATGTAATATTGGTAGGGATATCGTAACCAAACTCAAGGGGTTTCCCCCTTGGGGTGCATCAAATTGAAAGCAACCCAAGGAAGTGTTGAAAGCAAGTAACTTTTTGTTACTTGTTACAAGTAAGGAAACAGGGAGACAGCTCTTAAAGCACTGTCTCTCCATTGGGTTAGTGCAGGAAGTTTTTTTTTTTTTTTAAGATTTATTTTTTTAATTAGTTAGTTATTTGACACAGAGAGAGAGAGCGCACACAAGCAGGGGGAGTGGCGGGCAGAGGGAGAATCAGGCTCCTCACTGAGCAGGGAGCCCGACGCCAGGCTCTAAGATGGCCCAGGGCCAAAATCTGATCCAGCACCCGTTTCTGTGCAGCCTTCAGACTAAAAAAGTTGTGTTTTTTTTTTTTTTTCAAATGAACATTTGCAATCAGTTCGATGACAGGAAACATTAACTTTAAACCTCAATTCGATGAAATTTTAGCCCCATATTTTTTTTCTCATTAGTAGATCTGTATTACAAAATAAAATACTTAATTTTTATTATTTTGAATTTCATCAAAAAAACGTGGAAATGGGTGTGTGTGTGTGTGTGTTTTCTCATACTATATAAGTACCTCTATAATATCCTCAATTTACACCTTAGCCTACAAGGTCTAAAAAACTAAACTTGATCTAGGTAATTCATTAATTTTGACAATCGATACTTCTCCATTTTATAAGTACACAATTATTTATGTGTTCATTAATTAATAAACTAAATTTCATTGTTTTGTATTTTTTGCTATTAGAAATAATGCTTAAAAACTATGGTGTCCTCTTACACATGAATGAAACTTGCTGTGTGTATGAACCTAAATGTGGTTTTGTTGGCTTAGAGGGTATCTTCACCTTTATTATATATTGCCTATTCATTCCACAAAGTGCTCTACCAGTTTCTATCCCAATCAGCAGTGGGAGAAGATCTCGCCAACATCTTAACCAATCCTTGTTGATTTCTTAAATTTTCTTTAGTGTATTTATTGTAATCAATGTAATTTCATATCTGAACCATAAATTACTTAAAAACATGTCTTCTAGTTTCTCAAATCTATTTTTAAATCTATTATTCTCTTTCTAGTGTATGGACTTTACAACTAAAAAATTGATCTGAATGAAACTGACATGCAGATATTTATAACATAGTATATAGTCAATTTGTATAAACATTCTATTTGTTCTCGAAATTGTGTTTTGTTCTACAAGCAATGAAACCAATCACTTCTTGGTCTTTTGGCTAAGATCAAGTGTAGTACAGGCAATCAAACTAATTATTTATAATATTGAACTCCACCATCTTTTTTTAAAGATTTTATTTATTTATTTGAGAGAGAGAGAGGGGAGAGAGAGAGAGAGTAGGAGTGAGGGTGGGCAGAGGGAGAGGAAGAAGCAGACTCCCTATCTAGCACAGACCCTGACGTGGGGCTCAATTCCAGGACCCTGGGATCATGACCTGAGCTGTAGGCAGACACTTCACTGACTGAGCCACCAAGAATTCCCATCATCTACTTTTTGCCTGATTTATTTAATTACTCTTACAGAAAGGCATGCATTATTGCAAATTAAATTTCTCCTTGGTCTTCCGTCAATGATTGCTTTATACATTTAGGCCTGTATTGTCAGATACATATAGATTTAATGTTGTTCTGTGTTCCCAGTAAATGGCTCCTTTATCACTAAGTCATGACTCTCCTCTTACCCAAAAATCTAATTTCCAATATTGATAGTGATATATCCGCTTCCTTTTGCTTGTTATTTCCCAGTCACGGTTTTCTCCATATCTTTATTTCCTACCTTTCTATAACAGGATATTTAAAGACAATCCTTCAAAGCACTAGGTCATTTTATTATTCTAGTTTTAAAATTGGTCCTTTCACAGAACAGCTGTTTTGTTTGCAGGTAATGTGTTTGCTGATATACTTGCAGATCTTTAAGCCATCATATTGTGCCTTTTCTCTTTACCTATTTTTCTCTTTCTTGACTTTTATCTACCTAAGCCCATTTTACTCCCCTAATTCTTTTCAATGTGTTCATTATGTTTTTATTCTTAATTGCCTACTCTTAAATTTAAAAGCATCAACAGACTTTATTTTTAGTACAGTTTTAGATTTATAGAATAATTGAGCAGATTGTATGTAGAGTTCCATGTATGCCCCATCCCAACCCTATATGCAGTTTTCTTTATTTTTAAAATTTGACACCAGTGTGACCCTTTGTTACAATTAGTGAACCAGTATTGATAACATAGTCATTTATTATAATGCACAGTTTGCATCAAGTTTCACTCCTTGTTTTGTACAGTTCTATGGGTTTTGGCAGATGCATAATGATAGGTATGCACCGTTACATTTTCGTACTGAACGCGTTTACCTGTGCCTCCCTTACTCATCCCCTTCCTCCCTCCCCCAGAATCCCTGGCAACCACTCATCCCCTCACTGTTCCCATTGTTTCGCCCTTTCCAAAATGTCATGTAGTTGGGATCCTGTATATGTAGGCTACTCAGAGTGGCTTCTTTCACTTAGCAACATGCATTTAAGGTTCCTCCATGTGTTTTTGCAGCTCAATAGTCCATTTATTTTTATGGATAAAGAACGTTCCACTGTATAGCTGTACCACAGCTTGTTTATCTCTTCACCTACTGTGTTGTTTCCAGTTTAGGGCAATTACAAATAAAGCTGCTATAAACATTTGTATGCAGGCTTTTGTGTGGACATCAGTTTTCAACTCACTTGGGTAAATACCAAGGAGGGTGATGGCTGCAACCCACGGTGAGTATGTTTGGTTTTATAAGACGCCACCAAACTGTCTCCCAAAGTGTCTGCACCATTTTTATTCTCACCAGGAGTGAATGGGCATTACTCTTGTTCTGCAGTACCTGCGGCATGGGGTGCTGTTAGAGTGTTAAATGTTAGCTATTCTAACAGGTGCGTAGTAGTGGTTTCGTTTTAATTTACAATTCCCTAATGACATATGATATTGGGAAAATTTATTTTTTATTAATAGACTATACTTTTTAGAGCAAGCATCTTTATTTTATTAGCAGGCATAATTTTAATTTCTCATGGGAGAATTTTTCCCTACCCAGGTCCAGACAGACAGCAAATTTCCTGTCCCAACCTGTGCGAGTGGATGAACTTTTGTCTGTTTCCATTTCATAGGGGTTACATTCCTCCCAGTCCTTTGGGTTATGCAGGAGTCTCAGAATCAACTTTGCTCAGTGGTTCCAGAGCAGTATCTCCTAGCTCGTGGTGGGGCCGTGGGATTCCAGATAGCCACGGGATTCCGGATAGCCAAGGGATTCCAGATAGCCACGGGATTCCGGATAGCCACGGGATTCCGGATAGCCACGGGATTCCGGATAGCCACGGGATTCCGGATAGCCACGGGATTCCGGATAGCCAAAGCTGCTGTAGCTTTGGTAGACGTGATTCCTTTTTGGTGTGGCTTCCCCTCCTACTTGCTGGAATTTGGCTTTTTCCGTTCATTTTCTCTTGCCTAAGTATCTGTTAAATGAGGCATCGTTTAAATGCAGCCTCTCTCTTTAGGGGGTAGAAGCCAAATATTGTTCAAAATTACCTAGGTAGGGGGCGCCTGGGTAGCGCAGTCGTTAAAGCGTCTGCCTTCCGCTCAGGGCGTGATCCTGGCGTTCCGGGATCGAGTCCCACATCGGGCTCCTCTGCTGGGAGCCTGCTTCTTCCTCTCTCACTCGCCTGCTCTGTACCCTCTCTCGCTGGCTGTCTCTCTGTCACATAAATAAATAAAATCTTTAAAAAAAAAAAAATTACCTAGGTAATATAATTTTGTATTAAAAAAAAAGTAACGAGGATCCATGAATATTTTTCTTCATTTACATTAGGGAAAAAAGTTTAAATAAAAAAGCTAAGTTACCATCTTAAGAAACTAGAAAAGAGAAGAGCAAATCAAAACCAAACAAGCAGAAGGAAGGAAATAATAAAGAAGAGGTAAGTGGTTTTTTTTTTTTTTCATTTTAAAACAGAAAAATAAGTGAGAAAAATCAGTGAAAGGAAAAGCTGAATTTAAAAATACATATATTAATAAAAGTAATAAAACTCTAGCCAAAACCATCAGGAAATAGAAGAAAAGAGACACAAATTTAAAAACTAAGAATCAAAGATGGGACAATACTATAGACTTTTTTTCTATAGAAGATGCTGAAAAGATAATAAAAGAATGCTGCCAACTATGCCTACAAATTTAAATAGATTAAGTGAAGCGATATATTTTAAAATAAAATGCTGTCTTGACCCAGTTTGAGGCCTTGGTTAGAGGCTGGTCAATTCCCTTTCCTGCAGCCAATGGAGTCCACACTCCAATCACCTCCTTATGAGGTTCTCACACTCTCAACTACTGTTCACCTGTCTTAATCACCCCAGAGCTAGATACCAACAACCAGTGAGAACTACAACCCATATCCCATGAAGTTGTTCAAATTAGCCAATCCAGGGAGCCCAGGAAACCAACCTGATTCTGCTCTAATGGGCCATACATAAGCTGACCCTTACAGCTCCAGTTTGCTGTCACCCTACACCGCAGGTACAAGTCTTTGCGTGGCCCTGCCCAGCAGCCTTCTCTAATTTGATGTTGTAAGTAACAGAGGGATCTGCCTTTCCCCTACCCAAGTATATTATACTGTGTTCCGCCCTCAAGAGTCTTTAAGTCTTATAAAATAATAAACCACTTAAAAGACACAAGCTATCAAAACGTATTGGAAAATAAATAGATTACCTAAATAATACCCACTATGGTCTGAATGTTTGTGTCTTCCCAAAATTCACATGTTGAATATTAACTGCCAAAAGTAATGGTACTGGTAGGTAAGGTTCGGGGAGGTTATTAGGTCATGAGGATGGAGACCTCATTAATGGGATTAGTACTCTTATAAAAGAGGTGCCACAGCAATTCTTTGCACCTTCTACCATGTGAGGACACAGTAAGAAGGCTCCAGTTGTGAACTAGGAAGAGGGTCCTCACCAGACCATCACCATGCTGTCACCTTGACCTTGGATTTACCAGCCAAGGTCAGAATTGAGAGAAATTAATTTCATTGTTTGGAAGCCTATTTGGAAGCCACTCAGTCTGTTCTGTTTTGTTTTGTTTCTTTAACAGCAGCCTAAACAAAAACAATAGTATTGCTAGGAAATAAATTGAATCCATAGCTAAAGATCATCCAATAAAGAAAACTCTAGGCCCAGATGGTTTCACTACCAAATTCTCTCAAACATTAAGAAATAACACAAATACTGCACAATATCTTTCAGTAAATGAGAAAGGAGGGAACGCTGTACAACACATTTTATGATGCCAGCATTACCTTGATGCCAAATCTAGATAAAAACATAAAAAGGCACAAAGACCATAAATCAATATACTCATGAACATAGATGAAATAATCTCAATAAAATACCGTGAATTGAATTCACTATATTTAAAATGTATAATTCACTCCACCAAATAAAATTTATCTTAGGAATGCAAAGCCAGTTCAACATTCAAAAATCAATCAGTGTAATTCATCATTATTAGCAGAATAAAAGTAAAGCAAAAAAAGTTAATTACCTTAATAGATGTAGAAAAGCATTTGACAAGGCTTTGAAGATTCATTTATGATAAAAACTCTCAGCAATTTAGGGATAGAAAAGGACTTCCTGAACATGAAAAAGGGAATTCACAGGAAGAAAGAACATGAGCTATTATACTCAATTGTGAAAACCTGGATGCTTTCTCCCTAAAATTCGATACAAGATAAGGATGTACTTGCTTTCTACTCCTATTCATCACTATATTGGAAATCCTGGCCAAAGAAATAACACAAGAAAAAGAAATAAAAGGAATACAGATTTAAAAAGGAAGAAATAAAACTCTCTTTTCACAGCTCATACCATCTACCTAGAAAATCTCCAGGATTAGCTCAAATTAAGCCACAAAGAGCTATGACTACATTACTTTTACAATGGCAAGAAACGAAAACAAATACAAACACCTGATGTTGCCAGGTGCAATGAGGATAGAGAATAATTGGAATTCTTACGCACTGCTGGTGTGGGTACAAAATGATATGGCACAACATTTTGGCAGTTTCTTATGAACTTAGACATATACCTACATAGGAATCAGTAATCCTGCTTCTAAGTATTTAATCAAGAGAAATGAAAATTTATGATCATTCAAAAACCTGTACATGGATGGTTTTAACAGCTTTACTCCGAAACACCAAAAACTGGAAATAACCTGAATGTCCTTCAACACATGAATGGATTAACAACCTAAGCTACATCCACACAATGGAATATTACTCAGTAATGAAAAAATGACAAGTAGAATGGCATGGATGGCACTATTGACAAGTGGAATGGGATGGATGAATCTCAAATGCATACATTATGTAGTACTAAAAAGCTAATATTATATGATTGCATTTAAATGTTTTTCTGGGAAAAGCAAAACTAAACATAGAAGATATCAGTAGTTGCAAGGGGTTGAGTAGAGAAGGGTTGACTACAAAGAAGTAGCATTAGGGAATTTTTTTGATATATGGAGGCATCATATTTATTGTTTTTGGTGACAATTACATGATTTTTAAATTTTTGTTAATTTTTGTGGAACTACATACCAAAAGAATAAATTTTCATGTATATAAATTTTAAAATAAAATGTCATGTTTCATTATTATCACATCATACTGTCAGTATCTTTTTCTCATCAAAAATAAATACTACATGTGTGGTTGGATTTTGTAATTAACATTCCCACCTTCCTGTGGGAGATCAAATCTAGTCACTGGCTGAATCACGAATTAGAGAGATGATCTGGTTTGCAATCACAATTTTTATGTTCTAAATAAACTAATTTTATATTCCCCAAATTCCTTCCTAAGATGGATGGCTCCAGTAATTCTTCACCCCCCTCATCCCATTTCCAGTAACACTAATAATTTGGGTTTTCCTAAATCAGCCCCGCCCTAAGGCAAAGACAACCTCCTGTGGGGATCAGCTTCTTGGTGAGAAGAGGATGTTTCCACCCACCACTGTATACTGACACTTGCTATGCTTCTGGCCATAAATCACTTGATGACATCACATTGTTGCTATAAATCCATGAACAAATAAGCTATCCTTCCATTAGGGAACATAAAACGGTCCATTTTCAGACTCAGTCTGCATACTGTTTATGGGTTGCTTGCTGCTTTCAGGGTTTTTACAAGAGAACATCCACTGTTTCTTTCTGGCGCTACTCCAGACAGCAATGTTAACATTGCCCATTTTCCAAGATATTTGGTGGGAACACTGCATAACAGAGCCACATTTTCCATCAGGGACCTGCACCATACTTTAGTCTCTATTTTCCCAGACAAATTAAACCCACTGTTTTATGAGCTTCTTCAAAGGGGCTACACAGTAGCTCATTTTATTAAGTATGGATCCTGCCACTCAGAAAACCAATCATATGATAACAGAGCCTAGAGCTTGCAGAGTCTAGAACACATTAATTACTACCTCAGAGTCTGACTCTAAATTACTTAACTTCCTTAAGGCAAGTTAGGCCGTGGGCTAGTGTATGACCTTGGAATGGAAAGCAGCATGAGCTCAGATTGGTTACCTGCTAGCTAGGGCGGGGTGGAAAAGTACGGGATCACTAAGCACCAAGCATCAAGAAGGGAGTATATTTTTACATCATTCCTTCCTTCCTTTCTTAATTTGAGCCGGAACATGACGCTCTATATCGTAATTTTCCTTCATGGTTTTAAAGTCAGCACTTTGGTTTGGGACTCGAACCCAGAAGTAAGTTGGAGTGACAATGATTAAGAGGCAAAGAGATTCGGGGGCGCCTGGGTGGCGCAGTCGTTAAGTGTCTGCCTTTGGCTCAGGGCGTGATCCCGGCGTTATGGGATCGAG
Organism: Ursus maritimus; assembly: GCF_017311325.1. Lineage (NCBI taxonomy): Eukaryota > Metazoa > Chordata > Mammalia > Carnivora > Ursidae > Ursus > Ursus maritimus. The sequence continues at coordinate 9,659,325 of NW_024424897.1, read as the reverse complement.
CCCCACATCAGGCTCCTCCGCTATGAGCCTGCTTCTTCCTCTCCCACTCCCCCTGCTTGTGTTCCCTATCTGGCTGGCTGTCTCTCTGTCAAATAAATAAAAATAAAAATCTTTAAAAAAAAAAGAGGCAAAGAGATTCAGTTTAGCTCAAAGAAAGAGATAATAGGTAGATAGATGATACATAGATGAAGCTACATGTATATCCATTTATAGAAATGTATATCCATTTATAATTACATATATTATAATTTATAGAAATATATATATATATTTATAGAAACAAAAGTATACAAACAAAGTTTTGAATTGTTACTTATTAGCCCGTTCAGTTATTATTGTTAGGTTATCCAAGCCAATCCCTGGTTTTGGTTTCTCTTGTTTTTGACTCTTTGTCATTGAAATTGAATTACTTAGGTTCAACAGGTTTGGGATGGTTCTTGGATTATGTCTATGGTTCTTGGTTCATTTGCTTAACAAATAGCAATTACAATAACACTCAATAAAATAGGTTAAATTTATTTACGGTATGACAGGCACTATAGTGAGTGTTACCTATGTTTTCTCATTTTAAAACTACAACAACTCTATGGGGCATGCACTGTTGTTATTCCCATCTTGATTAGAAAAATGAGCATCGGAAAATTGGACACCTACCCAAAGTTGTTCAACTTGTAAAAGAGGATTTTGATTTTGAATGCATGTCTAAGTGACTCCAGGGAACATTCTCTTAAAACGATCTAATCCTGACCCATTTACTAGTAATTTAAATAAGATGAGGAGGTATGTTTCTATTTGGTAAATAAAGGACCTCACTATGAAAGAGAGAGCTATCATGAACCACTTAGAGAATAAAAGCTATCGACCATTTCCCTCCAGAAGGGTCCATAAATGTACTCAAGCCATTTTTCATAATTCTGTCCACTGATTTGAGAGGTTCAAATAGAGTCCTGATAATAAGGCAATTTAAAATCTGTATTTGTCTATTTCCTTTCTTGTAAATTCTCACTCTGTATTAGTCAGGGTTCTTCAGAGAAACAGAACCAGAAGGATACGTATATATGAAACTTATTATGATAAGGAACTGGCTCACGTGCTTATGGAGGCTGACAAGTCCCATGATTTGCTGCCTGCAGTCTGGACATCCATGAAAGCCAGTGGTATAGTTCCAGTCTGAGTCCAAAGGCCTGAGAACCGGAGGGGCAGACATGTAAGTCCCCGTCTGCATGTAAAAGACTGATGTCCCAGCTCAAGAAACCAGGCAGGAAGAAAAAGGAATGAGTTCTCCCTTCCTCTACCTTTTCGGCTATTCAGGGCCTCACTGGATTGGATAACACCCACCCACACCGGGGAGGGCAATGTGCTTTACCGAGTCCTCTGATTCAAAGGCTCATCTCATCTGTAAACACCTTCACAGAAACACCTGGAAATAATTTTTAATCAGATACCCGGGCATCCTCTGATCTAGTCTAGTTGACACATAAGTGAACTAACACACCCTTATGTCTCAAATGATTTTGCATTTTTGTTGGTTTTATTTGCTCACGGTAGTTTCAAGGCAATTGTGGATCAGAGACATAAAAAGTGGGCAATACGTAACGCACTTCAAAACACAGGCTTCATTGTCAGAGAAACGTACGTTTACATTTATTTTCCCGGGACACCTGGGTGGCTCAGTCAGTAAAGCATCTGACTCTTGGTTTCAGCTCAGATCACGATCTCAGGGTCGTGAAACCGAGCCCTCGGCTGGGCTCCACACTCAGCAAGTCTGCTTGAGACTCTCTCTCTCCCTCTGCACCTCCCCCCTACTCTCTCTCTCTCTCAAATAAAGACTTTTAAAAAATTTATCTCTGATCTTCTTGCTATGGGAATGTGAGCAAATTATTTAAATTCCCCCAAATCCATTTCCCCGTATATAGAGGATTAACCTTATGGATTTTAGTTAGGTTTTAAATAAGATATATTTGAAACCTAGAAAATTCTTTAGCACATACTATAGGTACTCAGTATATGGAGGTAGATACTGTTGGTCCAAAGTTCAGTGTGGCATAGTACATGTGTGCATGTCTTGTGAACCCCATTCTCCCTCATGAGGATATTAATAAGAATCATATAAAATTTCATGAAATGCATATTCTTTGTGAATTTTCACTGGAAAAACATGGAGCTGTTTCTCTGTTTCTCTGTTTCTCTGTGCCTTGGGTAGCAATGGTGGTGGTGGTGATATGTGTTTGTGTTGGGGTGGGTACGGGCTTCTTTCCAAATAACTGAGTTAGAAGTACATTGTTCCACATAAATATTCTACCACCAGCAGGAAGAAAAAAAAAAGAAAGAAAAAGAAAAAGAAAAAGAAAAAGAAAAAGAAAGGAAGGAAGGAAGAAACACAGAAAAGAAGAAAGTAAGAAAGCCCTACATAATTAAAAATTGGCAAGATGGACGTGATTTGCAAGTAGAAACATGTTCTTCATGAAGTAAAATTTGAAGAAAAGAATAAGTGTGTGGAAGAAACATGTGAAAAACTGCATCAATAAAATTGCCTTATTTTCAATATCAAATAGTCCATGAAACTAACAACAAGAACAACAAAAAAGATGTGCAGAGAGGAACGGCCAACCAAGAGCACTCAGCTGTGTGGTCACAGCAAATGGAGATTAGGAGACTCACGGGTGACAGCGGCGAGTGGGAACCCCTAGTAGATACAGCGAGAGCTAGATGATGACATCTGATTTTCCCGTCCTGAGGTCCTCACCAAGAATCACCAACTCAACCTGATGCAAAAAACATTTAAAAAATAATAATAACCATACTTTTCTTTTATGCTTTCCAAGTGGACAGAATTCTAAAACCACACCAAGGCAACGATACCATGAATGCTTTAATTCAAGTGGAGACTCTTCTATAGGCAAAGAGCACTCAATATTTTATCACCATATTTACCACTACATAGGTATATTTCTGGGGCTCCGGAAGAACTGTCCCGTATCCAGCTTTAAATTAAGATTTCATTGGGACAGGTAATTCCTGTCAGGTGTCCATCCTTAAATTAAGATTGAAGTCATTGCCTTTGGAGGGGCGTTTTCAATTTCTGTGGACAGAAGTGACTGGTCAGGGTACTGGAGAAATTGGAATATCTGTTGGTAGTTCATCAAACATCCGCCAGCCTAAATATGACCCAAATTGTGTTTTCTTATTGAGGCTTCATTTTGGCTTAAGTTGTGTTCCAAGACCTCGGTCTTTCGACAGGAGAGCTCTCGATGCCAAGTATCAGCAAGGAAACATAATTATTACTAAAATTGAAGCAGGTACTATTAAATCTTTTCATTTCAATTTGGAAATATAAGATGAAGAGTTTAATATTAACTCAATCAGTCAGTTTAAATTAGGTCACAGTGTATTACAGTTAATAGCATTAAGATCACTAATACAGCTCCTTGAAAAACAAGTGAAGTATTATAGTTAGTCCAAGTAGACATATTCTACAACGATTTGATTATATTTATATGTTTTCTTGCAAACTCCAGGGGTATTTCTCAAGATTTTTTAGGTGTCAACATATGGTTTCAATTTCTCTGAAATATATAGCTTAGCTTGTTCTCAGAGCAAATGCTGCCAAACAGGACTTGTAAATGTATCTTGAGGTAAAACTTAACATCTCGTCCTTTCCTATAGGGCTCCTTGACTAATGCCTGCATAACCACCTCAGATGGAAAATCACATCATTACCCAAATGAGGTTTTCTCAACTGAAAAGGGAAACAGGTTTGCCTTTCTTATGTACACTATAATCTAAAATATAACTGAATTTTTGCCCATCAAGAAGATAAAAATATAGGCATGCTTAGGTACTTCATAATTGCCAGTTACGATCAATTTCGTGACAATTCAAACTAAAGTGATCAGGCTACCAACATTAGTAAAACAGAATATTTTAGGTAGAAGGCATCTTTAAATCGTCTTAAACTTCCCTGGTCTGCTGTTGCTCCAACCACAGAAAAAAAGGACAATTTTTTTAAAAGGCTGCATTTGATTTCTAATAAAAATATTGCCAGAAACTGTGATAATGCTCTATTTCCTGATGGAGCAAATATTTGTATAGAATTGTTTAACTTTAAGGTACATTTCAAATTCACTATTTGTGCATTTGCTTAATGCACATTCAAAAGTTTTCTGTTTCTCTTTTGTGTGTGTGTATATATGCACATATATATATGTGTGTGTGTGTCTATATAATGTGTGTATGGGTCTTTTTTTTTTTAAATAAAACTCTAGGATGTAAATTTAAAAATTCAGTTTGACATTTGTATGTTTTGTCTGTATTATAACCCAGATCCAGGTAGTGTATGAATCCATTTTTATTCCTAATACTTTGTTGTAGACATTTTCTTAGGCTAGAAATTCTCAAGGAACATGGAGGGGGCTGGTTTCAGTGCTTTGGTGCAGCACCGAACCCTAATACGTGTGTACCCTCTGCTGATAAAGATGCAACACGGTTCATATACGGAAAATGTTTTAAACTTCTGTGTTTATATTTAGGTAACAAGAAGACACAATCGGTGAGCAGAGGGGGGATTTTGTCTACGAAATTGTCTCCTAAGTTCCAAATGATTATCTTGAAGTCATAAACGATCCAGCAGTCCATTAAACCGTATCTCTCAATTACTCACGATTTCCACGCTTGGCCACCTTCACACTATTACTGTTTTGTCTCATACCAAAGGTGTTTATAAAGTACATATACAGAGACAGACTAAATAGAACGGGACAATGGTGTGCTTCAGTGAGAACAGAGCGTGTTCGGTGCATTTCCCTCACCAACACTAGGAACACGTTGTAGGAAGATTAAGACTCCAGGTACTTTTATTAGTTTAGTACCTTCTTTCTTTTGATTATAAAAAATAAAAAGGTTATGTGTAGAAAATGTTTAAAAACACAGGTAAGCGAAGACAGTGAAATTAAAACTTGCCTAAGTCACTCCACAGAGATGTGTAACCACTTGTGTTTCCGTCCTCTTAAAAAATAGGCCTATAACCTACAGAATTTCTTTAAAATATAAAGATGGATCAGAAGCATCTTTCTTTCCACTAAACACTTTTCAGTGTGGGGTTTGGGTTTTTTGTTTTGTTTCCAGCATTGTGTTAAAGTGATTAGAGCTATTACATTTCTGGAACACACCAAATTATATTTACAAAAACTATTGGACTTTTAAGTTATTTTCTGTCTTTTAGTTACTTTCCTTGTTTTTAAAAACTCAAGAAAAGAATACCATTTATTGAATTTTTTATAATGTGTCCAACACGGTGCTTAGTGCCCTGCATGAATAATTTAGTCCAGAGGTAGCAAACTATATTCTGTAGCCAGACCTCGCCCATTGCCTGTTTTTTCAAATGAACTTTTATTGGGACAAGGCCACACCCATTTGCTTATATATTGTCTACAGTTGCTTTTCCACTACAATGACAGAGTTGAGTAGTTACAACAAACACCATATGGCAGACAAAGCCTAAACTATTTATGTGCTAGCCTCTGACCAAGTTCAACAGAACCTTCTATAATGATGGAAATGCTTTGTAACTGCCATTTCCAACATGGTGGCCACATTCTATATGAGAGTACTGAGCATTTGAGATGTGGCTGGTGTGACTGAGGAAATGAATCTCTACTCTTTAATTTTGATTCATTTAAATTAAATTTAAACAGTCATATGTGACTAGTGGCCACTGTACTGGATAGAACAAATTTGGAAGCCTTGATCTGAAATATTGCAAAGCCCGTTCGCATAATGCATGACTTCTGAGAAGGCTGAAGATTTAGGACCTCGAAATTTCGTAACTAAATCTTTTGGCATTGTTACTATTTTAGTGTTAAATTTTTGTTAATTTAGCAATATGTGGCAGTTATCAAAACTGTTCTTATTTTAACAATGGAAGTTATTTGGGGGGCCTGCGTGGCTCGGTTGATTGAGCGTCCAACTCTTGATTTGGGCTCATGAGCTCAGGGTCATGAGATAGAGCCCTGCATCAGGATCCGTGCTTAGCATGGAGTCTGCTTGAGATGCTCTTTCCCTCACCCTCTGCCCCTCCCTCCACTCATACTCTCCCTTTCTATCTTTCTCTCTCTCTAAAATAAATAAATAAAATCTTTTTTAAAAAAAGCAATAAAAGTTTCTTAAAATAATTCCATGACAGGTTCCACAGAAATAAGAATATTTTCCCCTGAACAAAATCAGAAAGTTGTATTTTGCAACACAAATAAAATGTTCTTCTGTTGCTCCTGGTTAATCCTATTCAATTATTTAATAGAATAACCCAAGCACAAAGAGAAAGATAAGATCCCCAAATCCCCAAGTTTCTTGTGAAATAACCAAGCATAGAAATGGAGGGGACTTTAGCCATTCTCTTCATGAAACCATGGAAACCATTTTACAAGAAAAAAATTATTTTATTCTTAGATTCAGTTATTTATATGATCAAAAAGGGACTTCTTTTGTGTTTTGTTGTTGTTGTTATTGCTGTTTATTTCTTTCTTCTCTTAGATTCAGTTAACTTGTTAGGAGAAGGTGGAAGCATGCGAGTAAATAGCTGTTTTCTCCTCAGCAATCAGCCACATTGACTTCTGTGACCCTAAGCATTTCTGCCTTCATAGCTCCCTTCTTTCATTAAATAAAGAAGCAGAGAAAGGAAGGAAGAGAATGAGCAAAGAGGGAGGGGAAGAGATGGAAAGAGAAGGAGGTAGAAATCATATTTTAAAACTGCATTGGTGGGCGCCTGGGTGGCCCAGTCAGTTAAGCATTTGCCTTAGGCTCAGGTCATGATCTCAGAGCTCTGGGATTGAGCCCAGCAGTCGGAGAGCTCAGCAGGGGGTCTGCTTCTCCCTCTCCTCTCCAGCTGTGCTCCCTCTTACTATGTCTGTCTCTTTCTCTCTCAAAGAGATAAACAAAATCTTCAAAAATAAATAAATAAATAACAAAACTTCATTGGTGTGAAAATAAATGTATTAGTATTAGATATTAAAGCTTTTATTTGACCTTAAAGTACAGTGTGTTTTTTCTGATTTTAAAATAATTTAAAACACTTTTTTGAGCCCCTCAACTTATTAGAGGTCCTGGTACCTTGTCTCTGATGCTTTCCATGAGCAATGGGTAACATTAAGTATGAATGGCCTTTGGTGGCTGGATTTTAGGAGTAGTGCTCCAGAGGGGACTCCAACCCCCCAAAATCTTTCCTGTTACTAGTAACGTATTCCTTTGGAATAACAATTAATTTATCCTTTAAACTGAAAATATTTTAATTTTTTTTAAAAGATTTTATTTATTTATTCGACAGAGATAGAGACAGCCAGTGAGAGAGGGAACACAAGCAGGGGGAGTGGGAGAGGAAGAAGCAGGCTCGCAGCGGAGGAGCCTGATGTGGGGCTCGATCCCAGAACGCCGGGATCATGCCCTGAGCTGAAGGCAGACGCCCAACCGCCGTGCCACCCAGGCGCCCCCTGAAAATATTTTAAAAAGTTAGATAACCAACGGAAATTAACAAATTAGGATTCACAGTAATTAGTGCATAATTTTATGGCGTTGTTTCCAGAGAACAGCGATGGGGAGAAATGCATTCAATGGAGGTTGGGTTGAGGCAGACAAGGGTGGGGACTATTAGGAAGGGGTGACTTTTTTTTTTTTTTTTTTGAGAGAGAGAGGGAGAGGGAGAGCACCAGAGAGAGATCGAGGGGGAGGGAGGTGGGGTGGGGGGATGGGGGGGCGGCTCAATCTCACAATCCTGAGATCATGACCTGGGCCAAAATCAAGAGTTGGTCACTCAACTGACTGAACCACCCAAGCACCCCAGGAAAAGGTGCTTTTATGAGCAAATCTACTGAGTACATTTGCTTCCTTCCACACCTAGAAGCACACTTATAGCTCTTTTTTTTTTCAAGATTTTATTTACTTATATGACAGAGAGAGACGGCCAGCGAGAGAGGGAACACAAGCAGGGGGAGTGGGAGAGGAAGAAGCAGGCTCCTAGCGGAGAAGCCTGATGCAGATCTCGATCCCAGAACGCCAGGATCACGCCCTGAGCCAAAGGCAGACGCTTAACGACTGCGCCACCCAGGCGCCCCTATAGCTCTTTTTGACACTTAAGAAGCAACTGTCGAATTCTAAAGAAACTGAGCTATGCAGGCATGGCCCCCTCAGGTGCCAGAGCAGGGCTGGAATTTGGGTTTGAATTCCGGTTCTTTCACTTCACAGCTGTGTGACTTGGGCACATTTACCAGACCTTGTGGGGCCTGTGTTTTCATCTGTGAAATGGGGATTATGGTCCCTCGGGGCATTTGACTGTCAAGAGGGGTCCATGAGGCAACTAATGAGACCTCTTAGGAAAGTGTCTGGGACATAGCACGCACTGCTTAACTGTTGGCTCTGGCGAATGCAACTCTCTAGTGGTAGATGCATGAACTCAAGGAGGCCTTGCCCTTGAAGAGCTCATGTCCATGGCATGGATCTGGTCTGCCTCATGTGCTGACTTCAACTGAGAATTCTGAGGTTTTTATTCAAGTTTGGAGAAAGACAGTACCCAGTGTGCAGAAGAGGGCATTATCGTAAGTATCACACATTTTCATGCCTGTTCTAATAAGATGAAGGAAAAACAAAATCAACATTTTAATGAGTTATTTTTACAAGCTCATGATCTCCCTTAGAACGTAAGTGCATGGCCTAATGTAACTTAATACTCTTTCATTCATAAGGTTCATGTATTCGAGTAACTCGCAGTGAACATCAGACAACAATTTGTTTCATTTTTGACATATTTTCTTCCCCCAAAAAACCACTGTGTTCTTTCATTTCATAAAAAAGAATAGAGAAATTGTAAAGAAGACGTTAAAAAAAAAAAGACAATAATTAAGAAGTGACGATTGTATTTTGGAAGAAGGACCTGCTTTTGTTAGACGCATCTATTTCTTACTTGGCTCTCTCAAGTTCTGTTCGTCACGTATTTCGCTGCAAAAATACTTGGCTGTATAATGATTTGAAAGCCTGTTTCTGTTTGCTTCAATCTGCCACAAGCAAACGGAGGCAAACAAATGCTTGGTAAATGAAGAATGATCAAAACGGCCTAATACATCAGCCTAGCCAATAACAAATGTGTTCTCTGGGTAGCCATTTACAAAATTACTGACAATGCAAACCATGATCAGAAAAACAAATCTATAAGGTACAATTCTTTTAACTGAAATTAATCATACATAAATCTGTTGAGTTACCTGGCCTTGAATATATGCACATCTTTATCAATCCTCATGTACATCTCCGTATTTCATTTCCAAATAGGTAAACATCTGGGGGAACTATATCCTTCTCAGTGCACTTGAGTTATAGCAAAGAGCTTGACTTTTGCTTGGTTTTTTTTTTTAATCCTCTTTCATTAAAAAAAACACACACACATTAAAAATGGAAAATTCTTACCACAAAATTAATATTTATACAAATGGATTTTCTCCATATATAACTAAACAGTCCAATAAATCATTTGAAACTTAAAATGTATTCTTTAACTCCAACAACTACATTCCCCATTCAAAATTTACAATTTGTAGTTAATTTGTTAGTAGTATTTCTCCTAGTTTAGCAAAATAATAGAAACATAACATTTACTTTACCCATAAGATACAGAGATATTAGAATCAGACTCTGATTTCTATTAAATGCAGTTAATAATTTAAGAGTTATTTTGGGAAATAGTATGTGTTAGATGGATTTTTAGAGATAAAGTTAACTAGATGTGGTCTTTGGAGCCTTAATTAGCAGAATATAGTTATAAAATATGTCCCTTGTTTGATGTACCAGAACCAAACTGTAGAAACACTTTAACAGATTGTCATACAAATTAGCTCCGTTTAAAACTGTTTTCATTACTTTCTTCTGATTTTCTAGTTTGTAGACATCCCAAAAGAGCAGAGAAAAGCAGGGGACAGAATGTGTATAATTTCAATCTGAAGTCAAATACTGTTAACATTTAAGCATATTTCTTTTTTAAGTAATATACTCATTTTAATTTTACATAATCAGCATTACACTGTATATAATTTCCATCACGCTTTTATTTCCTTAACTCTGTAACATAAGCAATTTCTTATGTCATCTAAACCAACACATGAAAATGAGCTTTGAAAATTGTACTCTAATGGCCATCTATAATTCCAATGGTCTGTAACAGGAGTCAGCCGATGTTTTTCATAAAAGGCCAGAGAGTCAAGGTGTTTGGCCTTGGGAACCAGTGGTCTTTTTCCCAACTACTCAGCTCAGCTCCTGCAAGTCAGAAGTGGACTGACTATCGGCAAACAACTGGATGTGACTGTGTTTCCAATACAACTTTTTTTATGGTTACCGAATTTTGAATTTCAAAAAATAGGCACATATCACAAAATACGATTCTTCTTTTTATGCTTTTCCCAGCCATTTAAAGATATAAAAACTACTCTTAACTCCTAGGCAAAGACGAACAGGAGGCCAGCTGAATTTAGCACGAGGATCTTAGTTTAATGATCCTTGGTCCAGAGCTCCTTTACCTTGCAATATCCCTGAGTCTTTCCTAGGGCAGCTATGACTTTGTTTACCTATTTTGTTTCCATACTGGGACCTTTTATAATATTTGAGAAGAGTGCCAGCAGTTACTTGACTTTTAATGGAAGCATTTAACCAACTGGAGGATTTTGTTGTAAAGGGCTTCTAGAAAGTAATTCTAAATGTGGCATCTCCCAGAGTCTAAATCCAAGCTGATGTAGAGATGGAAACATTTTCCTCAACCCTCTTAGGGTTGGTTCCTGGCTGGGTGTAAAAATTAAACTGACAAAGACAGGTTAACAGTAGAAAAGCATACACATTTTTTAATATAAGTTTTATGGGACCTGGAGCCTTCATAAGGAAATGAAGACCCCAAAAAACAGTAAGACCCGTGCATTTTAAATGACAGGTGTGATGAGTGGACAGTTCTGGAGAAATAGGATAGGTTAAGGAGTATGAGGTGATGGTAGTAAACTGGGAAAACCTAGTGAGGCCCATTTGTGAGGATTCTTCTTGAGATCCCTTTGTTCTCAGAGAAGGATGCTCCTTTCCTGTGGCTAGAGGGTGGCACCTCTCTCATGAGTGTTTTATGACCTGCTTCAGGACAGAAAAGCAAGCAGGCAAGGGGGTCAGAGTAACCTGCCTGCTTCTGCCATTTCTTCCAACACCTTCAACTTGAAATAGTCAATAGGCCAAGATGCCGTATCTTGGGGTAGCATATCCTGAACCCCCTTCCTGATTTATGGACATTTGAAAGAGTTTGCTTTCTTACCAGTAACCATAATTTGTTATTGTTCTTTCAAATGATTATTTTCAAAATGGTGACAGGTGATAAAAAAATAAGATATTCCACCATTTGTGAAAAATATTTCTTAAACTTAGGGAAAAGGAAAATTTAGATTACTGTGGGAGAAAATCAACAAGAGTACAGTGAATAAACCTTTCTTTCAAAACATCAGGTCTGAGAGCATTCTAATGTGGGCAGGGAGGGCAGAATCTTCTCTAGGGCTTCAGCAGGTGGTGCCTTATGGTGGCAATTTTCTGGAATAGTTGGTCAAGGATGGTTCTAGAAGAAGGGGAAATTGTTCCTATGAATTAGCAGCCATTGTTTGGACAATTTGGATTTTTTTTTTTTATTTATTTGAGAGTGAGAGAGAGAACACACATGATCGGGGGGAGAGGCAGAGGGAGAAGCAGACTCCCTGCTGAGCAGGGAGCCTGATGAGGGGCTTGATCTCAGGACCCTGGGATCATGACCTGAGCTGAAGGCAGCCTCTTAACCACTGAGCCACCCAGGTGTCCCGACAATTTGGATTTTATTAAGAAGGGCAAGGAGGAAGAGCTAGGAGCTACTGTCATGTGTAAGAGGGGGTGAGGACGAATGACTGGGCTAGGGGGGAAACCCAGGATGCTATACACTGCACGGGTATTTAAATTAGAACTAAACCTTTATAATAAACCATTTGCTAGAGTCTGTATCACTTTTTTTCCCCCTATTTCCACTATGGTAAAAACAATATTATTGTGCTGGCTTAATTACTATAAGAATGTTATTATTAAATTATCTATTGATTATATATAATAAAATATTATATTAGGTGGATGGGGTGAATTCAGCTGCAAATTGATCAGATCCCTGATGCAGAAATGGGTCATTAAAAATTCTCAAATAATGCTCAGGATAAGCAATATTCAACTCCTTATTTTCCCCAAAGCAAATAACAATGACAATATAACAATATTAGCTTTCCTAGAATGAATGATGACCACGTGAGAGGAACATTATCTTGCCATAGATCACGAGCTAGGTATTATAATCTTTTTTTTTAAAGATTTTATTTATTTATTTGACAGAGAGACAGCCAGCGAGAGAGGGAACACAAGCAGGGGGAGTGGGAGAGGAAGAAGCAGGCTCCCAGCGGAGCAGGACCTTGGGATCATGCCCTGAGTTGAAGGCAGACCTTTAATGACTGAGCCACCCAGGCACCCTGGTATTATAATCTTGATTTTAAAAATGAGGATGCCAAAACTTAGAGATTTTAAGCAATGTATATCACATAGTCAATGGAAGTGAGCATTTGATCTTGGGTAGTCTCAACCCTACTATATTCTTAACTATTAGGTCACAGAGACAAAAGTCAATTATTCAACATGTGACTTAAAACTACTTATAGATCATATCTGCAGAATTCATTCTCTGGCGAAATTTTATTTCTAGGGAAGTAACTGGCAAACATACATATGATAGAGACCGTTTCTCAGTGTATTTAAAGATTGCTTTAGAGATTTTACCAGGCAATTTCACTGGCCCCTGCCATATGCCCAAAAGTGTAGCATTCAACCTTATTAGAAAATCTGTCCTTAAGAGAAGATTCATAGGGAGAACCCAGTCACTGTTCTTTTTCCTCCGGTATTAGGAGCCAAACTCTAACACGTTCTTTTAGATTTCCTAAAAGGAAGGGGGAAAAAATTACCCAGGAGAGTACATTGAGACAACACAATTTGCATATCTTAACAGCCTCCCATGGTGCCCCGCAAACGGAGAACAGTTGAAGGATATAGAGTTCCTTTTACACAGCATCACCAGCGGAAATGCCCAGTGATGTTAATTTGAAACAGAATGAGACAGCTACACTGAGGTGCCTTGAGGAAGTAGACAAAGAGAGCCTTCTCTGGAGCACGAGGTGCTGACAGTGTGGGTGAGTCCATCCTGTGCAGCTGATGGAAGGAATGGCACATCCTTAAATCTCAACACCTGGATAGAGCTTGGGAGATTTTGAAAGCAAGCTAGACAGACGGTTTCTCATAATGACAACGGCATCTGCAGCTGGCTCACTTAGAATCAGAGTTTAAAAAAAAAAAAAATCTTTTTTTAGAAAGGCTCATTTATCAATGCAAACAAAGTTAAGCTACTTAATAAATCCTTTCTAAGTCCCCATGTTGGGTAGACCTATTTTTGCCTTCAGGCTCTTTCTGGGGGCTCGGAAGTTCTTGGTTGTCATCAACCTGCTTTAATCCCAAGTACAGCCTGTGAGAACAGAGAAGCATCCATTCATATTTAAACCAGTTGAACAATCCTTGTAGAATTTGATTTTCTATTTGTTTTCCCCATTAAAAATATCATCTCCCCTCAATCCATATGGAGTTCAAAATGGAATTCATTGGGAATTTCCTGGGTTAGCATTTGATAAGGCACATGACCTGTCTACTTTTCTGTGACCACGACACCAACCTCAATCTCTCTGCTTTCCCAAATAATCAGTTTCAGTGTATCTATTAAACTGTCTGGAAGATGAGCCTGTGAATGCACTGGCTCAGCGGAAAAGAAAAATACTCTTCCTCCGTGATGAAAGGCGTCCCGGGGAGGCAGTACAGGAGAGGAAACTCACGACTTCAAGCATGATCTGGTTTTCTCTAACCTGTAGAGCAGTGACACACAGCCTCTTACTGCACAGAACTGACGTGAGGTTAAACAGAACGAGAACGACAGAAAACCGCCGTGTAAGTGCACAGTGCAAGACCATTTATTACAAAATAATTTATTATTCAGTTTCAAATACACTGCCTTGGACGCCACCTTGAAACCTTTTTAGAACAAAGTGAGATAAGAATAAATAATGAATAGAACATAGTTCCCTCTGGCTGTATCACGAATTCCTAGCCTACATAATTTATGTACATTGAAAGACTAAAGAAAAAAAAAGAAAGAAAACAGAAAATGTCTGGGTCTCACCCTGGAAGCCCTTCGAACTTGTTTTAGGATTAAGCGATATGCCTGTGGAATGAATAGTCACACAGAAAAAAACATCTCTAGAAAATGGAACATCAGCGTCAGAGGCAATGAAATTCTTCAGAGAAAAGGAGTATCTCTGAGAGACCCAGCAATCCTGGAAGACGAGTCTGCACCTCAAAGTAGGATGTAACGTGTGTTGACCAGGAGGGACTGGGGAGAAGTCCGGAAGAGAAATCTTCATGAGATAAGACTTCGTAATCATGCCCTACGTGTGTGAGATAAAAGTGCCAATTACACCCTTATGATTTATTTGATTTTGTTCTGTTTCTACCGAAAGGACACTTTTGTTTTTTTCCAGCTTCACTGAGAGATACAATTGACATATAACATTATGTTAAGCTGAAGGTGTACAAGGCGTTGATCTGATACACCTATATGTTGCAAGATGAGGATAACCCTGGGACGCCTGGGTGGCTCAGTCTGTTAAGCATATGCCTTTGGCTTAGATCATGATCCCAAGGTCCTGGGATGCAGGACTGGGCTCCGTGCTTGGCACAGAGCCTGCTTCTCCCTCTTCCTCTGCTGGTCCCCCTGCTTGCACTTGCTCTCTCTCTTTCTTTCTCTCTCTGTCAAATAAATAAATAAAATCTTAAAAAAAAAAAAAGATCATGATAACCCTGTTGTTAGTGAACACCCCCATCATTACCCTTCTTTTCTGAGATGCTACCATTTAATATCTACCCTCAAAAGGCCACTCTTAAACCATTTACGCATATGAACAAATTTAAAAGCTGGTGAAAACATTACATGCTCAAATGTGAAAGGGAACACCAGCTCACGGCCAAGCGTCGGTGCAGAGTGAGGCTTTGATTTTGACTGTCCTTCCCATGCTACCAGCTTGGTGGGAAACTGTACCAGGTCCTCAAGAGTCTCCTGCTTTCTCGGGGATGCTCTAGTAGCCCCTTCCATGTGTGGCAATGAAATGCCTTCCTGGAGCCCAGCCAACATCTGCTCAGAGAACGAAGTCACAGCACAAATGAGGGTCGCCGAATGACTTGGAAAGTACTTAGGATCTTTGTATAACCTAAGAGTTTAAATTTAACAATTAGGACAAAACAGTTCTGGGGGCTGGCACCGAAAAAAATAATTAAAAGGTAAAAAGCGTTAGTAGGCTGTGAATTAGACAAAATTACGTTGCCACATCTCCGGCTAAAATCGAATCTTGGAATTACCGTGGGGCAAAAAGTGAAGACATTATCATTTAATTGCCTGGGTAAAAGAAAATGCCACAGCACGGGGAAAAAAGAACTTCACCAAATAAGGATTAGATTAAAACCGGGGGCCATCACCCACTGCTTCAGTGGCTCCTGTGAGCTCCAACAGCTTTCGAATTGCTTAAATAGTTAGCAAGGTGACTGTAACATTGACCAGCAAATGACATAAATCCAGAATTAATTATAAAGGCTTACATAAGCAAAAAGAAAGGGGTTCCCTGGATCCAGGTTTATTGTGAGATGTCAGCATAATGAAATTTTAATCAGTTTGTTTATTTAAGGAAGAATTAATTGCATATCATATTGCAGAAAATATAGTGCAGTTGTAAAGGTACGTGACTTCAGACCCTTACGTAAGTGGATCACTTGTATCTTAATTTTCTTAGACAATTTATATGGTTTTGGGGTTTTATCAGGCCTGTGCTCAGCTTGTCACATTGACTAAAATTAAGCAATGCTTATGAGATCTTTCAAGGGACTGCTTTCATTTTTTTAGGGAAAAAAATGTCCCGTCTTTCCCATCCCCATGCCTCCTGAAATGTCATTCTCCCATCTAATTTGGAGTAAGTTATTTATGGATTGTTTTTAATTTATGAAGTGGTGAGGGGAGCCATAGTTAGCTGGATGCCCCCGTGAAGTTCCACAGATCAGTGGTGAAGCCATCCATTTACCAATTGACTTTTAACCTTCTCTAGCTGACAAAACATGATTTATTTTCATGCAAAGAAAAGGAGCGAAACTTTTGAATATAACCGGGTTTTTGTGTGCAACCTGAGTATATTGCCCCTGAAAATCAACCATTTCTTAGAAATACAGAATGGATCAGAGCTAGTGCTTGCCACAGAAGAAACCATAGGGCATTGGTGTTCAAAGTCAGAATACCTATCTTTATTGTGCTTCGGGAAGATAATTTCCAGATCGGTTTCCATCTGTGGAATAACTGTCTTACATACACGTTATAGACTGCAATAGTACTAAGATTTTCTTTGCTACCAAAATGTATTCCCCTCTAAATTTATCCTGGAATTTAGTATAAGTAACGCTAAAATGGAAACAGGATAGAGTAAAAGAGTTTTGCTTCAGGAGAACAGAATTCTATATATGACATTAGTCATTACATGAATTATTATTTGAGTGAAGATTTATTGGAACCTCCAAATCCACCCACCATTGCCCCCAATGGTGCTTTGTCAGGAGCCCAAGCCTACATGCATTAGCGCATTTCCTTGAGCGCTTCGTAGGGGCCAGGCACTGTTGTTAAGTGCTTTGGGAGGACTATTTTCTTGTCTGTCCTCATGGTAACTTTAGGAGTTAGGCATTATTATTATCCAAATTATAAAGAAGAAGAAACTGAGGCCTGAACAGTCAAATAGCACTGTGCGGTTACAACTGCCACGAACTGGTACACTCTACTACTCATGTTTTTTTATTTTCTCTATTTTAGGATGCTTTCCCATCTTGGAACCTCAGGAACCCGAGGAGGAAAGAGATGAACCTGCAAGGTTAGCTAATTCTTAGCGCTAGCTATCAACTTGCCCGTGAGCACACCTTTGATACGCAAACCAACCAATTCTGAGTTCAATCACCTTCTTTATCAAATTCTCACTTACCAAGCTATTGTTCCTTCTGCTTTCAATCACCCCAGGGCCAGGTTTGGAATAACCTGAGACCACCTCTACGGGCCAGAGCTTGCCAAAAGTTTTCCAACTATCCGATCCTAAACCTGTTCAGCTGCTTACCCTGCCTCGCCCCTTCCTTCCTGCTAAAACCACAATCAAGGCTCTAGTCCATGCTTTCCCTATACCCCATCTGCCTCCCGACTGCTTTCCCCTGTGGACCTGAGGGGCCAAGGGCAGGCTGCCCCCAAATGGGCCACTTCATCATGAAAATTATTTTGAGTTAAAAAGCAATCAAAACCCAGCAGACTTAGGAAAAGCACTTAACTTGCCCCTCAACTGCCTAATAGAATTTACATAGAAGACCTGCTTCAAGGACAGAGCTGTCACCATGGACAACTACATTAGGATGCCAGCTAGGTAGGGCAGATAGGGAGGGAGCTAACAAGGCCTGTCTGAGCAAAGCCCTCTCTTTGTCCAATTGTTTCCAAGTGGCCCAGCAAACATTTGTATACCAAACATTACTCTTTTTCATCTTCCTGTAAATTGCATTCCTTTCTTTGCAAGTCCCAAACCCCCACCCCTTCCTCCTTAGTTCAGGATGACATATGTCCCTCATTGTGCCTGATTGTCTTTGGAATCTCCATGTCTGTGTGGATTCTCTGTATGCTATTAAATTTGATTTCCTTCTGTTAATCCATCTTATGTTAATAAGCATTCTCGGTCCAGCTAGAAGGACCTTGAGGGGACAGAAAATTCTTGCTCCCCGACAGTCTATGTAGCATGGCTCCTGTTCCCTCCTCTGGGGAACTGTGAGTAACTATCTTTTCAGTGATAATAGTCTCCTGATCTGTTGGCCTCACCATATCCGATTACAAATAAAATCCAAGGCACGTTATAAAACATGGGCCAAGGGTTAAGCCAGAGTCGTTTGACTGCTAAACACCCCCTGACTGTTTTCCAAGCCCAAGGGTCATCTTCTTCTTCCTCATTATTTTCAATTTTAAAATAATTAAAGCTTTACAGGAAGTCACAAAGAAACGTACAGGGAGATCTTACGTGCCTTCCACCCAGCTCCACCAACGTCTGTTCCTTGTGTAACAGAATTCAGTATCACAACTAAGAAACTGACATTGGTACAATCCACGGAACATATGTTGGACTCACTCATGTGTATGTGTGTGTAGCTCTGTGTAATTTTATCACGTGTCGGCTCTCTAGCTACCACCGCAATGGAGGTACTCAATTATAGCATCACCGCAAAGCTCTGTGCCGTGAACCATTTATAGCCACACCTACCCTCCCCATCCCTGACCCCAGGCAACAACTAATCCATTCTTCATCTCTACAATATGTTATTTCACAAACGTTGTATACATGGAATCATGTGGCATATATCCTAAGATTAGCGCTTTTTTGTTGTCGTTGTTGTTGTTGTTCAGAACTATCTCCTTAAGGTTAATACAAGTTCTTGCACTAACTCCTTTTTATTGCTCAGTAGGATTCAATAGGATGGGTTTAACAGTTTGTTTAGCCACTCATCCGCTGAAGGACATCTGGCTAGTTTCCGGAGTAAGGCTGCTATGAATAAAGCTATGATCATTTATGCACAAGTTTCTGTATGATACATCGATGGCTTCCAGTGCAACACACTTCCTGACATGCTCTCACCCTTGTGTTGTCCTCTCCCCTTGCATATGGGCTAGCCCAGTGAATCATATTAACCAGTAGAAGGTGGCAGAAGTGACACTGTGCCAGTTCTGAGCCTAAGCCTTAGGAAGATTTTGCTCTTGCCCTTTTGGAAGTTAACTACCCTGAGAACCCAGTCCTATAAGGAAACCCAAGCTAACCACACCGAGAGGCTTGGGGAGGAAGACTCATGAAATCCAGGCAGAAGTGTGAACCAAGGCTAGTGGCCAACCCATACATCTGCGTTCCAGCAAACAATCATCATCAACCTTCCAGCCATGGGAGTTAGCCTGCTTGGGAGTGTAGCCTTAGCCACCCTCCAACCCCGCCCCCGCCTGTGCCATCGAAGCACATGAGCTCTGCTTGCAAAGCACTGACTGGATGGCAGAATCATGGCAAAGAAATAAAATGGGTATTATTTGAAGTCCCTGAGTTTTTAGTAAGTTTGTCTTACCAAAAACTATGCATAACAATACATTATTAGAGAAGAAATGCAGATCCTTGTATAACTAGGTCCTGGATGCATGTTAGTTTTTCATTAATATGCTAAAATTCCAGGATATTATTCTAAGTAAATATAGTTGTCAACTATACACATCTAAATAGGTAATACACAACAAGGCATATTTTATATAGCGTAAACCTCTACAGTATTTGGATATTCTAGAAATGCTTCGGATCTGGAGTCACAGATCTACAATCAATCCACAGCTCTATCGCTGACACTCTGAAATATCACAAGCCATGGACAACTGTTAGGATCAGATAAAAGAACTGATATAAGGTTATTTTGTAGGCTGTGAAACATTAAACAAAGAGAAGGTATTTATAGTGGCTCACAATCATTCAGTTGTTGATTGATAACAGGGTACAAAGAAAACACAGGTGTTGATCATAGTTTAAAGAACACTGAATTTAACCCACCATCACGTTTATTATCAAACTCTCATCGTATGTTCAGACATTATATGGAGTATACTCTGATAATTTCATGAATTTATGTAGAAACCCATGACTTTTTTTTTTTTTTTAAGATTTTATGTATTTATTTAACAGAGATAGAGACAGCCAGCGAGAGAGGGAACACAAGCAGGGGGAGTGGGAGAGGAAGAAGCAGGCTCACAGTGGAGGAGCCTGATGTGGGGCTCGATCCCGTAACGCCGGGATCACGCCCTGAGCCGAAGGCAGACGCTTAACTGCTGTGCCACCCAGGCACCCCGAAACCCATGACTTTTAATAAACTGAACATACACTTAACTTCACACGAAAACAGAAGTGACTAGTAATAATGTAGCTAATTGGAATTAGACAAAGACTCACTTTTCACTTTATTTTCATAATTTTACATAACGACTATCACAGCAGCGAGGAGAAAAGGATAATTAAGCTCACTTGCTCAAATACTTCTATCAATGAGTTTCTATTATCTTCTATTATCTTTTCCTGCCCCCCCCCCCAAAAAAAACCAACTGTGACTTGAGAGCATCTGATGTGGGGGCAGACATACACTTTTCAAATTTGTTTCTGAGCTATTTTTGGCTTTCTTTCGTCATTGAGTCCAAATTAAGTGTTGGTTAATGTGGTTACATTTCAGTGGAGCTACTAAAATAAGGTTACATAGAGCAGAAAATGGAAATAAAAGTTTACAACAAGCTTCATTCTGTTTTCTTTCTTTGAAGCTCAGTGGAAAGTATGAGAGCATTGCACATTCAAGGCTTTGCATATTATTAAACTAAAAAAAATTATAAAGAACATGACAAGCTGAAAGGAAAAAGCAGCACAAGCCAGTACAAATTCTAGCTGTTGATCATTTCCCAAAGATATTCCCCTTCATGGTCCATGGAGAAAAGCATCACAAATTCTGTCCAATACCGCGTTTCCCTAATGTCCAAAACCTGGAAAATTCAAAAAGTGAGTTTCTTTGGGTTTATGCTGCACGATAATCAATTTGTGGCCAGTGTTTTCCTCACCCAATTTCCCAGTTGCTTTGGAATTCATCAAATGTATTCACCAGTCCTCAAAGCAGATCAGAAGCTAGTCAGTGACAAGACACAAATGGAAACATTCGGTCCCATTTAGTATGAAATTCATTTCAGAAAAACACAGCCACAAAAACGAGATGAATGAAAAAAGGCACTAAGGAAATGAACAGGTTACCATGCGTAGATATTTAGAGGAAGTCCTCAATCTTAGGCTACTGTGGTGAGGACCATTTCTCTTCTATCTAGCGTTCTTCTGACAAATGACACAGTTTTTAAGTTGTTTGGCTTGTTTAAATCTTCGTCTGCAACTTAAAGTATCTCTGAGCGGATTTTTTCCATTTTCCACTAATTGTAAAAATGAGATTGTAATAGAGACAAGTTGAAAGAATTATTTGAATCTGAATTTTAAAAAAATTCAAATTCATTGCTCGGTTGAGAGTATGAGAAATACTGAAAATGGTTCATTCCTGGAAGTGCCTAAGAGCACACCTATGCTAACCCGTATTAAGCAAGCCACCTTTTGAATATATAAATTGTATCAAATTATAAAAGCTAAGTATAGAAATAATCAAATATGTTTATAACGTAGACCAAAAGTCTTCTCTGATGGCGTGTGATTAGGCACGGACGCAAGAGGGTGATGGTTATAATAAATATTTGATGAATTGCCTAAATTGTCGCATTATTTTATTTATTTTTGCAAATGTGGGCATCACCACTAAATCATAGTTTCTCCAACTGTAACAAAAAAAGTTGTGTCTCAAATGACTGTATTAAAAAAAAATTGGGGGCGCCTGGATGGCTCAGTCAGTTAAGTGTCTGCCTTCGGCTCAGGTCACGATCCCAGGGCCCTGGGATCCAGCCCGGAGTTGGGATCCCTGCTCCGTGGGGAGTCTGCTTCTCCCTTTGTCCCTTCCCCTGCTCGTGCTGTCTCTCTCTCTCTCAAATAAGCAAAATCTTTAAAAAAATTCAAATAGCAGTGAAAGAGGGGAATACTTTACTCTTAAATTGCTCCGATATTCCATTTATAGACCCACACCCCTAATAGATTCTGAGTATAAATCTGACTTTGATCTTAGAAAAAAATTCATCTAGATTTTAGATATACATTTAAGGGTGGTCTAGATCTCTCTTTGATCATAGGCTTGTAAGTTACTAAGTGCTGTACACACAGTATTAAATACAGTATATTAGGGCAGAGAGTGGATATGAGTACTTGGCAACTAACTAGTCAAACTTCTGATATGTTTATTTAATTTAATAAAACTGTTTAGCTGGAGAAAGAAAGCAACTTTTGAAGAGCAAAAACTATTTTGGATTAACTTTTTAAAAATTTTAAAAAATTAGTTTAGTATTTTCCTATGTGGTTTTTAGTCTTAAATATTATGGCGACAGACGCTTTTCCATCCCTAAGATTGTTAAAAAACAAAAACTAAAACAAGCAAGCAAGCAACCAAACAAACAAAAACTACTCACCTGTATTTTCTTCTAATCCTTTAGTATTTTTGTTTTCTACCAATTTAATTATTTCACCTGGAACTTAACTTTATGTAACTTCAGTTTTATTCATATTTTAACCAGTTTTCCCTAACTCTGTAATCAAATAAAATGCTGCTTCCGCACTGCTTTTGAAATGTCACTTTTACTAGAAACTACTTCCCTGCATCTAATCCCTCTCTGACTTCACCCATCTTTTCAGACCATTTCATACTCTGGCCACTGCTGCAGCTCCCAATGGATTCAGAGCTGACGGCAACTTGCCTCC
This sequence comes from Ursus maritimus, assembly GCF_017311325.1. Lineage (NCBI taxonomy): Eukaryota > Metazoa > Chordata > Mammalia > Carnivora > Ursidae > Ursus > Ursus maritimus. The sequence goes on along the minus strand of NW_024424897.1, from coordinate 9,636,721 downwards.
TCTGAAAACAGAAATCTCTCCTTTCCAGCCCCAGGGACTTCCTCTGCCACAGTGGCAGAGGAGGCTTGGTGAAACCACTCGGCCACTATGACACATACACAAATCCTGAAGTATAAGTGAATAGTACCCTTGACCAAGGACAACCCCTGACCAGTGTGTGGGACAGGAGACCGGATGAATACACTGCTCTTCTGTCTTCTTCAGTGCCGAAGATGTATTGTACATGGCTCCTCAGAATGTCTCCAGCGGGACCAAGTCCTAGTTGCCCACTTGAGTTATCAGCCAAATAATGCATCCCTTACACTGGCTTTGCCTTTCTCTTTGTGCCACTCTTCCAAGTCCCCAGCTCCTATCCCGAAGCTATCTGGATGCAAATGTTTGTCTTAGACCGATTTTAAAGCAAACCCAAGCTAAGATAACCATCCTTTATTCTTGATTCTATTTCTTGACTAGATTCTGTACCATGACTCTGTCCTTTTCTGGCTTTATAACATATTCTAATACCTGTTGAGATAATCGTACATATGCTATTCTTTGTTTGAAAATTACCCTTGGTTGCTCTAGTGGACTTATCTTTTCCGATTAATTTTGAACCATTTAAGCAATTCCAAAGTCCTATTCATTTTTCAAATTAGAAATAAATTTACTTCTATCCAATTTCACATTCCTCCAGTTAAGCTGTATGGACTTCTGTGCTTTTTTTCTTTATGCCCCAGTACCCTTTTATGAGTTGAACAAAATAATTCCTTCCTCACTGAGTTGATATGAATAATAATTGGGATATACACACACATACTAATAATTGTACAGTTACTGACACATAGTACACCCTAAACATTCCCAATGGATTATATGTATTCTGATATCACTATAATATTGAATCTCCTAATCTATAAAGATAGCATATTATTTCATTACTGAAAGGAAACCTTTTATTCCGTAGTAAAATCTAGTATTTTCCTTCTTATAGGTCCTACATTTTTTCTGTAAAATTTTTCTAAGAATTTTTTTGTATATTTTAATGACAGTTTTGGATGAGATAATATTAATATCATTTTCCAACTAATACAACTAAAATGTTATGTTTATTCAGCTGTTCTGAATGCTTTATATATGCTATCTCAATTATTCTTATAATAGTTGTTTGTGATGAGAACTATTATTAGTTCTATTTTATGGATAAAGAAATAGACACAGAAAAGTTTTCCCCCAGCTAATTCCAAATTTAGTTCAAGACTAATATCGATTTTTAAGAAAGCAATTGATCGCTCTATATTGTTTTTACAGCAATCCACCAACAATTTACACTTGCTACTTATAATTATTTTTGTCAGTTTGCTTGCTTTTTTTTAGACAATCATATTAATTCCAACTATTGATATCTTGCTTCTATTGTTCTAATATTTATCTTAGTAATGATTTTCTGAACAAATAGAGCCTCAATGAATTAAAAACAATAAAATTTTAACTCATATTTTATGAGTTGTCAACAGAAATAAAAGACAGATGTCCTAGGGACAGAGTGTCCCCCTCTAATTTCTAAATCTAAAATATTTTGCTAAATCTGTTTGCCAAACCCTGAACACCTAAGGGTTCCCCCCATCTTTTCTTAAAAAATAAGATACCACCACCACCGTATAATTGTCCCAACCTCATCTTGTAGACATTTTCTGGTGCTTGGCTTGGAAAGGCAAACTCTAAGACACCCAGGAGCATATGGCAGGGAAAGGTGTTTGGGATCGGGTTAACCACCTTTCCCACCCAGGACACCACATTTGGCTCACAGTTTCCCTCCAGATGCCTCACACAAACCAAAGGACAAGTCTGGAGTCCAAGTTCTGAGAGAGCAGTTTAATTTCCAAAGGGCACATGACTAAGAGGTAACTTAAATTTTCCAGTAAGTCCTTCACCTTCTTTTCCCTTCAAATTCATAGACTGAAATATTGAAATCGAGGCCCTGCATGGTGGTAGCTCCTTCCCAGTGAAAGTTGGTTATTCACAAGACCCAAGGCATTGAGTCAACAGACTGATTCTCCATCTCCACTTTCCCTCCTATAAGCCAGGGAGAGCAAAGAACAGTACCCATGTGTAAAGAAGGAGCAGATCTGTTTTCAAAGGCAAGCCAGATGAAAGAAAGGACATTAGCAAGAGAAGATTCCAACAATTCATCAAAGTCATTCCACGGTTGTTCTCTTGAATGGTTTTCCCAGGTGATTACTTTGTGTCCATTCATTAGATTCAGATACCAGAATCTTTGTTACTCATTTGCTCCATATCCTAGCATATTTCCTTGAAGCTTTTCCTCAAACTGTGGTGTAAGTGTGTCTACAACATCGAGAATTTTAAATGAGTTTATGTAGGGTTTTTGAAAGAAAGAAAAAATAGTTATTTTTCTCTCATTAAACTTTGTTGAGAGACACAGGACAAGAATGAAATCATGGTAACCTCTCCCCACTTAAAAAAAAAATGCCCACAACATTGTGAGCTCCTATTTAGTGATAGGATTAGGACGTGTGCATGTATTGTTCCCATACTGACAACAATCCACTAACCCGATTAAAACAGAAACAAAACCCAAAACTCCATCTTACGGATGTATCAATGGAGAAAATGGAAACACAGCACTACATATCTCCTATAGACATAAACAGTGTCTATAAATATATACCAAAGAGTCTTCTGGTAAAGGAAAATACTCTAATACCATAATAGCCAGTCTATTATCTATTAATCTTGCAGTAATGTATAAAATGTCAACACTGGCCCTCATGTCTACAATGTGTGAAACAAGAGGACAATTTCCAGTAGGTACAACAAAAAAGCAATAAAAGAAGGACTCGTCTCTTTCACTGAAAGTTCTAAGAACAGGAACTGCCCTTGTTTTAGTAAAAGTAGATTATCTGACCACTAAATTAAGTCAAATACTCATTCTTCCTCTCTCAACTACAGTCGTCTGAGCTCTCTTTGGAAAAGATCATGGTACTCAGAGATGGGACAAGGCAGAATGGTAGCTTCGGGAAAAACCAGGAAGACAGAGGGGCCAAGGAGCAGGTACAGGGAGCAGGAAGGCAAGGTGAAGGGTTTAAGAGACGTGTGCATCCAGGTGAGCAATGAAACACATGCAGCCATGCGATTTTTATAAAGGAAACGACCTTTCAAAGGAATAAAATATAGAAGCGGCTAGTCTTGGTTTAAGGAATAACAGAAGGCCCACATGAAATAGTATTTTATTAGCTTTTTAAGTGGAGTGAGTCAAACATGACTTGTTTGAAAAACATAAGACATCCAATTAACCTGATTTCTGAGCCTGACATTTAAAGGGCCACTGATCTTAGGAGGGTTAGCTCCCTGTAGGTTTCTGGAATAGATCTGTAATTGTTAGTGTGAGCACACACATAGGCTCCCGTGTGGTATGCATATTCACACACATGCTTAGACACACACCTAGAATATTAAGTTGACCTGCTTTCGACGACGGACTACTGATGAGAACCCCCCCCTAGGGCAAGCGGATGAAAGTGAATTCGCGCTAAGCGCGAGGACGCAGGAAGGGGATGAGAGATGGCGAGTGTCCGCGCCGCGCTCCCCCAGTCCCCTCTGCTGCGGTTTCAGCCTCCCTGGGCCTTCCCCGCAGAGCCACAGTTACCTGCGGAAACAGCCCGGCTCCGCCTGGAGCACCAGGCAGTCTCCCCGGGTCCCTATGTAGCCGAGTGGAGCCGGAGGGTTGATCCCTTAGCCCCCATACACAGCCTTCCTTTCACCACCTTCCGTTTATACAAAGACTGGCTTATCCCAATTTTTTTTCTGTTGCCTTTGCAATGAAAAGCTCTCCACGCGCAGCCTAATAAAGTTCTACGCCTACCCCACCCCCATCCCCCAAATCCCTGCCAAAAAAAAGAAAGGGAGACTTAAACCTGGAACTCATTTAGCTAAAGGGACTTTAGTTAACAAGAAAGTTACCCATCATGGACTGCAGGTAACACCTCCCGTGATCCTAAATCCATTACCTGGAGACTTACCCAGGCTGAGTTTGATTTTATGAACTGTGAGGTTGCAATGTTGAAAGTCTGCAAATTGGACATAAATTGGACGCAAAAGACTGGGGGAGCCGAGTGATTTTCTCTCTAATGGTGTAGCAGGCTCTGGCTCTTACCAGAGATTCCTGTAATCTGGAGCAGAGCCAGGGATGAGTGCCTGCGTCTGTATGTCTCTCAATCCTGGACCTCCCTCCCCCCAAAAAGGTTTGACTCAGCCTCAAGCAGCTCTGCCTAGAACCACCTGCGAATCAATCAATTCCTCTGATGGAGGAATGCGCATGCGCGTGCGCCCAGGGTCTGAGCTCAGAAACAGAAAAGGAGTTTTCTCCTTCTCCTTGTCCCTACTGTCAACAATGTCTGCTGGTGGTTTTGACCGGACCACTTTTCATTCGCCCCGTCGCTCGTCATTTTTCACAATTGTATTTTAGAGACGACAGCTGATGCCGTGTGGTGTGCAGTCATGAGTGGCTTCTGGGTTTTAAAGAACACTAAGACTACTTTCAGATTAGCAATACCTTCTGCTCTCCATTTAATTGAGCATTTATTATTTTTTCTTTGTTCATTTATTCATATTCATTTAACTTTTACTTACTATGGAAGGAGCTAAGGATGATCCAGAGATCAAAGTCGGGGAAGGCACACAAGTGTCCTAACTGAAGTAGAAGTCCAGGTATAACCAATTCTATAATAGAGATCAAACAGAAAGATCCAGAAGGAGGAAGATGAAATCCAACTGGGAACTGGGGGGCAAAAAAAGTATGAAACAGTCTGGGCTTCAAAAATTGAATTGTGATTCTCCAAATGGAGAGTAGTGTTGGCTTGGGGCAGAGAGTAGAGGTAAGAACTACAGGCAGAAAGAAGGATTTTAGGGAGAGGGCAGGAGAAAAGTTCATGGGATGGCCACTGGAGTGACACAGCCATGGTTCCCTGTACACAGGGGAGGACAGGAGCAATGGATAAAAGTCTGAACATGTCCTTATTGCCAAACCCAAATGCCACACGGATGGGTTTGGGCTTTATTCCACACATAATAGTAGGAGTTTCTGGAATATTGTGAACATGAGAAGTATACCATAAACATGTGTATAAAAATTTGCTCACATCAACGACAACATACATGTCAGTGCCTCAAATGCATAAATCAATCACAGTTCATTCAAATGATGGCATACTCTACGATATTTTAAACAGAAGAAGTAGATCAAGTATTTTTTTTTTTTTAAGATTTTATTTATTCGACAGAGATAGAGACAGCCAGCGAGAGAGGGAACACAAGCAGGGGGAGTGGGAGAGGAAGAAGCAGGATCATAGCGGAAGAGCCTGATGTGGGGCTCGATCCCATAACGCCGGGATCACGCTCTGAGCCGAAGGCAGATGCTTAACCGCTGTGCCACCCAGGCGCCCCAGATCAAGTATTTTTTAAAGTGAATGTAAGAAGTTTAAAAAGTTGTGTATAATCTACTATTATTAACATTCAAAAGCAAAAAGAAAACATGAAATATTTTTTTTTATGGATTCCCATGTCTCAGCTCCCTGATGTTAAGTACCTGTGAGGACGTAGAAGGGAACATGGATATAGCTATAATGTTTTATTTTTTTAATAGAAAAAGCATAAAACTGTACTCTTAAGCAAATATGGCAAGATAGTCACAACTCTTTTATGTGGGCTCCAGGGACTTGGATATCAGTGTTTTCTGAATTTTCCATAGGACTTAAATATTTTGTAATTTTTAAAGGGCAAATTCCTGTATCTCTTTTCCTCCACACACTCATTCAGTGCTTCAGCTCCATCTGAAGCTTCCTCAAGGGCGCCTGGGTGGCTCAGTTGGTTAAGTGTCTGCCTTCGGCTCAGGTCATGATCCCAGGGTCCTGGCATCAAGTCCCAAGTTGGGCTCTCTGCTTCGGAGGGAGTCTGCTTCTCCCTCTGCTCCTCCCCCCACTTGTTCCCTCAGTCTCTCTCTCTCTCTCACAAATAAATAAATAAAATCCTGAAAACAAACAAACAAACAAGCAAACAAACACAGCTTCCTCAAATATTTCAGAGAGTCTCAGGGAGCATCTCACGCGTGGTCATAAATAAACATGGTCAGTCACCATGGGGTGTGCCTTGTGTGGCGCTGGCCCTCCAGGAGGGACCAGGGCTGCTTCCCTGAGTCTCCCTGTGCCTCACCGAGTGCCAGTCCAGGGCACCAATGTCTCTTTCTTATCTCTGACAGGACTTCTTTATTTTTATTTTATTTTATTTTTTTAGAGAGGAGGGTAGGTGGGATGGGCAGAGGAAGAGGAGAGAATCTTAAGCAGGCTCCATGCCCAGTGCAGAGCCCAACTCGGAGTTTGATCTCACGATCCTGAGACCATGACCTGAGCTGAAACCAAGAGTCAGACGCTTACCAGGCTGAGCCACCCAGGTGCCCCCGACAACACTTCTGTAGAGGAAAGCTGTCCTATAGGGCTTTCCAACTCTACAGGTGTTACCACCCACACATTGAAACACATTTTTAAAAAAGATTTATTTATTCATTTTAGAGTCACAGAGAGAGCATGGGGGGAGGGGCAGAAGAAGAGAAACCCAAGCAGACTTGTGCTGAGTGCAGAGCCTGATGTGGGGCTCAATCTCACCCCCAGAGATCATGACCTGAGCTAAAATCAAGAGTCAGACGCTCAATGGACTGAGCCACCCAGGTGCCCCTGAAACACATTTTGGTTCCAAAAGCCCACGAGGGACCTCAGAGAAATGAAAACAAGTAACGTTTAGGCTTTTTTTGTGTTACCACAGTTCACAGGATACCAAGTAGTGATTATTTTGCTCTTAGGGTATAAAGAATTTTTAGTAAAATAGATCTCCTAGCTGTAGCTCCACAGTGTTCCCCTGGATGAAGACTCTAAATCCAGTAGACTAATCACAGGCTCCTGGCTGAACTCAGAATCATCTGTCATTTCTGACAACTCAGGTTTTATTACTTGATCAAGCTTTACTTTTTAATTCTTTATTTCCCGCAAGATGAGTTTCTCCCAAAGGCCCCCCAAGCCCACCTACAGATAAATGTCTTGTCATAACTGCCCATCAGTTTAAACGACATGCCCAGACATAGTTTAGGCTCAAGTTGGGTTCTCCACTACACCAGGAAGTTTATTCTGGCAGGAGAATGTGGGACAGGCTGGAAACAGGAAGAGGCTGGAGTCAGGGAGACCAGGGAAGAAGGAAGCTACTGCAAATACATAGGCACACTTGTATTTTCACATTTAATCATTTACAGGCAGTCTTCTCTATGATGTATTGTGGGTGCGCTACAGCCCAGGTACTCTATATGTACACCCTGCAATGGGGTTTCCTCTACTTCTTCAAGCCTGAAAAGCAATGTATTGAAAAACTGAGGCTTTGTATGAATATCTCAGGAGGTTCCCTGACTCTCCCCAATCTGCAGATATGGCCCTGAAATGGAACTCTCAGGAAGGTAACAGAGGGATGAGGAAGAAGGATGAAAGAGATAATTACAAACGTTCCATGGATATTGTCTTTAAATATTCCTTTACGTATTTAGCTCACTAACTCTTTATTCTGCCCAGAACGACTACTTACAAAACCAGCTGTGCAAAAGCAACCAAACCAATAAACCAACATACAAAACCAGCCATGGGACATACCGAGAATCACTGATCAGGCCACCTTCTCTTATCATTTACTAAAGTGTTGCGTTCTAAAGGCAAATGCCTACAGATCTCATGGATGGAGGCTTGTTGACCTCAACTGGTCATAGGCCTGGTACCAGGGAGAATGAAGACGAGTTAAGAAATAAGCAACCTTTCAATATTGCCTTGAAGTAGATAAATAGTTTCATTTGATTTGTTCCACTATTACAAAAGCCAATGTTTTAGGTGAACACTATTTTTCCCCAGTATCATTTGTAGATGTGTTAGGTTTCTATTGTGCTGGATGCTCACAGTATTTGCCTGCAAATTTTGATAGCCTGAGTATATAACAGGAGGAAAACTACATCAGCCACTGAACAAAATATAGCACAGCATACATCTGAAAGTCTTCTGTTTTCATATATTCTCAGCACAACCAATAGAGATGGATTGGACAGGAGAACATGGTTCTACTCTAACTCTCTCTAGTCTTAAGTGTATTTATGGGAACTGCACAAGCCAAATAACTGTGCCCTAATTCAGCTAATTGCTACAGAACAGACTATGAGAGACCTTTTCTAACGTTTTCGGTTACTGTCATTACTACTCGAAAAACCAACAAAGCAACATTTCAAAATGGTTCCCCGATGTCACTTGCCATCACGGTATTTTAGGGATGGCCCAGGTTTCTAATAAGCCCCGTTTTCTTTTTAAACCATTAGGGAAAGAGAAGAACCTTGTCCACATGAGAGACGAGAACAACCCTCCTTCACTTCTCCCTTTGATTTTTGACATAACCAAGTCAATCAATAAAGCTGAATTATTGTTGACATCTTCATTATAAGGCCAGAGAAACCAACTTGGACAACAATATTATTCATTGGAATCTCTTTGTGTACCAAGTGCAGTTGAAAAATGCATAACTAGGAGCTTGCGTTTCCATAGTTAACTCACCTCTCTCCTTCATAAAATAACATAGTGCTCCATTCTTACATAAGGAGATTTTAAGGAGTTCACTGTTAGGTAGGTCAACATCATAAATAATTTAATTAAGCTTCTTAAGAAGAACTGGATAATTGTCTAAGCAATTGCTAGCTAAAATAATGATAAAAGTGAAATCGAGTCTTCTGCTGCAGGGCGTAAGCTGAGTAGCAGGGGTAGCTGGGGAAGGCAGTTCCCTCTGCTATTTATTTATTATATTTACTGGACTCTCCCATTGCAGGAAAAGCCTGAAGGCACAGTTAGGAATGGCTAAATGTGGTGGCGTAGAAGGTACTTTTTTATCTATCTATTTATTTTTCTTTCTCTATCTTGCAAGGACATGTAAATACGGGAAAAACTATCAGTCAGCAGCAGTTTTGTTGCTCAAGCTGCTTTATGGGCTGTTGTTGTGTATAGCTGTGCGTTTTTGTGTCCCCTAAAAACACTAGGGACCAACTTCTATGAACATAAAGGGATGTTATTGGGCTTTTCTTGTCACAGTACAAACTGCACTTTCTGGCTGCAGCAAGAGCCGAGAACTTAAAAACGTAGAACATGAATATATGTAAAAAAAGAAAAATAAACTATTTTCCTGACTCTGTACTCTTGTTTTTCGCCCGTATATTCTGATCACTGTAGCTGACATGAGACTGCTGTATAATTTTTGCACATTACAGCTGTAGAATAGAGAATATGAAGTGGTCATACTCCCACTGAAATAAGACTGTGGTGACAAGGCTCTGCGTGCCCTCATGAGTGGGACACAAAGCTACTCAGGTGAAGAAAAGCTTTCTCTGAGATCAGATAACTTCACAAGCAGGATTTATGATATTCACTGGACGCTCCTTATGCAGGAAAGGCTCACTGTTGGGTCAGCAGCCAGCTGAGTATCCAGTCTTCATGGGATAGGCAGTCCAGTGGTAACCTGAACTACATCCGGGTGTCTGCAGATTTTGGAAGGGATGCCCATAGGAGAATCTCCAGGAGTACCATCCTGGGTGTTGGAAATTTACTAGAAAAAAAAGTCATAAGGTCCTGCAGTCATAAAGTCATAAGGGCTGCCAGAGCACCGAAGCAGTGAAGGTGTAGTTATCACTCTGATGGCCACCAAGCTTTGGAACATTCTTGGATAGCTGTGATGACATAAGCCCAAGCTCCCAAATCTAAGATAGCTCATCGAATTCTTAGTTATGATTTTCTACTACCCAGCCCGATTCTCATCTCCACAAAGAGAGTCACTAAACGCTATTACCACTCCCAGTAGAGCATTCATCAATTTTTTTGTCTAATTAAAGAGGAATTACATGACTGAAATATAATTTGAGGGACAACTGCCTAAACTATGTTCAAAGATCAATGCGAACAGTGGTTGGAAGCACACATATGCAAATGAGTCTCATTGTGAGATTCTCACTCTTGCTTGACATAGATCTTACTCTGTTCTGTTTCTAAATATCTTTTAAATACCTCTATGTTAGAAGGGTATTTTTATAAAAGATATTTTTCTATACCATGGATTTTAGTAGAATATTATGTAATTTAGTTAACCAGCTATACTTTTTGATACTTCAAAATTTTGTTTAGCATGATTTGAAGCTTTTCTGAACACACCTGTAGGCAGAACTACTGTTACTTTCTGGAAAAAAATATAGTCTAGAATGTGGGTTATAGAATCAAGACTATCTATAAGACCTTTGAAGAATACCACAAAATTGTCCTCTAGAATTATTTTGCCCATTTTACCACACAAGGAAGTCACTTTCTTTTTAAGATGCTGGTATTATTTTTATCTTTTTAAGCACCATGGGCAAAATAAGTTCTAAAACTTACAAAGCACTAATATGTGAAAAGAAGCCTTTATGTATCATCAGTTTTATTGTGGCTGGTCCTCCCCTGATCTGTGGGAATAGCACCATTGCATAGAGCTCCCCAAGGATTAGGACTAGTCAGTTACCCTCACTGTGCCCCCACTCTCCAATTTCTAAAACTGAGACAGAGCTTAGCCATATTTATTCTCATTGCAGCAGACACAAGTGGGCTCACAGTAACACAGTGTAAAACATCACTGCAAAAAGAGTGTGCTTGTTGTAGGCAGAATGTGTGACAAAAATAAGGAAATGTCTTTTGGAAAAAAAGTTGGAGGATCTTAGACACAAGATAGGGTACAATCCGTGAATATCTCTGTGCCTGACGTGGGACCGACATTTGGGATTCTCAGAATTGAGGGGAACTTCCTGTTATGGGAAAGAATAAGGAACTCTTCTCTGTCAATAAACTGTTATTAACTCATGGTACACTGTGTACCGCCATTTTGGTCACATGTAGGTTAAATTTGCGTAATTTATGAATAGAACATTAAAACAATAACAATAGTGAGAACACTGGCAAAGTCTGAATTCTGATTACAGCAGATAACCAAAATCAAAGCTTCTTATCAAAGACCATTTGCAATTAACCTGGTGGAATATAGAACAGGTCTAAGCATCTTCAGTCAAGTAATTAGAAGCTCTGGTGTAGACGTGATGATACATGAAGGAGGTTGACAGACCTGGGTTTAAATGGCTGCTGTGTGAGACTACATGCGTTTCTGATGTGGGTTTTTTTTTTTTTTTGGTCTTATCTTTTTTCTTTAATTGACAAGGATTTGGTGAGATAAAGTGTATAATGAGCTGAATGTAGAATAAAATATTTAATAAATTGTAATTATTAGGATTAAGTGTAAAATGCATAGAAATACTAAATATGGATGGATTATCTGAGCTTCCTCCTGCCTGTCAGCAAATCCCAAGTTTTGAGAGTGTGCCTGAAGTCATTATAAAGCCCACTAAATAATTAATTCATTTACTTTGTTCCCAATATCCAATAATTACTTGAGACGAACTGCACTGGGCTAGACCCTAGGGTTATGGAGATAAATAACTCACAGTCTTACTCTGTGCGAACAAACCGGGTGCATGTAATAACTGCCCAAATATAGAGAGTAGTTCTTACCTCTACTTGTTCATATACAATTCTCAAATTAATAATCAATTACTGGGAAGCCTGGGGGGCTCAGTTGGTCAAGTGTCTGCCTTCAGCTCAGGTCATGATCCCAGGGTCCTGGGACCGAGTCCCACATTGGGCTCCTTGCTCAGCAGGGAGCCTGCTTCTCCCTCTGCCTGGCTGCTCCCCCTGCTTGTGTTCTCGCTCTCTCTCTTTATCACAAATAAATTAAAATAAAAAAAAAATAATAATCAATTACTGCTCCCCAGGCTCCTGCTTTCTAAACGAAATACACTGAATCATTTGTCTTTCTGTACATAAAAACTACCCAATTTCTTACCTTATTTTTCTGGACTTTTCCTAGCCTTTGCAAACATTGCTATGACTTTTACCTTGAAGACTACTATGTACAGGGACATGACCCATTCCTTAATTAAGAATTATGAAGGAATTCCTAATTATCCGGGAATGAATTATTGGAATTAAAAATTATCCATGAGGACTCTGCTTTTAAATTTATATTAACATTTTCATTCATTCAACTAATTATGCACTTTGTGGAAACGGGATATTTACGTAAGGTTAGGCTAGCAAGCAGAAAGATTTTCAAAAGCCAAGATAAGTATCTCTTGCCCTAGGGAAGGTGTGAGGGGACAAGATTTGCAAAGGACTGCTTTTCCTCAGGTGGTGGTTTGGAATAATCAGTCTCAGAAGTGATATAAATAAGTCCTTCTATGAAAATAAGGAGAGGAGAGCCAAGCATGAAGGCAAATTGAGAAAGGTGACTGCGCCTCATTAAACGTCATTATATGAATCATTATATTAACTTAAGAACTGAGAAATTCTACCTATCACATCACTGCCATCATATTAAAATAAAACCCTCCAAAGACCAAATGGGCACAATTTGAGGATCATTCTCTCTCTAGAGTTATCTGTGGCATCTTTTGTCGCTGTCTCTTTTTTTTACCCATTCATGCAAATAACTGATGGGCGACTATATGAAATGCGAAGTGTGGGCTGGGTCAAAACCATCACTCTCCTTGGAACTTGAATGAGGGCAAACAAAGTGCAATGAATAGTAACAAAAACAAGACATTCCTACTGCCCATTCTAGGATGGAAGGTACCTCCCATAACAGAGAGGACTTTGACATTTTATTTCTCTTCTTGTGAGAGGGCTCAAGGTGGGTAGACTTCTTCCCTTTCTCCTCAAATACTAGCTCGGCTCTCTGAATACTAGAGCATTATTTGCAGATTAATTTATTTTGTAGATTTAAAAATCCAGTTCGTTTTCTTTTTGCAGTGTTTATTTAGGAGAGATCTAATAGAGAATGGAAAGAAAAAGAAGAAAAAAAAGCACACATCTGGGTGAGTAACAGAATTAACACACACTGGATCCTTTGATAGGTGGGAGTGAGGTTTGTTCAGGACTGGGTCCCCTAGAATTTTAAGAAGAAGAAGAAAACACGGAGGCATTTCCTTTTAACTTTTGGGAGCAGACTAATTTGGGGTTTATAATTAATTTAGGACCATTAACATTATATGGAGGTGGGGAGGACAAATTACCCCACAACATCTCAATCCTCCCCTGGAAGCATATCCAAAATAAATGCTGTCCCTTGATACTGTACCATGAAATACATTTCTAAGAAACCCTTGGCGCCTTCTCCCCGAATTTCCAACATCGTCTGCTAAAGAAACTTTTCAATGAAACCACACAGGTACCGCCTCAGAAAAAAAATCATGGCACTGGAGAGCATTTTCCAGCCAGTTAGCTGGATGTATTCACATTTTTCACATTAGCCAAGAGATGTTTGGGATAGCATCCATAGCATAGGGATTTCTTACAGAACTTTAGGTGTATTTTTCTAATGAGACGGTATCCTGATCTCTGCCTGTCTTTGTCTCTCTGCAGGTCTCTACGTATTTATCTTTGTCTCTCTGTCTGTCCCTCCCTCATTTTCAATCAGTGTCTCCTACATAATTTGGGAGGGAGACATTCCTATAAACCAAGCAATAGGCTCACCCACATTTCAGGATCTTAGAGCATTCATCTTAATGTTGCCTTATGGTTATCATTCAAATAAATTATTTAACTACACTGAGTCTATTCTTATTTATTTTTTTACATAAACATGAATTAGAAAAACATAATATTTATCATAGAGGGAAGTACGCAGGGAGAGGGTATAAGGCATGTCTTAAGAATATATTTTCCTTCTCCTGAAGGAAAAACATGCAGATGTTCCTTTATCGAGTAAGAGCTGTTTGTCGGGTATATTTAGTTCAGTCAGCCAGGGGAAAAAGCAACACAGAACAAAAATCACAAGTGTTCAAGTTATTGTATTTGAAGAACTGATAAATCATGTATCATTTTTATAAAAATGAGTCATGGAAGAAATAATACCGGTACCTCTATATCACAATCTCATTTTATATTCTGTCAGTACGGTCTGATCGTGTATCACCTGCTACCCTCCAGTTCACTTACGCTGGTTCTCCCAATTAACTTCCAACCCATCTCTGGCACTATGTCTTCATTATCATTCAAAACCTCTTTACACGCAAGTGCTCCTTTCTCTTCTTAAACAAGCTGTGTCCCATAGCCTAGTACTATAACCGATCCCTTGCATAGATCCTTAAATATGCCCAGCAATACCCAACTCTAGTTAACCCACTAACCACTTAGTCAACGCCTGGATCTGAGGATCTGAACAATCCTTGAAGTAAGACAGGTGACAAATTCACGATCACAAATAAGCCCCCAAGTTTCTGGACTACTTTAGCATTTTAACATAGTCATTTTTCCCTGTTAAAGATGATATTCCCCCACTGTCTTTTTCCTGAAATCTTCAACACCTTCACTCCTCATTCTCAGTTGAAGACCTGATTCATACTTCATAGAGAAAATAGATCTAATAAGAATCCTTATCCGACTGCAACCACATCTACCAACCCACCTGCATAAGCATCGTATGTTGAAACTCATCTCCCTTTAAAGTACACGAACTTCCCCTGCTCTTATTCACGGCCATTTGTATACTGTGGGTCTCTTCCCCTCTACCCTCTTAGGACTCTACTCCTGGAATTTCCCCCTTTCTGCCCTGCCTCACCTACTTCTGTCATTCTAATGGTTCATTCCCATTAGTACTCAAATGTACCTTAATATCACCCACCTTTAAAAGGACTTCCCTAGACCTCATGTCCATCTTTTACTATTCCAGTTTCCATTTCCTTTGCTGGCAACATGCTATTTCATCAAACAGTTGTCTACAGTCTGTGTTCCTAATTCCTTAGCCACCATTCTGTCCTTTGATCATTCCACTTGGACCTTTGTCTCCATCACTCCATAGATATTTGTCACACTGTTACTAACAACATTAACCTCGTGAAAGATGATACTCTTGATGCTCATTTTATTTTTTTTATTTTTTTAATAATATTTTTTATTATATTATGTTAGTCACCATACAGTACATCCTTAGTTTTTGATGTAAAGTTCCACGATTCATTACGTGTGTATAACACCCGGTGCACCATGCAATACGTGCCCTCCTTAATACCCATCACCAGTCTATCCCATTCCCTCACCCCACCCCTTCTGAAGCCCTCAGTTTGTTTCCCAGAGTCCATAGTCTCTCATGGTTCATTCCCCCTTCTTCCCTTTCTTCTCCTACTGATCTTCCTACTTCTTATGTTCCATAAATGAGTGAAACCATATGATAATTGTCTTTCTCTGCTTGACTTATTTCGCTTAGCGTAATCTCCTCCAGTCCCGTCCATGTTGCAGCAAATGCTGAAAAATCGTTCTTTTTGATAGCTGAGTAATATTCTATTGTATATATGGACCACATCTTCTTGATCCAGTCATCTGTTGAAGGGCATCTCGGCTCCTTCTATGATTTAGCTATTGTGGACAATGCTGCTATGAACATTGGGGTGCATATGGCCCTTCTCTTCACTGCATCTGTATCTTTGGGGTAAATACTCAGTAGTGCAATTGCTGGATTTTAAACCACAATTTAGCCTCAGTAGACACAGAAGAACCAATCCCTCCTTCTTGAAACTCTTTGTTTTCTAGATTTTTCCCCCCAACACCAACTCCTATCTGGGTTTATTTTCTACTCTTCCTTATCTTATCACCCTTTCTGAAGTGTTCTTTCTCCCTTACTGGACCTCAAAACATTAGAATGTCTTAGAGCCCTATCCTCAATCTTCCTGTCTTTTCCAGCACTACCTTATTCTCAGATTTCATTTGTTCTCATGGTTTAAAATACTTTATGGACCCTGAAGAATCTTCAATTTTCATCTCTAGACCAGTCTTCTGAGCTCACATATTACATGTCTGACTGCCTGTTTGGGAGCTCCATTAGGATACTGAATTGCCATCACAATAGAATATGGCCAAAAAGCAAAAGTCTTGATCCCCCCCCCACACACAAACTTACTCCAAAATTTTAGTAGACAATTCAGTAAACAATGTCACCACCACTTTGTCATTTAGAAATAGAAACTAAGAATTTTCCTGGTTCTGCTTCCTGCTTTCTGCAAAACATCTACTCCAAGAGCAAGTCATGTCAGCTCTGCCTCCAAAATATTTTATGAATCCAAACTTCTTTCCATCACACTGCTAAAATTATATTGCAAAGTCAACATCATCTCTTGCCTGTATTATTCTGATAGCTTTCTCACTGGTCTCTCCACGTCTAGGCTTACCCTCTCTGCAATGCTGCCTTTCTCACCATTCCCTCCACACAGCAACAAGAATGACTTTTTCCAAATCGTGACTGTTCTCACACCCTTCCCCTGCTTAAAACCTTCTAATTGGTTGCAACCAGATTATCCACACTCCTCTGTATGGATTACAAGTCTCTATATGACTTGCAACTTGCCTATCCGTCTGATCTCTACAGTCTCAAGTCTTCTTGTGTTCCTTCTGCGTATGCTACAGAGACACCCTTCTGTCTCAAAGTTGATATGCTTATTACTGTCTCAAGACTTCCACTTGCTATTTCTCTGTATAGGACACTTTATTCCCTTGAGATTTCCTCAGCTGCTTACTTCTCATCACTGAGGTCCCAAATCATAAGTAACTTCCTTAATGATGACATTAATAACCACCTTAGTGAAAATGAACACATGATCTCTATCACATTACTATGTTTATTTTTCCTTTTTCTTCTTTAGAGTATTTTTCAAAAGTTGGAACTGTCTTACTCATTTTGTGTTCATTTTTAGCATCTCCTCTTAAGCCCAACTAGAATGCAAGCTTTTAGAATGTTTTGTTCATTGTTGTATCTCACAACCTAGTAAGGAAATTGTTATTTTGTGGGTTTTTTTAAGATTTTATTTATTTATTTGACACAGAGAGAGACAACCAGTGAGAGAGGGAAAACAAGCAGGGGGAGTGGGAGAGGAAGAAGCAGGCTCCCAGCGGAGGAGCCTGATGTGGGGCTCGATCCCTGAACGCCGGGATCATGCCCTGAGCCAAAGGCAGACGCTTAATGACTGAGCCACCCAGGCGCCCCAGTAAATTGTTACTTTGATTTTTAAAAGAACTCATTAAATTTGTTCACTGGGCTAGCCACACCTATCTCCACTAAGACACAAAGTGCCAAGGATGCTTCACAAATCCCAGCAAACTTTAATGCACTCCCATCAGCTGATTATAGACAAATGGAGAATAACGAAGTGACCCACCATCTCAGACAACTGTCCAGAAGTTAATACAGGCTATCATTACATTACAGGGCAGATTGTGCCATGTCAGAGAGTGGGGCAGTCTGGTTTGGTTAAACCAAGGTACCCGGATTTTTTTGCATTCACTGCAGAGCAATGGCGATAGTGTATATCAGCGGAGGACCCCAGTGCCTTTGGGGTCTTTGCAAAGCAACTGGGTCCTATGAAAGACTCCTCTGTCCCTCGTCTCCCGAGTGTCAATCTTTAGTTTAGAAGAAAAGAAAATTACAGCTCTCTTATTTGGCTGTGTTAAAATTTATGGGGCAGCGTGGTTTCCAGGCTGCTGCTCCTGCCGGGCACTGCTCTGATGATGTATAACTGTGACGTGTCACCAGTGTAGCCAGGCTCTGATGATCCATCGCCACAACAACTCATTTGTCATACATCACTGCCTCCACGGCTCCCCCCATCCAGGCCTCTCCTGTACTCTCCAGCAGGAGTCCTGGCTCCAAACAAGCTCCATGTTCCCACTGCACTCCCACGACCACCACACTCACCCCGCATTTCTCCTTTTAGTGGAAGAGAAGGAAAATAGTTTTCAGGAGCAAAGTCTATTGGACAAAGTTAAAACTTTTAAAGGTAAAGGGTTCATATACTCTGATGCTGTAAGCTACTAGCCAATGATAAGTCTGGGAAGGTGCCTTATGCTTTCAGAATGCCACGCTAATGAGAAACACTAGTAAACAGTTATGCAGCACCCATTCATGGACAGCCATTCTCCTAAGGGTTTACAGGCACTAACTCACTCAATCCTCTCACAGTCCAGTAAGGGAGATGGTACTGTCAGCACCCATTTCACAGATGAAGAAAATGGAGGCATAGCAAGATGACTTTGCCCGCTGTGGCCCAGCTAAGTAAGTAGAAGAGACAGCATAGAAACCGGGGCAGCCCAGAGCTGGAACCTCTGCCCTCGACCACTGTGTCCTGCTGCATGTACCTCAATCCGGTCCTAGTGGCTCTTCACATACGCTTATATTGACCCCAGCCTTCTGGGACCAGATAAACACATGGACACAGTCCAGGCACCTTGTAATTTACATGTCACTCTAATTTACAGTGACGCCATTTAACAACCGCTTGTTAGAGTCTACAGTATACACTAGGTGCTCTGCTTACATAATTTAGATCTTCCACCCCTGCAAGACATTGTTCTAGGTCCTTTTGTTTTGAAGAGGTGGGTAGAGAAGTAAATAAAAAATTGACTGAAGATGTTTTCAAACAAGGCACTTGAAAGGGGAATAAAGGGAGAAGACCAAAGGATTAAGGATAGCTATAAATTAAAAAGGAGTAGGTGACTGGAAAGAATTTCTATAGAATTGTTGAAATGACATTTTAAATATATATATATATATACACATTTTAAATAGATCAACTTAATGACAATCTATTCAAATGTCACTAAAACAGAAAACTATGGAGTATGTCTGCTTTTTTGTTCCAACTTTTTTGTTCCAACTATGGAGTATGTCTGCTTTTTTGTTCCAACTGAAAATTAAAGTTTATGGGGGAGGGGAGAAAATCCCTTCGCAGATTCATATTCTTCACAATTCTTAGTATTTAATTAAAACAGACTGATCCACGAAAGAAAAAAAAATAATAATTTGGACTTCATTAAAATGTAAAACTTCTGCATTGCGAAATACAAGGTTAAGAAAGATAAACCATAGACAAGCTTTTATTTGTAAAATACACATCTGGCAAAGGATGTGTGCCCAAAATATATAAAGAACTTCTCAAGGTGCCTGGCTGGCTCCATAGGTTAAGCATCTGCCATCGGCTCAGGTCATGATCCCAGGACCCTGGGATCCAGCCCTACTCGGGCTCCCTGCTCAGCAGGGAGTCTGCTTCTCCCACTCCCTCCCCCTCTGCCTCTCCCCTAGCTTGTGCTCTCTCTTTCTCTCTCAAATACATAAAATCTTAAAAAAAAAAAAAAAAACTTCTCTTCGCCTCAACAACAAGAAAACAAACAATCCAATTTAAAAGTAGGCCAAAGATCCAACAGACATGTTACCAGAGAGCTATAAAGACAGCAAGTAACTATGAGAAAATACACTCAACATCATTTGTCATTAGAGAAATGCAAAATAAAATAAGAGACAACTCCATACATCTTAGAAGGGCCTAAAAAAAAAAAACAAAAACAAAAAAAAACAAAAAAAACAACACACGAAAAACCCAATGTGATGATACCAATGCTGGTGAGGAAGAATAACAGAAACTCTTACCGGTGTTGCCGGTCAGGGATGGTCGGGGATGCAAACGGGTGCAGCCATTTTGGAAGACAACTTGGCAGTCTCGTAGAAAGCTAACCAGAGTCTTAGCCTACAGGCCTGCCGTCATGCCCCTAGGTAATTAACCAACTGATTGAAAGTGTACCTGCAACAAGAGTATGCATGTTTACAGCAGATTTCTTCACAGCTGTCAAAAAGTAGAAGCAACCCTTCAATAAATAGATGGATAAACTGTGTTTTATCCATAAACGGAATACTATTTGGTAATGAAACGGAATGGGCCATTAAGCCACACGAAGACACAGATGATTTTTAAATGCATTTTGCTAAGTGAAATAGAGCCAGTCTGTAAAGACTACGCACTGCATGCTTCTACTGACATTTTGGAAATGACAAAACTACAGAGATAATATACAGATTGGTATTTGCCAAGAGGTGGAATTGGATGGTGAAGCAGTGAGAACATTTTTAGGGCAGTACAACTATTTTGCACAATAGTATAATAAAAATGCATGACACTAAGCATTTGTCAAAACCCACAGAACATTCCAGCAGAGAGAGTGATCTCTAACAAAATCACTCAGGCGGCTAGGGGACTCCAGAATGTAACCCAACTTTATTGAAAAGGTATGAAACAACCTTACTCAAGGAGATAAAAAAAAAAAAAGTACTGATTTAAGTAACTTTGGAAATGAGTTAAATCTGTAAGAGTAAAGGCAAAAAAGACTATTCTTAAGCCCTGTACACTAGTTGATAGTATTGGGTAATAACTCAAAGTATAAAAGAAATATCCATGAGTGCTTACTGATAAGTTACTTAATAAATAATTACAGAATAGTCAAGTCTCCCATGCAGAAGAATTTAAAATAATTTATGTACATATTCTGCCCCCAAGGAAGTGAGGCATAGCCCCTACTCCTGAAGGGTGGGCTATCCATACTGACTTCCTTCCAAAGAGCACAGTGCAAAAAGGGGAAAAAAAGAGTAATTTAACCGTGGAGAATCCTGACAAACACTACTTCACCCAGGTAATCAAGATTAATATCTATAGTAATAAGTTATGTTGATAGAATGCACCCTTGGTATGATGCTATATAAATGGCACTTTTATTCTGTAGACGTCCTCCAAAAAACCCATATAACCTCGGTCTGATAATGAAAAAAGAAAAAACTTTAGAGAAATACCAATTGGTGAGCATTCTACAAAATGTTGACCTGTACACCCCAAAACTATCAAGGGCATCAAACACAAGGAAAGTTGGGGGCGCCTGGATGGCACAGTTGGTTAAGCATCCAGCTCTTGGTTTTGGCTCAGGTCGTGATCTCAGGGTTGTGAGACTGAGCCCCATATTGGGCTCTGGACTTAGCACAGGAGTCTGCTTGAGATTCTTTCTCCTTCTCCCTGCCCCTCCTGCTTGCGCTCTCTCTAAAATAAATAAATAAATCTTAAAAAAAAAAAATAAGGAAAGTCTGAGAAACTCACAACGAAGAAGATCCTAAGGAGTTGTATCAGCTAAATGTAACAGTATGTTGGTTGGGATCCTGGGACAGAAGAGACATTAGTAAAAAGTGAGGAAAATCTCAGTCAAGAATGGACTTGAATCAGTAATGACCTATCAAGATTGGTTCATTAATTGTGACAAATACACTATGCTAATAGAAGATGTTAAAAAGAGAAACGAGATGTGGGGTTGTAAGGGAAGTTGGTGTTATCTTTGCAATGTTTCTGCTAAGCTGAAGATACTGTAAATTAAGAGATATTAAAAGCAGATTAATGTATCTCAAATTTATTGCCAATAAAACTGTAAACAAGTTATTTTGCAAAGGGCAACACAAAAGAAGGCCTTGAGTGCTTGATTTGACGGATATTTTTGAAGACTTTTTGGCTTGACAAAAATTCACAAATGTTAAAGGAACTCTTGGAAAAAAAAAGCTCAGCATTTTAAAAAAGGGCAGGATAAAATAAACCAACTGAGCCTGTTTACCAAGACAGTCCATGATGCCCTCAAATTCTAAGGAAAAGGTCTCAGGCTAAAAAGCATTGAAAACAATGTTTCCAGGGTCTCCTGTTAAAAGATGGAATTATGAACCTCACTGACAACTCAGTAATGTGATTTAATTACTTCAGGATTTGATATTTGGCACATGCAGAGAAAGCCCAGTTTGAATGGGTGGGTAGTGACTGACAGCTGTGAAGAGAAATTATTTAAAAGTCAGTATCAGTCCACGATCTTTTAACTTATTAGACTTAGTAACGAATAAAGTCCCACTTGACAAATTCTATTCTGCATATCCAGGAACCCATCTGTGCTTCTCTCTTAGAGACTTTCCATTCTCTATGCATTAAATTATGAACTTCGGTGGGCATTTGACTCTTTAGGAAAAAGGTTAGAATGTTGCATCAGGCCAATATAAGCCCCCCTATTTTATTACACTTCAGATATTTTGGAAATGCTGCTGGTTATATGTTCAATGCTAGTCTATGGTGTTGCTTGTCCCATGGGACCCTCGGTTGGTTACTAGAGTCCCCAGCAAACAGTCACACCCAGGAAGACCAGCTCTGCGTGTGAAAAACATTTAAATGGAACAGAGCCATGCCTTAAACTGTGCCAGCGGCTGGATTTAACTTCCCCGCACGCCACTGTGTGGCGGAGAAATGACAAATTTGCCCTCGATTTCCTCAAGCAGTCCTTTTCTGAAGGGAGGGCTGGTGGATTCTTAATATCTCTGCTGCCACGGCCTCCAAAGCCAGACATTCCTCCTGAATATTCCCCCAGGCCAGGCCTTTTATTCCTGGCCGAATATTGAGGCCAGCAATCAATAAGTTGGTTCTCCATCTGCCTTTGACAGAGGAAACACCAGGCTGACACCAGCCAGTCTGGGATCAGCTGCTTCCCGGCCTTTGATCTCCTCAGCTAGGGCTGTCTAAGCTCCCCGGGCCTCTGCTTCAGCTTAGATACAAGCCCCGTCCTGCTGATATCTCCTCCAAGGCCTATTGTAGCCATTGTATTTGAGGAGGGGGATCACCTGTCAAAGTGACTGGTTACAACCCCTCCTTGACTGCGGGAAGTCTTTTTGATTCGGGGCAGATGATAATGAGAGTCTAATTGAGTGATTAACTACCTCAACTGACTTGGAGGTTTTAATGACACCTCTTCATTAAGTTCTGCGTTTCTCAGCAGGCCCCCAGTTTGTAACTGTAGGGCCATGATATTTGCAATTATAAGCCTTTCCTTTAACCAGCAGGGATTTAATAAATGGACTTGGTTAATCATAGCTAGATGCTCCTTACATCTGACTTTGTTGTGAAAAACATGTGTAAAGTTCAAGCACACGACTGAATGATTAATACAGGCCATTTCAAGTCCATGGCTCTATACATAAGGGGGAGACTGAGTTTTGGAAGATTTGGGCCAACCAAATCTTGACGACCAGCGTAAGCTTCAATAGAGGGAAAATACCTAAAGATAAGAACAGGGTTTTAAGAGTTGCCATGCCTGTGAGAGCCCGCCTAGATATACTGTCTTTAATTAACTGGGTCTGAAGAGCCTATTAATGCCATGTTAAAAGGAACCAATCTCCATGGGTTCTCACAGTGGGAAAGGTATCCAAGGCTTTCAATTTACAAGGTCTTATTACAAAAGTGCCCTGCTGTTCTGGTCCGTGTTCTTTCTGCCTGGGAGCAATTTAATGATCTGCTTTAGAGCAGAGAAATGGTCAGAGAGAAAATGTTCAGTGTTATGTGTTAGCGATCAAATACCCAGCGGAATTTACAATGGTAACCAGACACTTCCTTTTCATATCAAAGTAGAACAGGGACAATGACATAAATATATTTGATTTGAAAAACCCTAATTGAACAAACTGGTAGTCCTCTGTGAGTGTTTGTTGATAGTATGAGGCTAGTATTGAGTATGAAGCAAAGCGCAAACGATCTAGATGAAACGTGCAATGTGAAAGAAAAAAAAGAGGACAAGAAGGAAGAAAGAAAGCTTATTTAAAGAGAATATGGCTTTTGACTTGAAAGCCCCTTAATAATTTATTCTTCATTTATTCAACATCATTTAAGAAATATTCATAATTATCTATCATGTCCCAGGCCTTCTATTGCCTATGGTGGGGGTTAGCCGCTATTTTTCCTTTCTTCATTCACATAACTATTGATAAATGACTACAATTTGACAATTATTATTGTACTCTGCTGATAATATTTTGATTATCTTTATTTCCTAGACCCAAATGCAAAGGCTAAAAAATATCATTGGTGAATAAACAAACAAGTGAATATTTACGGAGAGATTCCTGACCTGGTGTCAATGTGGTTCCTCGTCGAAAGCACAGACATAAAACTAATACTTAGGGTGCAATGTGATAAAAAATACAATAGAAATTTGCACATGGTGCCAAGAAACCACAGAAGTAGGGCTTAGTCACGCTCCTTAACTGAAGAGAGTAAGAAAATACAGAAGATCTGAAATTTCAAACGAGTGGTTGAGTTTGGAGCGTCAAGAGGGAAGAAAATTCAGAATCTGGGATGAGCTTTGGGCATCTGTTCTTTTAAAACAGAGATTCTAAAATGTCTGAAGCTTACATTTTACAGAGCTGGGGGTCCTCGATTTCCAAGGAACGAGCATAAACTAAAGGGCATAAGAAGAGTTTAGGATTTAAAAATTTTCAATCCTCAAACTGCAGTTAGTTGTCCCAGTTTGTCTTATCTGGAATAACAGATCAGAATAACAGGAAGGCAGGTGAACCAAGCTACTTACACTTTGAAATTTAAGAAAACACTGTGAAATTTTAACTTTATCAGGTCTACACTTTCACCACTAGGACTATTCTTTCTTCTGGTAAAAGCAAAAAGGTGGTTTCAGGCATACGACCACAACATTCAAGACAATTCTGGGGTGTCCTCTGGTCTTGCCCCAATGTCACAGTCGACTTTCTCAGATTTGCCTTTCCTGACCTGTGAATGTACTGTACACCTAGGATAGTTCTATAAGAAGAGGAGTTAAACCACTGCCTTGAGCCCTAAAATGACAAGCTCCTCTCTAGACTAACGGCTTCAGGCTAGATCACTAAAAACTTCCTCCAGGCTTAAGTCAAGAATTATTTGCATTCAAAGATGGTTTACACTCACACTGTATTTTAACAACACTTACAGGTTGATATAGGGACGTCAAATTTGCTGAGTTCCATGAACCATGTCAGGTCTTGATTCAAAACACTTAAAGGCATTATATATTACGTAAAATAGAAAATGTGGAGAAAAACACTCTTGTCTACAAGAATCGTTATTGTTACCCTCTTGCTAGAGAAGCAACTGGACCACTCAAGAATTCAACCCATGAGAGCACAGCAAGGCTCTGCCCACTGGCTGGTCACTCATAGGAAGTGTTCTTTGCTGGCACTACATATGGACAGCATAAATCTGATTTTAGCAGACAATGCTGTAGCATTCTATGAGCCAGTGCGTGCAATGAGAAAGCAAATTGGTGATAGCAGTAACTTGGTGAGTTTATGATGTATAACTGCCACTTGGAAAAAAACAACACTTCCTAGTGGGAAAGTTGCTAAGGGCAGAAAATTGACCAGGTGAGGCAAAAAGGTCAAAATTGATGACTTTAGAAAACTGCAAAATGGTCATCCATTATGAGTTGACCCTTGAACAACACAGGTTTGAACTGTCCAGGTTCACTTTTACGCAGATTTTTAAAAGTAAACATGGGACAGTCCAGTAAATGTATTTTTTTCTTATGATGTTATTAATAGCATTTTCTTCTCTCTAGCTTATTTTATGGTAAGAATACAGTGCATAATACATATAACACACAAAATACTTGTTCTGGTCAACAGTAGGCTATTGGTAAAGTTTTTGGGGAGTCAAAAGTTATACTTGGCATTGTGACAGCACAGGGGGTAAGTGCCCCTGACCCCTACATTGCTCAGGGGTCAACTGTTCTTTCATTTAAGGTCTTATAGATGCTGGTTCTAAAAGGGAGCCATGCATTGCAAGTTGGCAGGGCGTGGCGGGGGGGGGCGCTTAGCCGATGCAGAGGGACTAAGACAATAATTTGTCCCAAATCACTATTTTGTTGCAGAAAATATACCCAAGATTTTTTGCTTTTTTCTTGACGCTTTTTCAAAACACACACTCTCGTATCCTGGGTATCTCTTTTTTATTATCTGAAAATGCCTAATAACATAGCTTGCCATAGAAATGACCTCAGAAGAGAATCTTCACATATTTTGTGTAGTCTTTTGGTTTTTATAGGATAAGATCTGATATTTTCATAATCTTCCCTAAGGAGAATGAAGTTTTGCATGTAAAAAAAACGTATCCCTCCAAGATACCAGGCTGTTGCACACGCCAGACTTGATCCAATTATTTTATCTATTCAAATACTGAAAAACCCCACTAAGGCAGCAACATTCATTATGTCTAAATGAACCCTGTTCACAATCCTCCAGCAAAAGAAACACACATTTCAGTGGGCACAATTTTGGGGTTCACACTCTATCATGAGCCCATAACAATAGTATCCAAAAAATGTTTTCACATGAGTAGACCATGTCTTTCCTGTTTTAGAAGTATGGCTTAGAGAAATTTATCTGGAAAAGTATACACACACACACACACACACACACACACACACACACACACACACACACAGAATGGGTACTCCATAGGACATGATGTCACACTAGAGATAACCTTCAAATAATCTGTGGTTGGAATGAGGAAGACATACAGCACTCTAAGAACAAGTTTTTAAGAGGTTAAAAGCATGGAATACTCATTTTCCTACCCTGTAAGAGAGGGAGATGGAACATTTTAATTCATTAGAAAAATCGCTAGCCATTATTTTTTTGTAAAATCATAGACAGTTACAGTCTTGGAGCAGTAAGAAAAGACCTTGTACAGTAATAGGACAGAAAGGATGTTGGATATTCAACTTTATAAATGGTGAAATCCCAAAGAGAAAATGTGACTTACTTACAATCACAGACTTATTTGGTGGCCTCTGAAATTAGAACCCAAGTTTTCTTGGTATACCACCCTGTTTTTCTGTTTTCTATATGCTACCTTTACTTCTACTTAATGTGAATTTTGTGGGGGAAAAATAGTATTTCTCCAGGAAGAAAGAAGCTAAAGTCCACTAGCAAGGTTGCTGCTGATTCAGGTTAGGTCCGATTGGAATATGGCAGAATGTGGTTTGCTTTACTTGGCTGAGAGCATTTCTCTGTAACCTGAGGATTCATTAGTTTGAAGGACTGGCCTTTTGCCTCTTTCCAAGGCCATTTTAGATGCAAATTGTACCCCAGACATCATTTTTAAGTGACAGGAAAATCTCTGGAGATAACAAGAATCAGTCTGCTAAATTTATGGACCCTTTGCATTTTCTAATCCTTCTTGATGAATGACTCAGTTTCCAGCCAGGGTCTGAACTTAAGAGTTGATAAAGCATCAGCTGAAGCTGCTGGCTACTAAATCAATGTAAGCGATGGCTTAATCAGCCTTTCTGCTCCTTCCACTACCTTCCCACAGAATTCCCTCAGACTTCTCAGAGCCAGGTCAACAAGAGACAGATACCCGGCAGGCCATTTGTAGCCATCAGATAACATGGGAAGAGAATGTTGACCAGCAGAGTGACTCAGTTCCACCGCCGAGAATATTGGTATTCTGGGGAGTTAAGACAGAAAACCCTGAGTTAGAGGTGGCAGAAGTTTGGGGAGGAGCCATACGCCAGGGTGACCATTAGAACAAGACGAGTTACAGTAGGAGGTTAACAACTTGGGTCACTTACAGAGAAGACACCTCTGGTGATACCGGATCCTTAGCTGGCTTTGAAAATCTGTAGTAAGAGTTCATGCCTGGGGGCAGAAGACACAGCAAATTCGAGGGGCAGTTTGCAAACCCTTGTGAGACGGGACAGAGCAGAGCTTTTGAATGAGGGAAGGCCTTCTTCAGTTTTCTTCTCCAACATTCTATTATGGAAATTTCTCAAAAAGCCCATCTTCTGGCAAATTGAGACAGGTTTCCACTCCTCTGAAACCCAAGTTTTGGCATGTAGTTTTAAGGGTAGGCTGCCGTTACACAGAGAAATCTCCACAGTCATTGATTGCTTCATTAAAATTTTCTTGTCCATATGAGTAGGTAGTTTAATTACAATGTAGAGAAAATGTAACTAAGGTGTCCCGTGTTGGGCTGAGTGTTTAACTGAGGTGTCTGTCTGTACCCAGACCCATGAAGAAGCCTCTAGGTGCACCCTGTCTTGTTTGCTTTTGTGCACTGGTGAAGTGATAATTCACGACTCTGCGATCACTTCCTAAGCCAGATTCTAGGAGAACGTGAAGAATACCAAGATGAAGATGGAGCTGAGAGGTGTGGCTTCCTCTCCTCTGTTTGCTAGGACCCCGGAGCAGTTGTCAAGGTCAAGTCCTCACTGAAGACAGGCACTATGAACTGCTTGACTAAGAACAAATCCAGCATGAAAGGAGAGAAAGTCTATTTTGGGTGAGGGCAAGCATTTCCTTATGTTCTCTATCCTAAGGTCCTTTGGGTCTTCTCAGCCTTGCTGCTTAAAGTGAGATCCACGGCACAGCAGCAGGAGCATCTCCCGGGAGGCTTTCAAAAATGCAAGTTCTCAGGTCTCAATTCAAACTTGCTTACAGCAATTTGAGATTTTCAACTCATCCATATGTACATTAAAGCTTGAGAAACACTGTTCTAAAGAAAGCACCGAACAAAGCTTTTCTTCCTTGAGGGTCTTAAGATTTCCACGGCAGCCCAAGTCTCTGTGGTCAAATTCACCTCTTTGAAGAGAAACAAACTAAACATAAATAAATAAATAAATAAATAAATATATATATATATATATAAAATGTTTACATATATATGTATTTACATATATATGTATAAATAAAATTTACATATATAATACAATTATAAAAATATATAAATATTTAAAAAATTATAAATATATAAATATATATATTTATGTGCCTATATGTAAATTTGCAAACCAGTTTTCCTATGCATGAGATATTCATTGTGTTTTTAAATGATTCAGATGGATTGAGGCTGTTTTTCTCTTTCTTCTTCCCTCCTTCTCTCCCTCCTTCCTCCACATACTACCTACTACCTCTTTCTAACACACGGAGAATCAAATCTATCAGTCCATAAACCTTCAGTATTTAGCATGAAGACGAAAACGTTTTCTCTTGCTGGTTTAAGGATCTCTATGGAGGTCAGGGGTTGAGAGTCTGTATTCCTAGGCACAAATGTGAGAATTTGCTGGCAGAGTGATTGATAAAGTGTCATCTGTGACCCTGGCCTGATTTGTGACCCTCACTTGGACCGCAAGAGAGTTTCTCAGAGCTGAACTGAAAGCGGTAGGATCTGCTATAAAAACATAAACACTTCTCATAATTAAAAATTTAATATTTTACTTTCGGTTGCATACAGGTTTCCCTAAATGGGTAGGCTTGAAAAAACAAAGCTGATTTTTCATCTTTTTTGGGAATGTCCTTAAGCAGGTACAAAGAACTTTGCGGCAAGATGGGAGTTTGCTTAATAAACCAAAAACTTGCTTTAAAACCCAAGTTCCTTTTTTTAGTGGATTTTAAATAAATTACTGAGTAAACAAATATTTACTTTTAGCCAACTGCTACAGGAGGAGACAGAAATGATAGGTTTTTCTAGTAATAATTTTTGGATTTTCATATATACACTTAGATCTGTACTGCTTCATTTCAAACTCAGGGAAAATATCTATGATTACAGATATAAACTGGTATCCCTGGAGTTTTAAAAATATTTTCTTCCAGATAATTTTCCACATCCAAATTTAGAGAGTAAATGATCCAATCCTTCCCTCTGATGGCAAAGGGGAAACACAGAGTATAAAGAATGCAAATTAGGTGTACGCACAGTCAAATTGGATTTTTGAATAACAGTAAACAGTGATCATCATTAATGCTAACTGTACTTAAAGAAAATATTGTAGCTTAATGTTTTAGCAATATTGTGTCCTTTGGAGTTAGAATAACAACAGTATTCTCCTTGGAAGTGAGGTTATCCCACAAATCCTATAGATAACTGAATTTAAAAAAAACTAGAGAAAATAAGCAGTCCATCTTTCAATTTCTAATTTATATGTGTCTGTATACTTTTTCATTTATGATTTTCCTATGACCAAATGTCACAGCAACGGATCCAGAATAAGACAATCACATTTGTGGTGAAATGGCAATTCACATTATTCTTGTTTATGTCAAGTCTCTAAGTACTAAAATTCTATACTGGCCAGCTGCGTAGTCAGGGAGGATTCATTTATCTATCATCTAGATAGCTAGCTAGCTAACCATCTCACTGAGTTATTTTTAGGAGCCAGTCAGGTATTAGAGAATACTAGTCAGGTATTTTCCAGGTCTCCAGGAAAACAAAATTGGCTGCATTTTCGTGTGTACATGTATAAATATGTTACCAGCAAGGAAATCTGCACACTGGAAGAAAGTAATTTATGCAGATAAATTTATGATAATTTAAATTCTTCATGTACAGAGTTAATTTTTTAAATTATTATGTATATTAAATTACAAAACAGCAAAATTTATTGGAAAACATTCTACAATTCAGAAGCATTGTATTCTCTAGGTTTAAAAGTATGAGTATATAAATTATTGACTTTACAGGTTTACTGAGAGAGAGAGAGGGAGTAAGAGAGAGAAGGAGTGGGGGAGAAAGAGAGAGAGGGGAGGGCGAGGCATGAATTTTTAGTGGAATGAATGTCTGCTGATTCTGTATTATTGAATATCATCTAAGGGCTCAATTTCCTTCCCAATTCCCAAACTCCTTTCTGTTCCCAAACTTCATTAGGTCTTGTCTTTAAATTTAATCAACAGTATGATTAGGATATTTTTCCCTGAGAAATTTCTTTTATTTATTTGCTAGAGAGAGCGAGCGAGCAAGAGTATAAACAGATGGGAGCAGAGGCAGAGGAAGAAGCAGGCTCCCCGCTGAGCGAGGAGCCCAATGTGGGACTCGATCCCAGGACCCTGGGATCATGACCAGAGCTGAAGGCAGACGCCTAACTCACTGAGCCACCCAGGCATCCCTCTCTGGGAAACTTCAATAAGGAAACATTAATATTTAAAAATGACAAAAATCCTTTCACAAATTAAAGGTATATAATAGCAATCCAGCAGCAGAGAGAAGGTTGCAAGAATAAACAGAAATGGGATATTTAGAGTTAAAGTATTAAAGTGAGGAACAAGGACTTTGGAAAAGTCTAGAAAGTTTTGCTACGAAGTGTGAACTCAGCTAGGAATCCAGAATTACATACATAAAGCTAAAGGGGAACTACTGTAAGTTTCTCAATACCTGGAAGTAGGACACACTAACAGCAAGCTTTGCCTCCTCCAAAATGTTGCCACTGCTACCTCTAGTCAGAATTACACAAGGAAAAAAAAAAAAAAAAGGAAAGCTGATGAAATGCTTCTGGAACAACCCGATTCATGGATTTTGAAATAGTGGATTCATGTGCCACCTTTTAGTCATTTCTGGCTTTTAAGTTTCTGGGCAAATATGAATAATCACATAGAGAGTACACAAAGTAATAAATGTTATGAAGGGCTAGCTAGTAATTGTGGTTAGGCTTCTGTTGCCATATTGACTACCTGGTGGCCCCGCCTAATGGTGGCTCCTGTGTTACTGCCCCTCCCTTCTCCATACCCCACGCAGGGCTGAGCCAGCTGCCCCATGAGTCCGTGGCTCAGGAGGACTTCTCAGGTCCTGTGAGTCACAAGAATCAATTCTTGCTCTTGGCTGGTCTGGCAACTTCAGCAGGTCCAGCAAAGATACAGCAGTGTTCTTTGTTTCTGGACCCCTCTTCAGATTCTCTTCCACATTAAAGGGGGACTTTCCTCAGTAGGAGCTCCTCTATGTACCCCAGAGGCACGGTGGGGGACAGGAGTCCATTTTGTTCTGTTTCCCATTTGTTAGTTTGTTTGAGTTGCTTGCAGTATCAACTTGAACTCTGCAACGGAGAGCTCCAGACCAGATCTTGAGGTAAAAGGTTTCATGAAGAACATAAATCCATGATTGGTCTAGAGTCAAGATATGCCCACATTTTTCTTGAACATCTGCATGTATAAAGCTGGGTTCTCTCTCCACCTTCAGATCTATATAAGACTGGGCACATACTTGACTTCGTGTCCAGGGAATGCAAAAGCCTGCCTATCCGAATACACCAAGGTACTCAGCAAAGTAAAAGTCTTCCCATTTAACGATATCCAACCTGGGGGCGCCTGGGTGGCTCAGTCTGTTAAGCGTGTGCCTTCGGCTCAGGTCATGATCTTGGGGTCCTGGGATTAAGCCTGAGTGGGGCTCCCTCCTCAGTGGGGAGCCTGCTCCTCCTTCTCCCTCTCCCCCTGCTTGTGCTCACTCTCTCTCTCTATATCAAATTTTAAAAACAAAAACAAATAACCCAATATCCAACCTGGCAAGAAGACAGTGTTGCTCTAATTAAGCATTTGTCCCTCTTTATACTTACAGAATCAAAAGCCCTATCACTTGACAATATCCACACTTCTTAGAAGAGTGTTGTTACTTAAATAACTTCACTCTCTTATTGTACTAACAGCACTATTAAATCTCTAATTTTCCCCAAGATCATTAACATGTCTAGGGGGATGAAAAACATCTTTTTGCCTCCTCTGGTTTGCTCAGTCTTAAGATAGGAAATACTATGGTCTGAATGTTTGTGTCCCCCCAAAATTCATATATTGAAATTTTAACCCTCAAGATAATAGTATTAGAGGTGGGCCTTTGATAGGGTGTTAGGTCACGGGGTGGGACCCTTATGATTGGGATCAGTGGCCTTATAAAAGAAACCCCAGAGAATTCTTTTGCCTTTCTGCCATATGAGGACACAGTGAAAAGACCTCTCTATGAACCACAACAAAGGCTCTCACCACAATCTGACCATGGTGGAACCCTTGTCTTGGACTTCCAGTCTTCAGAACCGTGAGAAATAAATTCCTGTTTTCTATGCGTCATCTGGTTTATGCCATTTTGGGGATAGCAGCCCAAAGGGACCAAGATAGGAGGGTAGGTAGGTGCCTACTAATTTTGAAGGAAGTTGTTATTTGTTTATAATTTCATCAGAAATTTCTGGTCCAGTGGCACTTGGGTGGCTCAGCCGGTTAAGTGTCTCACTCTTGATTTTGGCTCAGGTCATGATCTCAGGATCCTGGGACTGAGCCCCATGTCAGGCTTCCTGTTCAGCAGGGAGTCTGTTTCTCTCTCTCCCTCTGCCCCTTCCCTGCTCTCTCTCTCTCTCTTAAATAAATACATAAATCTTTTAAAAACAAAGAAATTTCTGCTCCAGGGACAATATCTCTATTTCATAATTTTTATATTGCCGAAAGCACCTAATGAGATGCCTTGGAGATTCATCTGTTTTTGTTTTTTTTTTAAAGATTTTATTTGTTTCCTTGACAGACAGAGTGAGAGAGCACTAGCAGAGGGAGCGGCAGGCAGAGGGAGAGGGAGAAGCAGGCTCCCTGCCGAGCAGAGAGTCAGATGTGGGACTGGATCCCAGGACCCTGGGATCGTGACCTGGGTGGAAGGCAGCTGCTTAACTGACTGAGCCACCCAGGGGCCCTGGAGATTCATCGGTTAATAAATAAATGGATGGGCATACCTACTAAAAGAAGACCACAAACATACATCTTAGAGAAATGTGGTCAACAAACATTTAAGTAAATGCTAGCTCTTATGTCCATCTCCACAGAAGGAAGCAGGTGGTTAGATGGGATAATCCTCTCCACTCTCCCTCTTGTTGTCTCTTGAGTGTATTCTATTTGGGGTTTTTGTTAGTATGACTTTGCTCCTCTAGATTTATTCTTACAGTTATGTCAACTGTGGGCACTTACTCTCTTACCTCAGACACGGACACAGACTCGGGCTTCACAAATAAATTGGAGTCTGAGGAACCCCTAGCTTGGCTTTTAGAATTAATGTACAAAGTAACACCCTGAACCAGAGATAACTGAGCTGATTGCAGCTGCCAAGACATAGATGAAGTGATGTCATGGGAAATACCTGGAATATTGGTCAGCTCTCTTCTCACTGAGAACGTGGTATCAAGTCTCTGCTCTGTGGTTTTGCCCCAAAACCCCAGGCAGTGTCTGAAAAGAATGCACTGAAGTAACTCTTCTCTTTCTAAATATATCTTTAAAAAGACACCCTCCTTCAGATATTCTGTTTAAATTTGAGAACAACTTTGTCAGGAAATGTATAGTCCATGTCACACTTAACAAGAAAGTGTTTATCCCAAACGTTAATACAGATGAGTAATTTCACCCTCCAATGCCAGTTCTCTGGAGGTGGGATTCCCGTAAACAGCCAGACACTTTGAACTTATGGTTTTCACTTTATGTCATGCTCTAACCACTAAAACAACACACCACCGTGGAGTTCTTCCCCGTTAAAACCCAAACACACCCACCTCATGGAAACTTACTCTGGAAAAAGGAGAAAGGAAAGTATCTTTCTAGAGAAAGCTCATGGTCATCTCCTGGACTTGGATGAATCTTTCACTGCAAATAGGACCTGGCCACACCCAGCTCACTGGCTTGAGGCCCGAGCACTGGCTCTGGAAGTACAGTGAGTCGCTCTGCAAATGTAATCTGTGCCTACAAGACCCGGGCAACTCTTCCAAGAGTGATCTGCTTTGGGGATCTGACAACCTCTCAGCTTTGCTTAAGAAAATGATCAGATTGCAGATCTCAAAGCTCCTTCCCAGCTTTCTTTTCTTTCGTCTTCTTCTTTTCTTTTTTCTTTTCTTTTTTTTTAAAGATTTATTTATTTATTTGAGAGAGGGGGAGAGAGAGAGAGAGAGAAACAGACTCCTCACTGAGCAGGGAGTCCAACTTCGGGCTTGATCCCAGGGCCCTGAGAGCATGACCTGAGCCGAAGGCAGATGCTTAACTGACTGAGCCAGCCAGGCACCCCCCTTCTTGGCTTTCCTGCCTCACCTTCTCCATACCTATATTATAGTACATTACTTCTTCCTTCCTCCACCTCCCTCATTCAACTGCATGCTGCTTGAAGGCCAAGATCCCCTCTTCTTAGTTAAAAACTAAGTCTCAGCTCCTAACAGAGTCCTCCCATCACATTGTAAGTACTCCACCAATGCTTGTTGATTAAATGAAGGAATGAGTATCTTTTTATTATTTCAATGTCTTCCATTTAACGAAGCAACTGTACACATTAGGTAATTGGATTTATGGTTGAGGACAATACGCTGCTCCCCCTTGGTACTTGTATCATTTAGAGCCATTTCTATAAACTCAGTAGTTACGTGTTTTGTGCGTATGTGTTACTCCTCTAAGAGCAGCCCTTGCTGGGAATACCGGGAGGATTAAATTGAGGTGGCGTCTACTCAGAACACAGTACACTGGAAGTAGATAGTCAAATGAGGCTATTCTTTTAAGAATTATCTAAGTATTTGGGTATCCAGTTATTCAGAGCTCTGTCTCTAGTCATCTGACCTGCGGAGCAAATCTCCATGAAAATGATTCGGTAAACGTGGAAACTTTCATATCCTGAGGAGGCGGTGTTAAAGTCTGAAGTAATTTTTTGGCCTAGAATGAGTGGTGGGGAACATTAGAGTACCGTGTAGAATTTAATCCCTGACACGAGCGCAGGAAAGCCCTGGGCACAGCTGAGACTGCATTTTATCTGTATGAACAATGATATTATCTGAATAGTCCAAGTGGCTAATTGGATTTTTCAGACGTCAGTCAATCAAGAAGGGAGGGGAGATAAAAGGAAGAGAGACAGCAAGGGATTTTGGATTTTAAAGCTTGAATTATCAAGATTTACTGCTTCTCAGTTGGCACGTCCCTGATGTGTTTTAATCACGTGTAAGATGCGTTGGAAAGAAATTCTTACTAGTAATAAAGAAGTTTGTGAATGATTTATAGATAGAAATACATGGAACTGATTTAAAGTTCTTTATAAAAATCTCTCCCTCTAATTTGCTGGGTGTTTTTTATTGTTGTTGTTTTTGGGTTTTTTTAGTTAAAGTAGATTTAAAAAAAATTTTATTGAGATATAATTTACACAGATTTTAAGTTCAATGAATTTCTGAAAAGCATACACCATGTGACCCACAACCCTATCAAGAAAATAGAACATCGCCATTCTCATCCCCACAACAGACACCCCAGGCTTCAACCCCATTTATCACCATCTTGGAGAAATCACCATTCTGGTTCCTCTAAAGTTATCTTGCCTGTTCTAGAATTTCATATAAATGAAATCATACAGTATACACTAATTTTATATACTTTCTTTAACTTAGTATAGTGTCTGTGAGATTCCTCCAAATTACTGCTTGTATCAGACATCCACCGTGTGCATTGCTGGGTGGTATTTAATTACGAGACTGCCTTGCAGTATGTTTAACTATCCTGGATATTTAGACACTTTTCAGTTTTTGTCTATTATAAATAAAATTCTTATGAACATTCTTATATGTGTTTTTTGGTAGACGTATATTTTCTGTTTTTGTGCCTAAATACCCAGAGGCAGAATTTCTGGGTCACAGAGTTGATAGGTGTATATATAACTTCATGAGAAACTATCATAGTGAATTCATGTTTTACATTCTCATAACAATACTTGAGAATTCTGGCTGCGTCACATTTTCACTAATATTTGATGTTGCACTGATGTGCTATTTAAATGTGCTCAAGTGTAAAACCAAGAGAAATCAAATAGAAGACTGTTGAAATTAACCAGGTAAACTATGATGGAGGAGCACTGCATCACTACGGTGGTGGCAGAACAGATTAGAACAGGTCAAACAACAGGACTTGATTGGACAAAGTATAGGGCATGAGAGATAATGTAGCATCAGCCATGTGTCGTTACCTTGGGAAATTAATTTAGGATGAAACCTAAATTGGAATTAATTACCAAACATTCACTTCTTTAAAATATTACATATACTGTTATTTATCTTTTTAAACAAAAGTTTTGTTATCTTATTGATATCTAAGTGACTGTTAAACATTAGATAACCAGAACATTACATAGCTTAGACACAATGGACAATTTCTTAGAAGATACAAACTATTGGATTCCTTCCTACAGGAAGGAAATTAGAATATACCTGTAAAAATAAAGAGATTGGATTACCAATCAGAAATCTTCCCACAAAAAAATGTCCCGGCCTAGACAGCTTTATAAGTGAATTCTACCAAACAGTGAAATAAGAAATACCACCCATCTTGCACAAACTCTTCTAAGAATAGAAGGGGAAAACTTTTAAACTCATCATTGATGAGGTTGGTTTTACCCTTATACAAAAGCCTAACAAAGACATCACAAGGAAGGAAAACTATGAAACAATATTTCTTATAAATTTAAACATGAAAATCCTCAATAAATAACCAGTAAACTGAATCTAGTAGTCTGTAAAAAGAATTCTATACCAAGAATGTATCAGACTTACTCAGGATTGCAAGATTGGTTCAACGTAAGAGTTTCAATTACATACACCAAATTAGCAGAATAAGGGGAAAAGAACACATGATCATCTCAATCGACAGAGAAAGAATATTTGACCAAATCCACCACTTTTTCATAAAAAAAAGAAACACCCAGCAAACTCAGAATGGAAGGAAACTCCCCAATCCAATAAAGAGTGTCTATAAAAATTCTATAGCTAGCATCATACTTAATGGTAAAAAAATGAAAGTTTTCTAAGATCAGGAACAAGACAAGGGCATCTCATCTCATTGCTTCTTTTCAACATTGTACTGGAAATTTTAGCTAGGGCAATTAGGCAAGAAAATTAAATAAAAAGCATCCAGATTGGACGAGAAGAAGCAGAACTATCACTACTTACAGATGACATGAGCTTGGGTATACAAAATCCTAAGGAATCCACGGAAATACTGTTAGAACTAATGAAAGAGTTCAGTAAAGTTGCAGAGTATAACATCAATATACCAAAATCAATTTGATTTTTATACACTAGCAATGAAAAATCTGACATTGAGCTAAGAACATTCCATTTACAAAAGCACAAAACGAATATGATCCGTAGGAATAAATGTAACCAAGTAATTGCAAACTTACACTTTGAAAACTGTGAAACAGGGGCACCTGGGTGGCTCAGTCTGTTGAGTGTCTGCCTTCAGCTCTGGTCATGATCTTGTGGTCCTGGAATCGAGCCCCACATTGGGCTCCCTGCCCTGTGGGAAGCCTGCTTCTCCCTCTACCTCTGCTTGCCACTCCCCCTGCTTGCATGCTCTCTCTCTCCCTGTCAAATAAATAAATAGAATCTTTAAAAAAAGAAGAAGAAGAAAAGAAAACTAAAATATTGCTGAAATAAATTAAAGAAAATACAAATAAATAAGAAAAAATCCCAAATTTATAGAGTCGTTTTCATTTTGTTAAAATGACAAAATGCCCCAAAGCCATCTACAAGTTCAGTACAATCCTTATCAAAATTGTGGCAAGCTTTTTTTCCTTTTTAGAAAATGATAAGCTGAACCTAAACTTCGCATGGAAATTTGAGTGATAATTCAAGCAACCCAAGATGGCCAAAGCAATCCAGAAAAGAACACAGCTGGAGGACTGACTTTTACCCACGTAAAAACTTACGACAAAGCTAGAATAATGAAAACTGAGGTGGTGGCACAGGGATAGATAAACAGATCGATGGAGTAGAACTGAAAGTCCAGTCATACACTCACATTTGTGGTCAATGATTTTTTTTAACAAAGGTGTCAAGATGATTCAATATGAAAAGAACAGTCTTTTTAAGAAGTAGTGCTGGGGCAATTGGCTAGTCACATGCAAAAGAATGAAACCGAATGCTTTCCTCACACCATACACACACAGTCTAAATGTATCGTAAACCTAAATGTAAGAGCTGAAACTATAAAACTCTTAGAAGAAATCCAGGAGTAAATTTTCATGACCTTGGGTTAAGCACACCTTTCTTGGATATGACAGCAAAACCACAAGTGACAAAATATAAAAATAAATAAAAAATTGTACTTCATCAAAAATAAAATTTGTATGTTTCAAAGGACACCACCAAGAAGTTAAAAGACAATCCCCAGGACAGGAGAAAATATCTGCAAACCGTATCTTTTTTTTTTTTTTAAAGATTTTATTTATTTATTGGACAGAGATAGAGACAGCCAGTGAGAGAGGGAACACAAGCAGGGGGAGTGGGAGAGGAAGAAGCAGGCTCCCAGCAGAGGAGCCTGATGTGGGGCTCGATTCCAGAACGCCGGGATCACGCCCTGAGCCGAAGGCAGACGCTTAACAACTGCGCCACCCAGGCGCCCCTGCAAACCATATCTTTGATAAGGTAATGGTATCTAGAATATATAAAGAATTCTGACAACTCAATAATAAAAAAATACACAGTTTTAAGATAGGCAAGGTATCTGAATAGACATTTCTCCAAAAGAAAGTGAAAGTAAGAAAGAAAGAAAGAAAGAAAGAAGAAAGAAAGAAAGAAGAAAGAAAGGAGGAAGGAAGAAAGGAAGGAAGGAAGGAAGGAAGGAAGGAAGGAAGGAAGGAAGGAAGAAGAAAGAAAGAAAAGAAAGAAAAAGAAAGAAAGAAAGAAAGAAAGAAAGAAAGAAAGAAAGAGAGAAAGAAAGAAAGAAGAAAGAAAGACAGGCAAATATTCAATAAGCACATGAAAAGGAGCTGGATATCATTACAAGGATCTGGACAGATGTTTCTCCAAAGATACACAAATGACCAATAAACACACGGAGAGGTTCTTAATATCATTAACCACTAGTGAAATGCAAATCAAAATCATGATTTTCTGTGACATTTTACAAACACTGGCATGGCCGTAATGAACATAACAGAATGTAACACGTGTTAGGGATGCTAGAGAGAAATCAGAATGCTTACACATTGCTGGAGAGAATCTAAAATGGTAAAACCACTGTAAAAGTGTTCGGCAGATTCTCATCAGTTTAAACATAATGTGACCCAGCAATTCCATTTGTAGGTATATACCCAAGAGGAATAGAAAACTTACGCCAATGTAAAAACTTGTATATGAATGTTTACAGCATTCATAATGGTCAAAAAGTGGAAAGAACTGACAGATGGAAAAATAAAAAGTAATAATGCATTCATGCTGTGGAATAGTACTTGGCACTATAAAGAAACAAAGAACTGATGCATGCTATAGAGAGATGAACCTTGAAAAAATAGTATGCTAAGTGAAATTATGATTACATTTATTTTCAGAACAAAAGGAAGGAGAAACCTCAGCTCAACCCATGCTGGAGTCCTCCTCGCACATCCTGGCATTTCGCTGTGTAGTGTTTCATCCTATGAACCTCTAAGCAACAGGATTAAAGACATACTAAATTCTATTGCTACATTCTTGGTGGCTGAACCAAACTGTTCTTTTAGAGTAAAAAGATTCACTTGTAAAAGAGATACAAGTAGGGTTAATCTGTTTCCTAGGTGGTAAAATTAAATCCCCTATTTTGTACTTTGTGGGAGGGCTTGTAAGTGCTTAACTCTTCTTTACAATTTCTCTGAGCATCTGGTGTGAAACAGAAGATATCTCTTTC
Source organism: Ursus maritimus (assembly GCF_017311325.1). NCBI lineage: Eukaryota > Metazoa > Chordata > Mammalia > Carnivora > Ursidae > Ursus > Ursus maritimus. The sequence goes on along the minus strand of NW_024424897.1, from coordinate 9,596,479 downwards.
TTGAAATCCCCCCAAACGCTCTTCCTCCCCAGAAGAGTTCACAGAAGGTCCCAGCGTGAGTGATGAAAATGCTCTTTACCTTGAGCTGTAAATTCCTCCCGGAGCTTATTCCTAAATGACTGGACAAACGAGCCATAACATAATTCACTTCACAGTTTATTTCCTCCACCAACATTTGGAGACTACTAGAAATCACTGTCTGAATTTGGTACTCCAGATAAGGTATTTGATAGACACGGAGCTAAAAGAACCAACAGAGCAGTAGGGTAGCTAGATAAGCAGATTGAAAATGACTCTGGGATGTGTACATGCTGTAGGGAAACAGATACAAGGTGTCCTAGGGGCTCAAAGAAAGGAAGCTAACCCAATCTGCGATGCTCAGGGAAAGCCTCTAGCAGGCTTTAAATCTTCGCCTTAAGAAATAATTAGGTTCTAAACAGGATGAAAAGGAGAGTAAAGCAGAGGAAGGGCATTCCTGCCAGAACTTTAACAAGATGCAAGGCAAGTTATTGGGAGAACATGCGTGTGTGGTTATCTGTAAGTAGTCTGACACACAAGACTATTAGCAGGGCTGCGCATGAGCTGAAGCAAAAAACTGATGACTCGAATGAGCTTTATTCCAAAGAGCTCTGAGTTTATGCCAAAGACACGTGTGACTTCTGGCAAGACCACTTATAGCATGGAAGACAGAGTAGAGGGACATAAAAGTGAAGCCGGGAAGAAAAGCAAAATCTACTGACTTATTCAAGAGAAGCTTCAACCCCAAATAAAGTAGAAACACTTGAGATGTAGCAAGGGCTGGATCTTAAAGCAAGTAATAGACATAATGAACCTACGGGTAATTTGGATAAGGGAATGAGGGAGAGGGGTGGTTTAGGGTGACTCTCTATATTCTCTTTTGTACAGATAAAAACAGGATAGTATAATTTATTGAGAAAGGGAGGTTGGGGAAGCAGTGTGTGTTTGCTTGGTGAAACACGCTGAGATGTGCTTGGCACATGTTTCGTTTGTGGTGTTCCCCAAATTTCTAGAAGGTTGTTGAGCACAGAACTCTGTGGTGCAGGAAGCTCAATCACATGCAAGAGAACACTGGAGAGTCGTTATCATTTAACAGATGAGTAGGGAAGGGCTGTTCATGGAAAAGATCAAGAATGACCAGAGAGAGGTTTCGAAAAAGATCGTCAGAGTGTCCTAGAAGTCAAGAGATGAGGTATTTTCAAGAAGGGAGGAGTCAAGAGTGTCCAATCAGGTAGATAAGTCATGTCACAGCAGAGCTGAAAAACATCCACTGGATTTTTTGGCAAAAGGCACACTCCAGAATTTTGTCAGAGCCTTTCCATCGAAGTCCCTGTATCAGGCTGGATGGCTAGCATGGGAATGAGTGCATTGGTAGCTGAGTCAGTACAAAGAGTGAATAATCCCTGCAAAAACTTTGCTGTGGAGGAAGGGAGAGAAATATGGACGTAGGTGGAAGTACCTGTGGACATGATTTCTTTCATTTTTCTACATATCAGTGGGATGTTTAGATTGTTTTTATGTTTAGAAGAAGGAAATGCTGGGCGAGGGGCTGGTGCTATTGTTTCAAGATGAGGAGAAATACCAGAGAGATGTCTGAGAAGAGAAATGCCACAGAGCAAAATAATAAAGTTTGGGCAGAAGAGGGACCCCCTTTTCTTTGAGAAGGGAGGATAGATGGAAAAGCAGATAACTAAATACAATTGTTGCTTATTTCCTTTGGAAATCCCAAACAGTAAAGAAACACAGTCTCACTGACCAATAATTGATGATGCCATGTCCAAGTGTCTCCGTCTGGCAGGAAGAGCATATGATTTAAGATAGAGGATCTGCTTCCCTGTCTGCACTGGGGCCATTAGATGAGGGAAAAAATAGGCTTGGTGAGTGAGGGGGGAGGTGGAGGGGACAAATGAACTCTCCCTGGGTCCAATCTCACTATATTTTTATCCTCCAGGGAAGAGAACAGATGTTCTCTTTTTTGTTGAGAAAGCATCATGCTTCCTCCCCAACTTCATTTTAAACAAGAGGTTTCAAGAGAGGCCACCCACAGCTCAGAGTGTTCCCACTGAGAGGAAAAATAAATGCCAAACCCGTGTGCACTGAGCAAGGAGAAACAGCTGAAAAGAAGGGAAAAAAAAAAAAAAGACGACTCTATAACTAGAACAACTTGGCTGGATTAGGGGCAAAGATGACATTAAGTTTATCACGCTTTTACTCTTATTATTTTTTAACCACTAATAATTGATTGCCATTGATAACAGGCAACGTAACAACTATTAGTGATAGTCCCAGTTTACTAAGCCCAGAAAGTCTGGAAGTTCTTAGAAAAGTACTGTAGAACATTATTTTCTCCCTGGGAATTCATATGGTAATGGGGATGGTCTAGAACCCAGGTTATGAAATAGTCAAAAATTATGAGTACTAACAGTGGTGACCAGAACTTACCCCCCACCACAGGAAAATAAGTGGGAAATGAGAAATTCTGGAGTCAGAAAAAGAAAAAAAAATTCTAGGTTATTATAGCACCTGTGGCCTTTGCCAAATACAGCCTTTGGGAAAGTTATTTAACATTTCTACGTATCAATTTTCTTGACCATAAAATGCTGGGTCTAAAAGCATATTCTTTATAGGGTTAAACACATAAATGCAAATATATACACACACACATATATATATATATATATATATAATTTTTATTACACATTTTAAACTATGTTTATCTATTTATTATTACATAATCTGCCAGAAAACAGAAATCACAGATGGTTCAAATGTAGAGACTTTAAAGAAGAAACTACTTATAGAGATAAAGATGGGATAACGGCACCTAAGGGAATAGTAGTAAAGTTTAAAGAGACTCAGCAATTGCTGGAAGCCATTAGCATCCTAACAGACACAGAGAGAAAACAGTGTTATTAGAGGTAGACAAGATCTGAAACCAGTGGAACCACAGAAAAGGGGACACCCTGGTGGGGTCAGTAGTCATGAGGGCATATAGTCCCTGTTGGACTTGGTGTCTATGCAGGAAGGAAGCAGAAAAAGGAATTCATGATCTTATTTTCTTCCGTCTTGTGTCCCTTTTTGATGTCTGCCATTGGCTGAAGGCAACAGAATCTAACGAATGAGGGGGAACTTAGGTGATGCTTTCTGCAAAGATCAAAATTCCAGGACACGGAGCAGGACACAGAAGAGGACAGAAAGAACCTGGATCAGGAGAGCACTAAGTAAAATACTAAAGATAGTTCCTAGGAGATAGCAAAAGCTTAATAAATGCCACCTAAAATTATTATAACTATCAAGTTGACTGTACTGATGAAGAAGGAGATGATGATGGTTATGATCATGATAACGTATTACCGAAAAACCTAGAGAAGAAAAGTTCAAGGAATGCATATATTTATGTTTTTTCTTATTTTTTCAAATAAAAACGTTAAGTGCTACGCATGTGTCCAGCACTAATTTCCAAGGATTATATAGGATTGATGGAAGACACAGATATGAAATTGTTCCAATACAAAATGATATATTCTGGGGTGTCTGGGTGGCTCGATTGGTTAAGGGTCCAACTCTTGATTTCAACTCAGGTCATGATCTCAGAGTCATGAGATCGAGCCCTACGTTGGGCTCTATGCCGGGTGTGGAGACCGCTTAAGATTCTCTCTCATCCTCTCCCTCTGCCCCTTCTCTCTCTCTCTCCTTCTTTAGACAAACAAACAAACAAAGTGATATATTCTGTTCAGAGAGGTATATATCCAGCACTTAGGACAGTCAATTAATTAAGAAGAATTGGAGAAGTTTTTAGACAAAATAGTCTATCATATTAACCTGTGATTAACATTCTCACTTAATGATTTAATAACAAATTGTATGACATGGAACTGCATATGGTTTTCAAGAGAAATTCCAAGCTAATTCCAAATTCCAAACTATATACATAACTAAAACAATGGAAATAATAAAATAAAAAAACTAAACAAAGAGTAAACAAGCTTATTTTATTGAATAAAAATCTTACATTTTCTATTCTTAAACATTCAGAAGCACCACCTAAATTGTTATTTTTTTTTAACTTTCTTATGGTGCTGACTTTTTTCTTTGTGAATTACTGACCATCAAAAGACACAAAAAAATTATTTCAGGCCTGCTTAAACTAAAATGATTTAAAAATAGTATTTAGTGCATAGTTTTTATACATATCACTAGAGATATTTTCACTGACATTAAAAATATCCTTGAATTTTTATTTAAGGATTTATATAATGTAAATAATAGAGAGTAAAGATAAGTAGAGGTCAAGTCATACAATTTCTTGCTTTTAGTGATAGAGAAAGTGGGACACAAAGAAGCCAAGTAACTAGCATCATGTAAATATATGGAGGCATAATATGAAGTCAGGTTTCGTAATTCTTAAGTCAGTGGTGAAATAGAGAAAGAATAATTTTCCTTTGATACATCTCCAGTTCTCTCATTTGTTATTTCTGAAGGTTTTCTTGTTGGAAGACACTGGTGTATACCCTTAGTTGCTGGAAGAATTAATGCATCTACATGGTCAGTTAACTCCATGCCTGTATCTTCTGGATTTTTTAACTGTCTTCAAGGCTACACTTCCTCCAGTTTGTAGGGAGAAAGCAGAGTGTGAGGGCCCTGAAGCCATTCACTCGTGTTCCTGTCTCCCCAGTTTGGCAGCTCTGCTCAACCTGACTCTTCCACAGCAGGTGTTTCTTGGATGTGAATGACCAACAAAGTGTATGCACACTTTCAGGGTAATTTATGGATAAAAAAGTTAATGCGACGCTGAAGTCAAAACATTTGCTAGGTATTGCTGGAACATGAGACACCAGAGGAGTCTCGGTGTGTCTGTTCACTCTTGGGGGAGGTGTGGAGAATACAGAGGAAGAGCTTGGAATCTGAGGTTTCATCTTGAGATCCTAATAAATGCTGTGTCAGGAGTTCCAAAGGCAAAAAACATGGCAAAGACCAAAATTTTCATCTTAGCTCTTTCTGTGTTCCTGCATATCTGGTGGTACTAACTGTTGCTTGTCTTCACATTACCCTTGCCTTGTATTTGAGGGACAGTCAAATCTGCTCTATCACTGTTTAATGCAGACACATTGGCCTTCACTTGAAACATAATTGAATGAATAGTCATAATTGACCTTTGGTTTGTCATGAAGTTATGACCCACTACGAACAATGTATAGTTTGAAAAATAGAGTTGGGGCACCTGGGTGGCTCAGTCGGGTAAGCATCTGCCTTTGGCTCAGCTCATGCTCCCAGTGTCCTGGGATTGAGCCCCACATTGGGCTCCTGGCTCAGCAGGGAGTCTGCTTCTCCCTCTCCCTCCACCTCTCCCCCTGCTCATGCTCTCTCTCTCTATCTCTGTGTCTCAAACAAATAAATAAAATCCTTTAAAAAATTGTTTAAAAAAAGTGTTTTAAAAAAATAAAAATAAAGTTAAGTCACAGATAAACATAATTACCTACTTAAAAGATATTCACAATAATGTAGTTTTAAAGTAACCAGGTCCCTTTTAAGGTTAAGTATATTTCAATTTATAAAATGATGATTTACACACAACCTTATATTTATAAAATCAAAGCCCCTATGTTGCTTCCAGTCTGTCTCTCCCTGAACAATTTCTCCCATGTTCAAAAAATGAAAAGAAATAAAGAAATAACCCAACCCTGGAGTGATCTCTTATGGCTTAGTTTCATTGAGTGTGATATTTAAGTCAAATGTATTGTGATATGTTTTATATATATATGTATATATAAAATACCTATTGTTATAATATATTTAGTATATTTAGTATACTCTCAAAATTGGTATATGTTTATGAAAAATGTTCAAAATAAAATAAATCAGTCCAGAGATGAAGTTAGAACAGGGACTGGCTTTATGTACCGAACTTCAGTTGATTCATCCGTTAAGACACAATTAACATACAAAATTTCTATTCTATGTTTTCTAAAATTTGAAACATAAAAGTAGATCTCATGTATAAAATAATTCTTACATAATATTTCCATGGATTTTTGTATAAAATTGAAATATGAGATAATAATAATGACATCAGAATGAGGTTAGCATCTCATTTACAAGAACTTCTTACATAACTTAAAGAATGGTATCTTCCTCCACCTCCATCATTATCTCCACCGGCCCTTATAGGGACCAGAGAAGAAGAAGGTGGCCTTTCCCTAAGAATTTAGAAAGAATTTAGCAGGACATGATTTCATGTCTTTCAAAGACCTAGGCATCTCATTGCACAAGCTGACCATGGTCAAATCTCTTGGCAGGGTTCACACATTCCACAGGAGGAGCTGAGGAATTTGTGAGCTTGCCACGTTGCCTTGAAGAAGAACGGAGCACAGAGAGAGGAACTGGGAAGGAAGGGAGAAAGGAAGGCTGAACAACAGGACTGGACGTTGACGCTTCAGCTGTGCTAAGAGACAACTTGGCTCAGCAGTCTGTCCCCCAAATAACCATTCACCTGTCTCACAATCTCTGCTCTTAGCTCAGCAAATGATTTCTCTCCTACTTACGCCAGGTGGGAACAGCCTCCAACTGCCTTCCACCTCTACATAAAAACATACTGGCATTCCCATCTTCCTTTTGGCCTCGGATGAGAATACATTTCTCCTCTTTTCCAAGTATAACTTCTCTTTCTCTGTTCTAGGTCCAAAACCCTCAAACACCTGGCCTGTATGTCCTCTTCCTCTGTCAGATAAGCCTGTCTTAAAACAGCATCAAACCGTGTTGAACTTTTAATCATGCTTCCCTCGCCTTGATGCATCTTGAAAGAACAGCCCCAGATTGTTACAAATCCCCCACTTCCAAGTCATCATTCAACCCTTTCCATCTGGGGTCCATCCACTATAACTGTGTTGAAATCACAATCTTCAGTTCAACAATGACCATTTATTTAATCCAATGAACGTGTTCCTTTCCTTTAGCACTGGAACCTTTGGTAATTTTGAGCTTTTCTCTTCCTTCATCCTACTGGTTAAAGTCCCCAGTCTTATTCCGTATGCTTCTCTAGAGTGATTACAGCACCCATGACTCGAAGAGCTCCTATATGCCCTCACTCCTGCCTCTTGCTTAAACAACTATATTCTCTCTACCGACTTCACTGATTGATAGCTCCCAAAGGAACCCAAACTCAGAATGTCTACAAATCAGCCCTTCTTACTTCCCCCAGCTCTTCAAATCCAATTCTTTTATTCCTGATCTTGAGGAAGCAGCATTACCATCAGCAGGTCTCCCAAGCCAGAAATCTGCAGCAATGTCCTCCAGCTCACCACTTGGTACACCATCAGCTCTGTATTTCCTCCTTCCAAACAGCTCTCATGCCTGGTTCCTTCTCTGCATCAGTATTTTATTTTAGACCTCCATTATTTCTTCCCCTGAATAATGCATTTGTCTCCCATCTCTACCAGAGATTGAGGAGTCACCCCATTCTATAGTTATAAAATGTAAATATCATTTGCAACCCTTTTTGTCACCTAGACATGACAACACCAAAACTAGTAGGCATGACATACACACCTGGTGTCTATCCTTTGATATCTTACTTCGATGACCTCATCTCTTCATCCTGTCCTATAAAGCATCCAATAGTCATATTGAATTAATTGAAGTTCTTGAAATATGCCATGATCTGAGAGGCCTCCCAGCATTCTGTGCCTACTTCCCCTCTTTCTGGAACCTCCTGCCATATTCTCTGCTTGACTTATTTCTACAATTTTGCTGAATTCCAGTATAGCAGCATTTTCTCCAGAGCCTTCCTGGAACTCTCTCGCTGAGTTTGATGGCTCTCCTCTGTTTTTTTGTACTACCTTTTGCATATTGATCATTTAAACATGGCATTTTAATGACTGGATTGATCATTTGCCTTTTCACCTAAAATGTGAAATCTTCCAATTTCTAGTCTATGTCTCTCACATCTGCATCATAAACTCCTAGTGGCAAGTCTGACACCAAGGAGATGTTTGCTATGTATTTATTGACTAAACCACACTACCACAATCTCAGATAAGATGCACATGTGCATTAAATTACAGACTATATTGAAGTTCACATCAGCAACTGGATGATGCAAGTCAATTCATTAGCGAGGTCTTATTTATTATTATCCTGCCAAGGCTGATTTCATATATTTGCTTACATCCATGTTATTTTGCTTAGGATAAAATGGTGACCTCCCGTTTGAATTTCACATATTTTGCCTTTCACAGCAGGGAACTATACTAAGTCAGCATTTTTATGTCTCAAACTACCTTCAAGGCATAAGGTCTTACTTAAAATAATAAATGATCACCCTTCAAGAGTCAATTAGAATCAGAATCATAACAATTTCTCTCTGGAAAAGACAGTCTTAAGAGACATGTATTTCAACTGTAGTTGAACTGACTCATGAATTTGATAATTGTTCTTCCTGCTGTGAGTGTTAGCTTTTATTCTTCTTTTAGTCCAACATATAAAGTCCCCTGCAACTGTAGAGTCTGTTGAAGTCACTCAAAATTGTTATACAAAAATGCACACTTACGTAGTGGCCGATTCAGTCATTCAAAACAGTCTGGAAAAAATAAAATTTAGCCAAATGAAAATTTCAAGGGTGGAAGTCATGTTATTGTTTTTTTTCAAACATATTGTTTTTAGCCTAGAGCAAAAGTCAACTTTAAGTAGTCCCTGCAGGGATATCTGACATGCAGTGTTCATCAAGCTGAAGACGTACCCAGCAAGTATAAGTAAGTTAGTGTGGCTCTCCGTGCTATGGAAATTTCTTCACAGACATTCAAGCAGTGCCTTTGACATACTGGTTACTGGGTAAACAGGGATAGAAGTGCTAGGTCATGGGAAATCTCTCCCCTCTGAGAAGATTACTATATAATGTGAGATATATATCTGTTAATCTTATTCTGATAAATTATGGACAGTATCCTACAGTATCCTACAGAAGGACGGATGAATGACAGTCAGCTCTAGTGTCAGAAAATATTTCCTGACTTTACTGATGAACAAGTGTAGTTTTAATGGAGAGGTTAAGAAAGGGGAGAGTGGTGGCTTTGTTGCATTACAGAGAATCTGAAGCAGAAGACATACAGGGCACATATCTGGGCAATGTACTAGTGATTGGGTATTACTCAAAACGTAGGTAAGCCAGAGAGGAGCACTGGGTAGCAATGTGAGAAGAGCTGGGACCCAGAGAGTCTCAGAGTTTTTCCTGCTAGTCATAGGATGCCCTTGGAGGGTTTTCACGAAGGAGATAGGCATGGCCAGAGTTTTGTTTGAGAACATGCTGGAAACAATGTAGAAGATAGACTGGATGGAGGAAGTTGGAAACCAGATTGAGGACAACTACAATACTCAACGTTACTGATGCTGGGGTCTGTTCTAGAACTTTGGAAGTGGGATGAAAAGAAAGGCACACATTTGAGGAATATCTGAGTGGCAAGGTTCAGAAATCGTTTTAAGTGAAATCTGAAATCTACCACATTTATCTGATAGCGGGTTCCATACCAAACCCACTGCAGTTATCATGGATGCCCTAAGAGCTTCCCATCCGGAGCTGCTTGGTCCCACCACTGCCCCACCTCGCCTGCTCACACACAGTCTGGCTGCATGCCCTTTATAATGCTCAGCTTAAAGGGTGCAGAGCCATGCATAATTATATCACAAATGAAGTCACGAAATTCAATTTAGGGCCTAGGCATAGCTTCTCAATTTGGAAAGCTAAAAGCAAATGCTGGAGCGGGGACGGAGGAGGGAAAAGTCATAGGGGAGCTGACTTATCCTCTGTTCTTCATTTCACTTTGAAAGTAAATACATTGGCCTTGGGCTCTAGGATACAAAGCAAATAATGGGCAATTATTCAGTTAATATGATCACTGTAGACAGTGAAACCAGATAATGCCTGCCTCGCTCCTCCACACACCCGCCCCTCCAAGCGCACGCTGTTTTGTCTACACAGACATTTCCAAATATAGCCCAGGTATGTTGTTTCAGGAGCTGAGCTGCTACTACACTTTGAGGTTTGTCTTTGAGCCCAATTTTGCAGAGTGCAGTGTCTCAGTAAATTACAAAATAAGTGTTTTCTGTTACGTGGAGACTGTTGAACAGCAGAGGGAGGTAAGGCTTTCCTTTGCGGGGGTGAGCCGTATGTTTGGTTTTTTTAAAGGCTCCCATGAAAAACTGAAATGGGGAAACAAATACGTTTATCCTTTAATTTTTAAGGTATATTGGGAATAGATAGAGCAGTTCATTTGGTAAAAATTCCACTGTAGCTAATTTTTTCCTTTTCTTTTTTCTTTTTTTAATACTCTGCAACTGAAAACTGCAGTTGATGTAAAACCGATTTCCCCCCGATTTGAAGGACATTTCCAATGTCCAGAAGTCCCTTCTTTCTTATTGCAAGTGAGTTTGTTTTCAAATTTAGGCAGAAAGAAGAAATTCCTCTCTTCTTTCTTTAATTTAAGCAGACTGTTCCTAAGTGCATTTTTTAAAAGGCTACAGAGGTAAAACTAGGCCACGGTGGTGATATTAGCTCCAGGAAAAATAGTCTGATTTACACCTGAATGCAGTTATTTCAACTTTTCAAGTAATGTAATCTTAGGGAGACCTTGGTTCCAAAAATATGACAATGTATTAAGTAGAAAATCAAACTTCACAGGATCATTTTATTTCCATTAAATTCCACTCTGAATATTGCAGAAGGCAATATTTGGTTTTATTATTGTTAATTCCAAATATAATAAATATTCGTCTCAATCTGAGTAGATTTATTATCATTTAAAGTAGTAAAATATTTGAAGCTTTCACTATATAGAAGATATCATAGGATTTGGTCCAAACTACTATTTTTTTAATTTCTCTTTTGCTAAAAGTAGCATGGTCTAAATTCTTAGAAAGCGTACATTATAGACATAACTTTTTTCAAGGAAACAATAATAATTTGACTTACAGTTATGAAACAATATATCATAGAAATTATTGTTTTGTGGCAAAGGATAACAATACTTGTGTAGTTATTAGAGAATATTGCCGTTATGCACTACACATGCACGCCATCTTATATTTGTTACTAGTACTGGCTTTTCTTTTTCTTACTTGTAATTTCCTCATGATTACGCATTTTTAAGCTTGATATAGCATCTTTCAAATAAGTAGTGAAAAGTGCTATGAAAAATAAATTTAAAAAATATCTTTGAGCTAGTCCATACAGCGTAATACCCTGTTACTCCTAATATAATCTGTTAATTTCCTGTAAGAAGGTAGTGGTTAATATCTCTAATATACTTACAAAGTGATAACAAAGTATTTGAACTCTGTTATCAACAGAAAGCTGACTCTCCATGACAGAAGCATGAATGGTGGAGCCCAAGAGCTTGGACTGACTGATTGATTGACTGATTTTAAGGTTTTACTTTTATTCCAGTTATCATCAGTATAATATTAATTTCATTTGTACAATATAGTGATTTAATACTTCCATACAACACCCTGTGCTCAACACATAACTGCACTCCTTAATCCCCATCACCCAATTTTTTTTTAAAAGAGTTTATTTGAGAGAGTGCATGCACCCTTGTGAGCTCAAGAGCAGGGGGACGGGCAGGGGGAGTGGGAGGGAGAAGTAGACTCCCAGCTGAGCAGGGAGCCTGACGTGGGGCTCAATCCCAGGACCCCAAGATCAGGACCTGAGCTGAAGGCAGATGCTTAACTGACTGAGCCACCCAGGCGCCTCTCCCCATCACCTATTGAACCCATCCCCCCCATCCACCACCCCTCTGGTAACCATCTATTTGTTCTCTATAGTTAAGGGTTTGTTTTATGATTTTCCTCTCTCTCTCTCTCTCTTTTTATCCCTTTGCTCATTAGTATTGCTTCTTAAACTCTGCATATGAGGGAAATGACATGGTATTTGTGTTTCTCTGACTGGCTTATTTCACTTAGCATCATACTCTAGCCACATCTAGGTTGTTGCAAATGCCAAGATTTTGTACTTTTTATGGCTGAGTAATATTCCACTGTGGTGTGTGTGTGTGTGTGTGTGTGTGTGTGTGTGTGTATCACATCAACCTTTTTTCTCCCTCACGTCTATGGTTAGGGTTTAAATCCTAGCTCTCCTACTTATTATTGCTTGACTTTGGCCACCAATTTGACTTGTCCATGTCTTATTCTCTGTACCAAACTATCTTGACAGCTCTCATTTTTTATCAACTGTAGAAAGGGGCTCATAATGGAATGAGATGGTTGAACTGTAAGAATTATTCAAATTAATCGCAGTAAATTCTTTGAGTTGTGCCTGCCATATAATGTTATAAATGCCTTTCATTATTATTTTTGTGTATTGTTGATAAGATTTTTGGGAGGATGAAGTTGGGGGTGTGGGAAACAGGGAGCTGAGATAGCAGTATTTATTGCACTAAGAAGTATTTATAATGAAAAGGTAAATATTAGCCTCATTTTAATTAGAATTTAATTAAAATCTTGAGGCAAAGGCCATCTTAGGGCTGAAATACTTCATTTGTAATCTCTCATATCAGATCAGTATTCATGTGCATCAAATTTTAAATATGTGCATTAGTCTTCTCAACACCTTTATAAAATTTTAGAATTTACCTTCAAAAACCATGTTTGCATTGTAGTTGGTACAGCCACTCTGGAAAACCGTGTGGAGGTCCCTTAAAAAGTTAAAAATTGAGCTACCCTATGATCCAGCCATTGCACTACTGGGTGTTTACCCCAAAGATACAGACGTAGTGAAGAGAAGGGCCATATGCACCCCAATGTTCATAGCAGCAATGTCCACAATAGCTAAATCGTGGAAGGAGCCGAGATGCCCTGCAACAGATGACTGGATTAAGAAGTTGCGATCCATATATACAATGGAATATTACTCAGCTATCAGAAAGAATGAGTTCTCAACATTTGCTACAACATGGACGGCACTGGAGGAGATAATGCTAAGTGAAATAAGTCAAGCAGAGAAAGACAACTATCGTATGATTTCTCTCATCTATGGAACATAAGAACTAGAATGATCAGTAGGGGAAGAAAGGGATAAAGAAAGGGGGGGTAATCAGAAGGGGGAATGAAACATGAGAGACTATGGACTATGAGAAACAAACTGAGGACTTCAGAGGGGAGGGGGGTGGGGGAATGGGATAGACTGGTGATGGGTAGTAAGGAGGGCACGTATTGCATGGTGCACTGGGTGTTATACACAACTAATGAATCATCGAGCCTTACATCGAAAACCGGGGATGTACTGTATGGTGACTAACATAATATAATAAAAAATCATTATTAAAAAAACCATGTTTGCATTGTGAATCAGCATCCTTTCAGCACCTGCAGGAAAGGGGCGATGAACATAGAAAATAAGTTCAACTGAAATGTGTCACTGTTCTTGTAATGGAGATAAAAGGACTCTGTAGAAAGCGTTTCCTGGGCGCCTGGGTGGGTCAGCTGGTTAAGCAACTGCCTTTAGCTCAGGTTGTGATCCCAGGGTCCTGGGTTCAAGCTTCTCGTCAGGCTCCCCGCTCAGTGGGGAATCTGCTTCTCCCTCTCCCTCTGTGAGCCCCCCACCCCACTGCTTGTGTGCTCTTTCTCTCTCTCCCTCTCTCTCTCTCAAATAAATAAAATCTTAAAAACAAAGAAAGCACATCTTAAGAATGTTAATATGTTAGTAGTAACTGCAATTCAATAAATAAGTATATTACAGCAGTGACTATGAATATTAATGCTCCTTACTAAGGAAAAACGAACAAAAATAGGACATCTCTGCCAATGCCATAGTCTTGAGGGGTTAGTAAGCATACCATTTGATTATTGTCTTCAATCTGCTCTATGAACTGCCTACAAGACTCTTTATCTTTCCTAGACATGATTAATGGGAGCATATATCAACTCCAGGGGCTTCTACCTTCTCTACTGAGCTTCTCTTAAGGGGATCATCTACCACGGGGAACAATAAAAGATAGCTGGAACTAAAAATAAAAAAAAAAAAGCAGCATAAGGGTGGGGAGAAAATCAATCTTTTTCACCACTAAACCTCAAATAAATAGATGACCCTGCTAGCAGCGCCCTTGGAGCCCTAATGAGATACAAATTGATCGACAAATGTTCTCCCTATGGAGAGCTGTGACCTATTCAGCTCAAAAGAGCCAAAGACCGAGTTAAATCTCTTAAAATATCACACCCTTGGTGCTTCAACCATTTTCCTTTGTTGCTCTTTAATTTGAGACATTTGTCAAGGAAAGAAAATATACGCCTTCTGGGAATTCCCTTGTGGAGTTACAAAGGATGCAAATCTGGCCTGAGATATGGTAAGCTTTCCAAGAACGTCCAAACTCACACCGTTGCTTTTCTCATTTCTTGCCCAGTTGTTTAGCTGGATCTGGAATATGCCCCTCAACTCCATCTCACAGTGCTTTTCATAATGGCTATGTACCTCATATGAGAAGAACTTGGACCATATGCTTTAGACACCTGTAGGGTCACTGCTGAAACCAAAGACTCATTTTTAATCCCCCAATTAAAACAACAGCAACAACAACAAGGGGGTGGAGAAGGGAAACAAAAAGTTCATGGGTACGTCATCAGGAAGAAGGAAGCTGATGAATCTTGTGGTTTGTTTTGCTTATTTATCCAGGAGAATGAGATCCTTTGCTGGGATTTCGTATTCAGCTTTAGGTTGCTTGGAGCAAACCAATTTCTGTCCCAGGATCTCAATTTCCTCCTCTGATATGTGAAAAGACCAGAGTATATAACCTCAAGGGTCTTTTTGGGGTCTGTGATTTTTATTATTTAACTTAGGGAGATTTTGGCCCTAAACATTAGCAAACAGAAACTGCCAAAGATGAAAACTCGAGAAAAACATCGTTTTCTTAATGACTTATAAGACAGCAAAAATACCAGGCAATGTAAGGTGCCAAACACTCCTTATGTATTTAGTAATACATTTATATTACATTTCTTCATTCTAATACTCTTGACCTAAAGAAATCTTGTGCCTACATCAAATGGATTCTCTGGTCCTACTTCTCTATTTTATGGCAGAGGAAGGTGCTGCCTAAATCTCAGAGCTCCCAAATTACAGGAGAAACTGAGAGATGGAGAATATTTGCAAAAAGGGGGGGAATATACTATTTCCAAGGCATGCATATTAACACACATGCACATAACACGTAAACACGCACACATAATTCGAAGAACGGTTTTTAAAACGGGACCGAGTAAAAGTATAAAACTGAAAAACATTCTGTCCTTTCCCTTCGGGAGACTGTGATATGAGGGCTATGATATATATAAGTAAATTCAATACATGGAATTATGTCATTAGAGCAGATAGAATGGTGTAAAGAAGGAGGGAAAGCCCTTTCCCACAGGGAGAGTCCAGGAAGGCTTTGTGGAGGGTGTCATTTGAGATGGGCCATAAAACATGGATAGTGTTTATATTTTAAAGACATTTTGGGTGGAGGAAACAGAATCCATCCATTTATTCACTCATTCATTCATTTACGCATTCACCCAACATCCATTAAGCAGTGACAATGGAGGAGGCGTTGTGTTTGATCCCAGACTATGAAATCGAATAAAATGAGGTCTTTGCCCCCGGGGGGTAGCACTTATTTGAAAAACAGCTAGGCGACTGGTTCATCTATATCATAAAATATGTAAGGGAATGGAAGATATAAAACAGGGAAGGTGGATGGGCATCTAATTGTGGAAGGACCTGAATCTCAGCTTGATCTTTATTTGAAAGACAATGAGAGGGTCACAGGTTTCTGAGCAGATGGCAGGTTCAACTTGATCAGCGTTCGGCTTTAAGTAAAGGTCACCAAATAGCCATAAGCAGCACTGGCAGGCAAAAGTAAACTAGACAGAACTCAAGATGGAGGAAGGAAAGAAAATCTTAGCAAACCAACACAGGTTAATAGGGACTTAGTACCTCTACTTGCAAAGCCTGACTTGGACAATCCGCTTGAGCTACAGAACCAATATTTCTTCTGAAATGGCTCTCTTGAAGAGTCTTAACACTTAAAAAATATAAACATATGAAATCTCAGGGAGACCGGAAGGACTAGATGGAGGTTATGAGGCCCAGCAAGATAGAAGGACTTGTCCAAGGTCATAAAGTGACTCAGAGAAGAGTCAGGAAAAGGCTCCATGAGTCATGGCTCCCAGCTCTTGCTCTGACCACCAGACGAAGCTCCTCCTTAGCAACAGAGAGAGGACTCAGGCTTGATGCAGCCAAACTGGCTCTTTCTCTACCTCTTTGGCCTCCCCTAATGTCAGGACTGTGTCCTGTTACATTTTGTTCCATGGCCCAGAATAAGTTCCAACGAATACATTTTGACTAGGTGGAGAAGTGGTAGCAATGAGGTAGTTCACCTTATAACACTATGCCGTGACCGCCCAGTGCAGGTAGTAGGGCCAGAGCTGGAAAGGAAATGAGCAGATTCCAAGTCTCAAATGGGGACCATTCAGGTTCCACCGGCAAGGTATTCAGAAAATCTGGAAAAGATGGGAAAAGAAGACCATGGGTCGAGGGAGATGTTGGGAGCGTCTGCTCTTCACTAATACAACAGTTGTGCTCTGGGATGGTATACCACAATAAGGAATGAGTATATTAGGATCAAGATGCCCTGAGGAGTTTGCTGGTGTCCTCACGGATGGCCACTGTTTGTTAAAATAATGCTGGTCACCATCCCCCAATCCCTGAGATTCTAATTTACCCTCTCTGGCAAAAAGGATGGTTTTTTACTGGGATTGTTTTAAAACCTCAGTCAACTCTGATACTCACCCTACATGGAAACCACTCTTGCAAAATACCAGATTTGTGGTATGGGCGTAAAAGTTAATTTTTCCTTTTTTTTTTTTTAAGTGACTTGTCCTTGCCATTATTCTTCCTTCTGGGCCTAGAATCTTCTTTTGCTGTTAATCATGTATGGCTCATTGAAATAATTGTTAAATTGCATTTTAATATAGCTTTTAATGCACAATATTAAAAACATACGTTGGTCATTTAATGGTATAGAAATACAAGTATTCCTTGTACAGATCTGTAGGCTTTCCTTCCAGTTCCAAGGTAAAGGTATATTTACAAGCGTCTGGGAGAAATGAGTAATAATACCTTTTTTCTTATGAAAGTATCAGTGTGGGAAAGCCAGTATGCTCAATAATTCTTTATAGTAGAGGGTGTATAAATCCAGTGTTTGTACTTGTATGGGCAAAATACTGCATTTAAAAATTTAAATTTCATTTAAGTGAACTAGCCACATACTTGACAACTCAGTCAAAACCATGGAAAGCTGAACTACATTGTTAAGGGATGTGCGCATAGGTGCTGAAAATCTAAATAAAGGCAAAGTAACTATCACCAAAGTCGGGGTCGTTACCTCGAGAGGTCGGGAGGAGGTTTTGCTGAGAGAGGGCACATGGTGGGGGGGGGGTTCTAGGGCCAGCAGTGTTCTATTTTTTGACCTAGGTGGTGGTCACACAGATGTTTCCTTTATTATATTGTTAAACTGTCCAAATATGTTTTATACAGTTTTCTGCATATAAGTTATAATTCACAATAAAAAGTTTTAAAAAGTTGAATAGTGCTGGAAGACTCCATAATAAAAAACAGCTGTTTCTTTGTTCCTCTTGTTCTCATCTTTTAATTCCTTTTCAACAGATGAAGCCACTCGGGCTGTTTCTAAGGGTATTGATCTTCATATTTCTCAAGAAAATGCTGTTATAACTATTTTTAATTTTAAAAAAGTTTAGAGATTCCACTTTTGCTTCCCTCCGGAGCTGACGGACAATTAACTCCAGGTCTTATTCCTCAACACACACAGGCGTGGGTGGGCTCTTTTCCTCCCTCCGTCCTGCTCCCAGAATTTTTTGGTTAAATTAATATTTAACCAGCGCACACCTTATTATGACTGGGAATATTTTGTTTATAGCTTAGCCACCCAGTACTTTAAGATTACATTTCACTCTTTTGTACATTTTTATGCTCTCCTGACGGTTAGAAGTCGCTTCTATTTTGTTTTTCTTTGCGTTTTGTTCTATATAACCATCACTTATTTGGCTTCAAAGATTTCAAAGGAAAAACAGTCCAACTTCCCCAATATTCTATTCCAACATGAGAGAGTCGATTAGTTTGTGGGGGGCGTGGGCGTGCACATGCACGTGTTTGTGTACTTCTCGGTATCTCCTTTCTTCTGCCTCAAACCACAGAAGGCATTGCTCGGGTCTGCTATACCAGCTGTCTTCCTAAGACTTCTCTTCACCATCATCTGGGAGTTGTCTTCACTTCTTCCCTATTTCATAAATCCTACATATTCCTCTTTTATGGATTACTGCCTTGGAGTGTGACGCCAGGAGCTTCCTGGAAAAAAGATGTATGGCAGGTAATTTTTTTGAGCGTTGGCAGGTCTGAAAATACCTCGATTCTACTATTACACCTCCTGATGGTTTGGCTAGGATTATAATTATAGTTTTGGAATTTTTTCCAGAATTTTGAAGACATATTCCTGCTATATTCCAGCTCCCAGTAATCTCATTCATGGTTTTTCTTTGCATTTGCCTTGTTTGTTTGGGATTTTTTTCCTAAAAGCTTTTAAGATATTTTCTTTATTACTGGTGACCTATGATTTTTTTATGAGGCACCTTGACGTGAATTTTTTTTTTAAATTAGAATACCGAACACAAGGTGATGTCTTTTAATCTAGAAATTCGTATTTTTTAAAATTCTGCGTAAAGCTCTTGTACGCATTGTTGATGATTTTTTTTCTCTTAATCCCCTCTTCTCTAACTCCTCTTCGAGGCTGGATCTCCCTGGTCATCTTTCTTTTTCCTCCTCATTTCCCTCTTTTTATCTTTCTTTCTTCCAATTACTCAGTGGATTTTCTATAATTCTGTCAAATTTTTCATTTCTCCTTTGCCATTCTCCCCTCTTCCCACATGAAGGTTTAATAGGCTTTTACAAAAGATTGATTTAGGGACCCACTCTTGGCTTCAGATACATCTGCAGATTTTCTTTAGGATAAAAATAAAACCCCTCAGCATGCTTTTATGATTTGGCTCCTGCTTCCCTCCGTAGTTCACGTATTACCACTGCCCACAATTATCAATACCCTATTGAACAATTCCCAGTTCTTTAGGGGTTCTCTGTTCTCTTTTGTCTCACTTGTAACTCTTCTTTGCCTTGGGATTTTTATCTCTATCCCTTCTCTGGCCAACTCCTACTTATTCATCCTGATTTAGAAGCATATTCTTCTTGAACCTGTTTTCTGACCCACTTCTTTTAGCCAATACACACTTCCCACCTTGTTCCAGTGCCCCTGCTAAGTGCTCCATAGTGTGCTGTACTCCTCACTTCAAGTCATTTATCACACAGTATCACAGTTGTGTGCTGTACCTGGGTAGGAGGCACGCCGGTCTTATTTACACTGTGAGCCCATCACTTACCAAGTTTGTGGTTATCGTCTGGACTCAATATTTGCTGGGTGGATAAAAGCATAGTTCTTGTTGCATGTATTAAGTGCTTATGAGGTTCCCTGCACTATCTTAACTGTCCTACATGTATTCATTCATATAACCATTACAAAGCCCTAATAAGATCACTCCTATTATTATTCCTTTTTCAAAGACAGGATCACTGAGGTTAAGTGGAATACCCAATTCATTTAAGTGACAGCTATTGATCTAAACCTAGACTTCTTGTTTCCAGGCCTTCCATTTGCAACCCCTTCATAATGAATACTTGAATGGGCACAGGAAACAAAACACAAATTGGACCTTTCGCAAAGGGCAAATACTACTTAAATTATCTCCATAGACGTGGAGTTGCATAGAGAAGGGAGCTGACTTTGGTCTGTCTTCATAAAATGTGTCTAAGATCCCTTTTCATTCTAGATATAAAAGCCTTAGGCAAATCTCAATATTTTTAATCTCTAGAAAAGAACTTCCCAAAATGTTTCAAAAGTGTAGCTAAATAAAAGCTTTACATTAAAAAATGAGAATATCAAACTAGTTTTGTCTTTCTCAAAAAGATAAGGAGGATATATATTTCAAATCTATTTAAAAATTACCTTCATAAATAACTGCATTGCAAATGTTAAGCATGCTAGTGCAACATGAATGGAAGATTTGGGCCATTCAAGGAGCTGCATATGAAGGGTTGTACCACTGAACAGAAGACGGTCAAATGCAACGTGTAGGTAGAACAAGATGAAGAACTGCTGTATCATACCTCATGGCCAAGTTTTTATTTGTTTTGTTTTTTTGAATAATCTCTCTCTCTCCCATAACTGAATCAGCAAAAGGGCACAAAGCCATGCCAGTGAAATAGCCTTTGGGTTTTTTTCCCCAAATTATAGCCTTACCCATGTGTGAAGAGTCATTGAAGAAAGCTTCAAATACCATTTTTTAAAAATATTTTATTTATTTATTTTGAGAGAGAGAGAGCATGAACGAGGGACAGGGGCAGAGGGAGAGGGAGGAGCAGACTCCCCACCGAGCAGGGAGCCTGACGCTGGGCTCGATCCCAGGACCCTAGGATCAGGACCTGAGCCAAAGGCAGACGCTTAACCAACTGAGCCACCCAGGCGCCCCTACAAATTCCATTTTTGACAAGGCAAGCTTCAAGGCTGGCCAGCTTGTGTTGTCCACGGGGCCCTGCACTTGGAAGGGTCCCATGCTTGGCTTAATGTTTTGCTGTTGCTGTCTCAAAATTCATAATAGCTGTTAAACGAGAGGCTCACATTTTCATCTTGCACTGGGTCCTGACATTTAGGTAGCTCGTCCTATCTTCTGGCAAGGGGACCCTTCGCATCAGAGGAAGTTATGGTTGAACGGTCAAAGCAGAGACCTGCGGAGCTGGAATCACCAACTCCAATAAAGAAATCCATGACTTTGGTTGAATTATTCAGGCTGTTCCCCTAATATCCATTTTGACTTCATGGTGGCTCTACTGTCTGCTTCTTCCCATTTATTTAATTCATAGCCTCATCAATTCTTGACTGAAATATTCCAGTGCTCCTTTAATGTATCTTGTAGTCTTTAATTTTACCTGATTCAATTTGCTCTTCAAACTGCTACCATGTATATACAAAATTAGTTCCCTTTTCCAAAATGAATGCCCATGTTTCCGTGTCTGTGCTTTATTTAGAATGCTCTTTTCTGATGCATCTGCAGATTGCAATTCTTGCTCATTAGATTAGATACGAGTCTTGGTCACAAGACAGCAGAACACTGACCTACACTAGTTCAAGAGGAAAGAAGGAAATTATTATTTTGTAATAATAAAAAATTATAGATAGCTCTTGATTTCAGGTATGGCTGAATTCAGGACCCAGGAGGTACTGGCACCCAGAATCTCAGCACTGATGGCATCCTTTCTACCATCTTAGCTTCATTCTCAAACTACACTTGTGACTCCAGCAGCCCCAAGCTCACATCATTACCAAACCAGATCCAAATGGCTATAGATCCTGCTTCTTTAATAGTGATAATAGGGGCACCTGTGTGGCACAGTCAGCTAACGTGTCTGACTCTTGGTTTAGGCTCAGGTCGTGATCTTGGGGTTGTGAGATTGAGCCCCATGTTGGGCTCTGCGCTCAGTGTGGAGTCTGCTTGGGATTCACTCTCCCCCTGCCCCTCCTGCTTGTTCTCTCTCTCTAAAATAAATGTTTTAAAAATGCCTTATAATAATAAATAATAAATGCCTTAGGTTTTGTAATATTTACTGACCTGAGACTGATATAGCAATGGGGTTTTCTGATTAATTTTGCCTATAATCATGAATACTGACTGGAATTATTTCCAACTGAATCATATAGATAAAAAACAAAGGGGATACACCCCCACTTCACTCTCGGATCAGAAGAAGAGGGAGCTGATATTGAGATGAACCTGATATTCATAACCACTTATGCTGCTACAGTATTGAAACACTCACATACTCGTTGATAAGGAGCCTTCTCCAAGTTCCCTGAAATCTTCATGTCAGTTCTGGACAGACTGGCCTTACTCATAGTATCACTCTGACCTCTCCAAGATCTACAAATTAAAGGGTTAAAGACTGGCACAGCAGAGGGTTTCTAAGACGCTTCTCTAACTCCAAGGTCAATGTTTATGGGGCTTGCTTGGTAACTCTGCCTTATTGGTTGTTTTATATTTTTATATGATGTCTGAGAAAAGAAGTTTCATCTTTAGGATAATGAGACCTTTTAACGATAGTGTTTTAGGATTAAATTTGATAGCAAATGTCAGACAACCAAATTATTAGTGGCTTAAACAACATGGAGGCTTCATTTTGGTCACATGAAAGTACAGGTGGACAGCCCAGGGCTGCTTTGGCAGCTTCTTCATTGTTGGGAACCCTAGGTTTTTCTCTTGTGTTGTTCTGCCATTTTCCATAACTGACTACCAGCTTGCGATACAAGATGTTTCTCAAGCCCAGCCATCATTTTGCATTTCATACAGCATGAGGATGAAAAAGGAGGCTGAAGAGCATGCTCCCATTCTTTAATGACATTTCCTAAACCTCATTATGTCTCCTAGAAGTTACACACACAATTTCTCTTATATCCTATCAGTCAGACCAAATAGTAAGATTTTATTATTACAGAAAAAAATCCAGGTATAAGTAGACAACTATTTCATAGGCTTCAACTCATCATGGGAAAAGGTCTTTAGGAAGGAAAGGAAAAGAATTCTTCAAGAAATGTTTGATGGGAGATTGGAACCTTAGAAGGAAGGAAGGAAGGAAGGAAGGAAGGAAGGAAGGAAGGAAGGAAGGGAAGGAGGGAGGAAAAAGAGGGAGTGAGGAAGGGAAGAGAGAGAGAGATTGAGAGTGAGTGAGAGAGAGAAAGAAAGTGAGGAAAAAAGAAAAAAAAAGACCCTTATTTTATATCTTAAACTGGTGATGAAGGACCATGTAGAAACCATGACTTTTATTCTGAAGGGAGAAGGTCTCTCTTCTCAACTCTATTTTCCATACCTCCATCCAATATAGGTGTTTTTCTTTCTGCTTGATCTCAACCACATATGGCACATGAAATACAAGCAGGAATTGTGTATGTTCAAAACTCTGACTCCTCTGGCTAATACTTGTCTCCCTCTTCTCCAAACTCTTAAAACACTTACAGCTTATATGAAGCAATACAATTAATTTACTGAACAAATATATATTGAGCATATGCTCTATGTAGAATGTTCTTCTAGGAGCTAAGGAAACATTAGTGAACAAAAAAGAGACACTTTTCCAAGTGTATAAAAATTAACAATGAATATGTAAAAGGATGGTTTGTGTTATACATTGGCAAAAGAGAGCGAGGTATAGGAGACTGGGAGTTCTGGGGGTGGGGACGTGAAATTTTTAAATAAGGGGCCTCATTGAGAGGATGGTATTTAAACAAAGGAGGCAAGAGAATGAACCACCCCGAAATCTGGGGGAAGAATGTTTCAGGCCAGAGAGGAAGAAGCTCAAACGTCTTGATATGGAAGTGTGCCCATCCCATGAATAGCAATGGGGTCTATGATCTGCCTGGCTCTGCCGGAGTGCCCAAGTGGGAGACGAGGTTAGAGACTAACTACATCACAGAGTGCTTAGTAGGCCATTTAAGGCTTTGTCTTTTACTCTGAATGAAATGGGAAGCCGTCGAAAGGTTTTGAGCAGAGGAGTACGATCTGTTTTAAGTGTTAGAAGCACCCTACAGCTTGCAAGATTAAGATCAGACTTTGGAGAAATATGAGTAGAAGTGAGAAGAGCAATTTGGAATCTACTGCAATAATTTAAGACAAAATTATATGCATTATATATAGAGAGTAGATAATGCCAACAGCATGAACTGACAGATTGGACATGGGGCGTGAAAGAAAAGGAGGACTCTAGAATGACATAAAGACATCTGAAGGATGGAGTTGTGATTTGGCTGAGATGGTAAGGTGGTAAGAAGCTTTGGGGGAAATTCCAGTAGTTCAGTCTTTTAGACATCCAAACGGAGGTGTTGAGTAGTTGTCTGAGTTAAGTGGAACAGCCTGGGCTCGAAATGTAAATGTGGGGATTCTTAGCATATGGGTGGTATTTACACCATGCTACTGGCTGAAATCACCAAGAGATTGAGTGCGGATAGGAAAAGAAGAAAAAAAGAAAAAAAAGAAAACCCATGGTTTGGGCTTGGGGGGTGGGGGTGTTTCCAGGTTGAGGGGAATAAAAAGAAGTACCAAAGGAGACTGATAATGAGCAGCTAATGAAGAAAGTTAAAAAAAAAAATGTAGAGTGATACTGCAGAAGCCAAGCAATGAAAGTGTTTCCAAGATGAGTGATCAACTGTGACAAAGGCATGGTGACAGATCACATGAGATGAGGACTAATCATTGATCGTGGATGTTAGCAACATGGAGTCTCTGGAGATCTTAACAAGAGAAGTTTTAGTGGAGGAGTGGGGGCAAAAACCTGGTCGAAGTGAGTTTAAAATAATATGGAAAGATACAAATTGAATACAAGGAATCATTTCCTGAAATGTTGCTATATAGAACAGTTTGCTTTCCCAAAATGCAAGAAGCAACAGCATGCTTGAATTATGACGAAAATGCTATTGAAAGAGAAAACTGATAATATAAGAACAAGAGCTGGATTGGAGCGTAAATAGTTCACTTGCAGAGTCCCAAGAGGGCAGAGGATTTGGATACAGAATGGGAGGTTGGTGAGTGGCCTGGTGAAGATAGTAGATGTTCTTCATGTCTTTAGCTAGTTTCTCATTAAGTCACTGATATTATGTTTATCTGTTAAGAGTATTTCTCCAGGCCAAAACCTGTCATGTATTCTTCCAACACCTGTCTAGCCAAGAGATGAGTAATTGTTTATTCAACTTTGATAAATAACATGGCAAACAGTCACTCCACTACTATCAGCGAATAATTATCTCTAAAAAACTTGAGACCAGAAGGGATCCTATGATAAAATCTTAAGTGTGATATTTACTGACAAAAGATATTATTGATAAAGTAGATTTTACCCATAGGTTTTTAAGGATTGATAAATCTGGTAACAGTTTTTAAAGTTCTACTCTTCTTGGTTTAAATGTTTTTTTTTTTCATTTTATTGTGAAATGTACTATACGTGGAAACATGGATAAAATATACATATCGTAATGTGAACCACGTCTAATTAAATAAATATAACATTGCCTTCCCTCAAATAAAGAAAGAAAGGACATCATCATTCCCTCAGGAGACTGAGGTTCCCTTCTCTGACCATTTTGCCCTTCAAGGAAACTGCCACCCAGACTTACACTAAAATCATTTTCATTTTCTTCATGGTTTATTGCCTATGTGATACAGTTTACTTTTATCTGTCTTTGAACATATTTGAATGAAGTCATATCCTTTTGTGTGTGATTTATTCAGGGAGTGAGTGTGTGGGTGTGTGTGTGTGTTTTAAAAAATGTTGACATTTGGAGCATCTGACTGAAGGCTATTTGGGAAAATACTGATATTTCAACATTCCTGAAAGTCTGGAATTCAAAATTTTAAAAATGCATACGAATGATATTATTAATAAATTAAAACACAAAGCACCTTTAAATGTGTATTTTCTATCCTTGTATAATACCACCTCTGACATACATTAAGTGTGTATATATATATGTTCTATTGCTGAGCTGTCAAATACTTTTGTGTATGTTTATCTCTGTGTAAATTCCACATTGCTTTAATTACTGTAGCTTTAAAATAAGGTTTGATATTAGGAAGAGAAAGTTCTCCCACCTGTCCTTCATTCAGAGTTCTTAACTATTTATGATCTGTTGCAATTTCATGTAAATTCTAAAACGTGCTTGTCAAGGTCTACCAAAGGGGGGAAAATGGCATTTTTATTGGGATTGCATAAATCTAAAGATCAGTTTTGAAGAGATGAAATATTTCCAATATTAAGGCAATTACCAGAGAGATAAGCAATAACCCTCCACTTCTATTATGAATTTGCTCATTTCTCATTTAGCCATATTTATTCGTATGTATGCATGTTTGTGTCTTAAAGCCATGTTATTTAGTCCACCTACATTTGGAACTGTTACATTTTTCTAGTGAATTAAATCTTTAATCATGATGAAATGACTCTCTTTAACTCAAAAAGTATTACTAGTATAAAATCTATTTAGTCAGTCAATATCTGCTTTCAGCAAGAGATTTGGTCTCAAAAACCTAGCCTATTACTAGAAACAGAAATCTACATTTAATTCCTAATCCTTCTGCCATTACTTGTTATAAATGGTGTAAAATAGAGAGATAGTTTCATTATTTTCTAAGGGCAGACTAGTCGCTCAGTGCTTTTCAGTGCTAATTTCTCTTTTCTAAGTAACTGGTCAGGTCATTTTGTCATATATCAAGATTCCATATACGAGTAAGTTTATTTCTGTACCCTGCTTGCTCTGTTGCTGAAACATATGTCAGCACATAGCAACACTGACAAGATATTAAGGAGTGACTGTGCCAAAATTTATGGGAAAGCTGGAACCAAGATAGCTACAAAGAAAGTACCATGTGATGAAGTGCCAATGGCATTTACCTTCAAAGGCAAACCTGGTGTGTAACTTTGGCAACCACAAGGGGGCAGGGAAGGGTATTAACTGGGTCAGAAGTCATGTCCCAAAGCCTTTCCAGGTGGAAAGTCAGATGGAAACTCCCACATCAATATAGGACTACAAAGATTTTAACATGGTAATATTGGTAAGAAGTAGGAAGAAGATGTAGAAGCAGATACATAATTACAGGCTCATTTGCATGTTGCTAAACATCATCAGGTATAGTTAGGATATACTTTTTCTATTTTATTAAGACTTTTATACTCTCTTTGGCCCCAAGCAATTGTCCACACACATAATCTCATTTCTTCTTTTTTTCTTTCCAGAATGACTTCTCTCCATTCTGCAATTATGTGTTCGTGATTCACTTGAGGGTAAGGAGTAAGTTTTTAATATTTCTAGTTTTAAATATTTTAAAACATTTTAGATTTTTCATCTTAGTGTTTCTTAAATATGAATGTTTATTAACTCTTTCATCTTTTTGTTACTGCAACTCCAGCAGAATCTCCAGTTGAGAAAATTTGGTGTTTTAGTCAAACCAAATTAACATTATGAGCTTTTAAAAAGCTACAACTGAATGCCAGTTATAACAATATATTATTTTTACTTCTTAGCTAAGGGGAAAGAGTTAGTGACAGAACCTTGGAAATAAAATTATTTCTATACATTGAAAGCAAATAAGTGAAACTGAATATGCTTATTTCATCCATAAAATTAGCCGTGCAGCTTCTGAATGCTTGAGCCATGGAATGAAACACCCAATTTCTTGAAAAGAGGCTTAAATATTATACCGACTATATCAACCTCAAATCAAAATTCTGATAAATCATTGTCATCTTCATGCTATAGATTCCCAAAGCTGTTCTCTCCACTGGGATTCTAGAGAAAACACCTAAAAATCATGGATATTTTAGCTTGCATCTGAAATTAAACATATTATTATTTTTCCACCCACATAGTCATTGAAAACTGCTTTAGGGCTAAATTTTTAAGAGAAGGATATTAAACTTAATGATCAAATCAGGTCCTCGATCAAGCTACTATCCCAAAGAAATGGTATTTTCTCTCCCCACATATGTGTAAGAGTTGTTTGCCTAATCAGATTTATTTTCTTGGTCTTTTCCCCCTTGTTTCTTTTTAATCAGAACATTAACATCGTTTTAAGTTTTTGTTTTGTTTTGTTTTGTGTGTGGTTTTTTTTTACACATCTTACCTTATTTTCTTAGGATATTCAGCTAGTGGTGGAGGAGAGAGAAAATAATTCACGAAAGAGCTAATTGCTAAGCTACCTTTCAAATCATACTTTCACACATCCTGAAAATCCACATTCCCAGCTCATCCTTTTTTTCTTGATCAATATTTCCTTCCTTTTTTATGATTCTCAATATGAACAGCACCTGCATGAACATTTCTGTTTGCAGAAACTCACATAGATTTCATTATATAAACGATACGTTGTGCATACACGTGGATATCTTTTTGTTTAATTATGTTTACATAGAGGCTTTCATGTAATAAAATAAAAAAGTAAATCGATTCTACATTTGGCTCCTTGCCTAATTTATTTTATTACTACCTTATTTTATTTTACACCCAGACACAAGTTTGTTTTCATGGCTCAGATAAAGAAACTGGACACGCAGTTCCCTTCTGTCGGAATTTGGTCTCATTTATGTGACACCACCCAGATTACCTCCACCCCTTCCTTACCACCACCCCAATACTCACCTAAAGTGAGTTAAAATATTTATTGGGTTATGAGAGTAAGGATTCTTTTTTCTAAAATTTCATATAAAATAATGGTGCAGTATTGGTCGTGACCAACAGAGTCTAAGGCTCCTTTGTAACCACTAAATGTAGGAAAACCCACAAATTACTGTTGGAGAGGGGTTGGCCTTGAGTTCTGGCTTCAATGACCCTCTCCCTCTAGATTCAAATACCCTGCATCTGTGTAAATAAACATCTCTAGGTGTATGGTAAGGGAATATTTAGCACGAATATGTTTCATACAAAATTAGCAGCAAAGAAAAACTTTAGACTAGTAATTACATGAAAAAAAATGTAAGCCATTAGTGTAATTAAGATGTTTCTTCCTTTTCACTTAAACAGGTAGACTATGATCTATCATTCTTTTGCATGCATACTCTCATTGATTGAATTTCCAATGTACTAATTTTTTTCTTCCTTTCATGAAGATTTATAACGATACTTATATTCTGGCAAGAAGCTAAAGTCTAGCATTAAATGTTTATTGGTTATAAACACTAAGTTTAGAGTTGAGTTTCTGCCAACGGGATCTCGGAAGCCAATAGATAAGCTTCTTACTTAGGAGGTACTAGCTAAAAGTCTCATGGTTAAGCCATAAATAGAAAGGAAGTGAATACGGACAACATAAAGCTGAGTCATTTGGCTCTAGAGAGTATGTCTTATAGCTTTCGCAATCATTTTCCCTTTCTTGGTTGTTCCTTTTCTCTTCCTAGTTTCTGATGTCAAAACTACCTTTTGAAAGCAACACTGAAAATTCTAGCGTGGGGCTCTGTTAGTAAGGCAGTAACTCATGAATGTATGTATTCAAGAAGGTGCTCATGGCTGTAGTCTGGTCTGTCATCTTCCTTTTGAATTCTTGTAAATAACTGTATCTTAACACCTTTACTGTTTTGGAAGTGATGAAAAAAGTAACCTCAACTCAACAGCATTTTGGACATTATCCCCAGATACATCAGAAACTCACAGCCTACAAATTTATTCCACTCTTAATAGAAGAAATGGAAGTACACATTATCAATTTGTGTCACTAGAAGACTTTCAAGTAATGGTACTGGAGAGAGTAAGAAAATGTTTCCAAGATGACAGAGAAACCATCTAAACTGCATATACACCTTTCAGACTCAGCTTGGACCGCCAGTATGGTCAAAAGCCTTCTAGGATTTCTTATTTCCAAGAGAATCACAACAGAGGTCAGCCACACAAGGCTAGAGAGGTCGTCTGCTATAGCCTTCTCATTTACAAGGGAGGCAACTGAGCCCCTTAGAGGTAAAGGTGGTGGGAGGATCAGAGTTGGTGGTAGACCAGAACTAAAATTCAACTCTTTTGACTCATCAGCCAGCATTCTATCACATTTGTTCTTTCTGTTCACAAATAGTCCCTCATACTGCTTTCACAACCCCCTACTTGTATTTCAAGACCCATCAAAACCTTGCCCCATCTAACCGCTTTATTCCATTTTCTATTAGTCTCACAACATGAACATTTTATCACCATCAAGCTGAATTTCTTGCTTCTCTCTATCCTGTGCTAGTGACCAACCATCTCAGGTGGCCAGGACTTGCCCTAGTTTTAGCACTGAAAATCCTGCATCCTGTGGACCTTTTCAGTTCCACGCAAATTGGCTCAGTTGATCACTCCACCACATACACTACTTAGGTACCACTGCCTTAATCTTCTTATCTGCAATTTTCTTTCCCCATTGCCCAATTTTCACGATGACCGAAGAAGCTCAAACGCCATTTCCTTCAGGCAGCCTTTAATTCTTATCCTCTACTTTTCTATGGTTCTTAAATCATGCTTCACACAAGTAAACTTTTAATTAAAGGCTAGCCTGCCTTGCCTGAGGATTATTCAGGACACATCATTTTTCCTTCACAAAGTGGACTCTAACTTATTATCGAATGGAGTTTGCTTCAGGGAAGCACTGCTGTGAGGTAGGCACTGCGCGGATACTTGGTCTCATTTCTAGCGTCAGACTCTGTGAGGTTGGTATTATATTATTGCATCTATTTTATATAAATCAATGAAGTTCAGACAGCCTAGTATGTGACCACAATTCAAACCCAGGTCTATCTGGCTCCTTCCGCTATACCACACTTACTGCATAGGAAACATGTTTAATGTTTTGAATGTCTCACGGCTTTTAACAAAGTGCGGAACCTCAAGTACATTCTCAAGAAATATTTGCTGTTTTGTCCTAATTGCTTTTCCATTTAGATCTACAAAGCCATGGTAATAATGGCAGGGGAGGTAGTTTTATTTATTTATTTTTTTAAATAGTAAATCATAGAAAATGTGCCTTTTATCCAATTGAAGCAGAGCTGTGTTTCATAGACTGTGTTCTAATAATCATAAATGAGTTTATTCTCTGTGTCTTATTCTTTGAGATTTAAGAATCAGGCCATAAATGATCAATGTCCTCTCTCTATATATATAATTTAAGTCTTGTCATCATTTTGACTTTCTCTGGCTTTCTTATTTTTTCCTTTAAAAAAAAATCTTTAGATCTCCACTACTCAGGAGAGTAGCCACTACCTCAAGTGTGGCTACTGAGCCCTTGAAATGTGGCTTGTAAAAGTGAGACATTCTGCATGTATGGAAAACACCGCAGATTTTGAAGATAAAATAAAAAAATAAGAATGTAATATAGTTCATTAGTGATTTTTTAAAATATTGATTACAAGTTTAAATGATGATATTTTTAATATATTGGATTAATATATATTTATATAAAATATATTTAATACATATTTTAATATATTAGATTAAGTAAAACATTAAAATTGAATTTTGCCTGTTCCTTTTTACCTTTAAAAATTTTGGCTACCAGAACATTTAACATTACATATGTGGCTTTCATTATGGATCTATTGGGTACCATTACTTTAGATGATATCTGGAGACATAGGGTGATGAATACTTTTTATTCATTTTCCTTTGAGAAAATCCCATATTTTAATATAGTTTAGAATTTTTCCCGATAAAATTATATATTTAAATATTATGGTAGGTGTTTAAATTAATAAATGTCAACATATGTCCCTACACACAATGAGACAACTTTTTTCCTGATAAGTAATTAACAGTAAAAGGGAAGTTATGTAAATCACATGGACATAAGTGTGACAGTGAAATTTTAATATTGTTTTTGAGGCCTGCATCATGATATTCAAAGATATACATTTAATAAGCCTCTTTTTACTTTGAATTCCTATATGTTTGCTGTGGAACTGAATTTTAACCAAACTGATAGCAGAGAAAAACAAGACAAAACAAAACAGAAAAAACATTCATAGTCACTGGGAAAACACAACACACTTTTTTGGGGAATACTGCACAGTTCAACTATCTTTTCAGAACTGGAATCTGTGATACCCGGATCTGACAAAGTTCTAAGTCCTGTAAAGCATTCTCTTATCAAAGGATGGCAGTAAATTGCTTTGTTAAAGCTCTTACAGGAAGCAAAATAGAAAAATGCTCCACCCTCTTGCAGCTGGTGTGATTTAGAAACTACGAGTAAATGTACGAATTATTTCTAAATGAGGGAGCTTTCCATAGTTCCACTTCCAAATCCTAGCCAACAGACTGACAGAAGAGGTAGCAGAGAAAGGGGTCAGTGGGTATGGGTTCACTGCATGTGCGCACACACACAAAAGTACAGCCGACCCTTTGGTCACCGAATAAGTGCCTATTGTAGGCTGGGATTTCCGGTTCCGGGAGCTCAGCAGAGTACCTATTTTAATAGCTGAGGGGGCACAGAGTTCAATAGTGCAAAGAGCGGCCACCTTTACAGAGTTTCTCCATTTTTATTATTTCAATCTCTTATGTAGGAGCCTCCAAGGAAAATGAGGTTCCTTGATTTAAAAAAAACAAAAAAACCAACAACAAAAAACACCCCGAAAACCTGAGTGTTACAGGTGTAGACTTGAGTCACTAAAGAAACGATGACTATTAGAGTCATAAAATGATTCTTAAACACTTAAAAATATTCCTTGGAGCCGAGAGCTGGCGCAGGCATTAAGGGAGGCGCGCCGCCGTCAGGCCCCACAGCAGCCTTATCAGCAGGGTGGCATCTGGCATTTTCCTTAGGGACGTGGTCACGTCACTCAGGCTCTTTGATCTCAGAACAGCAGAGAAGCATTCATATTTGCTTTTCTCTTGCTCGGCACCTAAAAATTACTCTCAGCACACTCATAAAATCATTGGTGATGATAACTTCCTGAGGATCAAACACTCTGAGAGTATTTCCACAAATAAACGTAATATTAACAAGACGTCATCTTTATCTTTCCGGAAGTGGCTGATACAACAATCTAGATTTACCATGAGCATGAATACTATAGAATTTCTGATTTAAGTGTTGAGGGGCATTTGGTATCTGCCACCAGCCATTAGGCAGTGAGCCTCTTTTGCAGGAGTAATAGGAAGCATAGACATTTCCTGAGTGCTTACTGTGTGACAATCATGCTGCTTGGCCCCCTACCTGCACTATTTTAGTCAATTCTCATGATGGACCGATGATAAAGTCCTATTATTGTCTCTATTTTAGAGATGAGAGAATTGGTTTCAGAATTTCAGAAATTGGCCTGTGGTCTGCCTTTAGTAACGGCAGAAGGTATGTGAGCCAGAAAGTGGCGGTTCCACCTTGGGCAGGCATCGGCACACTGGGCCAGCTTATGAAATCACACATCTGCAGGCCAGCATGAGGAATTTGGACAGAGTGCCTTGAGATTGGGTCTGGTTATCTGATAAATGTACAAGGTCCTCAAGGAATCTGATGTAAATAAGAGCGTCAGAAGAATTGACCTAACATCACAATTTCCCTGCCACCGACATGCTGCAAGAGATGGACTGCTCTTGACTCTGATTTAGTTTTTTCAAAGACTTAGTGATTAATGGGGAAGCCTCTCCTTCTTGGCAATGCGGTCAGCAGTTGCTTGGCTTATGGGCTTCTTCCTCTTGGCAGAACTCAGTGTTTGCCTTGTCTACCAGCCTCCTTGTGTGGAGAGATTAGTTATTTATTTCTTAGTCTTGGCTTCAGTGATTCTGCTGATAGGACTCATGCCAGAGAATGAGTGTGGACCTTCGTTTTCAAAGTAGAGGCTCTGGCTGCTCTATCCAAATGATACTCTAGCTCAGTCCTCAAAAATCCACAGAAAGCCTTTTCAACAATTTTTACATACCTAGTTCCAGCCCCCACTTCCTTTTCCAGTCTGAAGAATGGATAAAATTCCTAAGCCACCTAGTAGGGTAGGAAAGATTAGAAATAGGGGGGTACAATACAGAAGGAGGGAATAAAGTTGGTCACTTCTGGCCTCTCTCCAGCTTCCCTCACTCTGTTCTTTGAGATTTAGAAGTGTAGTGGGTTTAGATTAATGTATTCTTGGCGTTGTTTCCTGTTTCAAAGAAAGAGGAGGGATGTCAACGGTGTCTGATATCAAATAATTTAACCAGAAGGGTAGGTAAGCGAAAGGAAAGAAAGGTCTAGGCTCATTTTTCAACAGGTAAAATTAAAAAAAAAAAAAAGGAAAGCTTTAGATATCATTCATTTTGATCCAAGGCATGTTGACCAAACACCAACTAAGTACTTTGAAATGTTCTCACTATATTGTGGGTTGGAAATAAATGGTATTGAATGAATTTATTATTGAAGGCATTGTGTTGTATACAAACAGAATGAAAGCTGGCGCCTGCCTTTAAGAGAAGAGTTTTAATCAGTTATGGGAGCAATGCAAAACTTCCGTGCAACTAGCTTCAGCTTAAGGCAGATTGTGACAGAGTAATAGAGGCAGAGGGTGTTGTGAAGTTACAATAGGCAGAGAATTAGTATTGATCAGGGAGAGTAGATGATACAGGAATTGGCTTCTTATGTTCACCCTGGCTCTCATAGAAGCTTCACAGACATGTTCTCCTAGAGCTGTTCATGCACCATGCTGACAGAGGAGAGAAGAGCACTGCAGAGAGATGGTGAGGGTGGGAGGAAGCAGGGTTAGGGGACAGGCTCTCAGGAAAACTTTAAAAAGTCTGTCACCAAAAGGATATGGTTGTGACCTTCTGGGTTGTATAGGGGCAAAAAAGGAACCCAAACAAAAGTGCAGAAGATCTGTTCTGATCTAAACTAGGTGTCAGCTGTCTGATCCCATGGGTTGACTGAATGTACTAGTTTCCTAGAGCTGCTGTAACAAAAATACCACACACCAGGTGGTTTAAAACAACAAAAAATTTTTTTCCTCACAGTCGGGGCTAGAAGTCTCAGTCGAAGTGTCGGCAGGAAGAATCTATTCAATGCCTCTCTCCTAGCTCCTGGTGGTTGTGTCAATCTTTCATGTTCCTTGGCTTATAAACATACCACTCAAATTTCTGCCTCCATCCTTACATGATGTATTCCCCTGTGTGTCTCTGTGTTTTCACACGGCCTTCTTATAAAGACACCAGCAACTGGACTTAGGACTCACTCCAATCCAGTATGGCCTCATCTTAGCTAACTATCTGTGAAGCTCATTTTTAAGTAAGGTCACTTTCTAAAGATCCAGGGGGACATGAATTTTAGGAGAAAACATGATTTAATCCACCGGGCCGCGTTTTTGATACAGCTGTATAAAGACATTACTGTTTTTGATAATTTCCACAGTTCTGTAAAACCTCAGCAGAGAAGAACAAGGAAACTTAGAAATGAAAGCTGATTGGAATCAAAGAGATGAAAGCCCTTATCAGGGGTCTGTGGAATCAGGAAGTCTACTGGCCAATCATGAGCCCACTGTAGGAAGATGGGAGGAATCTATGTTTCATAAGACCTGGCAAAGGGGAGATTGTTGTCAGGTAAGTAATCGCCCTACTCTTTGATGTAGAAATTTTGGTCCTTTCTATCCTCAGACAGGTTGCTTCTACGTTCCTGTTTCCAAATTCCAATGGTTCTGAGGTTCACTGACACACCTAGCATATATATATGTGTGTGTGTGTGTGTGTGTGTGTGTGTGTGTGTTTTTCATCCATTGTGAGAGAAGGTCAAGCAGTATTCAGTTGTGTAATTATTTTTAGCAACACTGAAGACAAAACTAATATAAACATGGGAATGGGCTCCTGACCTGGGTATTAAAGGATGGAGAGGATTTTGTAAGTGGAGATGGAGGAGGCCCCCAGCTGAAGGAGCGGCATAGTTTCAGATGTGAGAAGGTGAATGTTTTGTTCGGTTTACAGATTGTCCAGTTTGGCCAAACTGTACTCACATAGTCAGATCAAATGGGACACGACTCTGAAAAGTTATGTTGGGGTCAGATAGTGAGTAGCTTGGCATAACAGGTTCAGAAAGGAATTTGATATCTTTTATATAAAGAATAGATCGCGTCCAAGATCTTTAAGCAAGGGGGTGACATGACCAGGCCATGTGACGAATGCATTTGGGAGGGAAAAGGTTGAGGGTGAAGTCATCTTTCAGTAAGGATTTGAATAAGCCATGTGAGAAGGACTGCGTATTTGCACTGGGACACTGGTTATGTGAATGGAAATAAGATGCTGTAGAGAGACTTCAGAAGCAGAAATCATACACTTTGATGATAAGGCATTGAGAGAAAAGTTCAAAAATCACTTGGACTTCTGGTTGGATAGAGAGAATGATAAGACAAATAACAGCATAATCAAGAGAAAGAAACCGAGGTGAAAAGCACGCTTTTGTTGGTTTTCTTTGTTGCTTGTAGGAAAGATCATTTGATTATAGATCTATTGAATTTATGGTGCCAGTAAAACATCCATATAGAGATATTTACGTGAAAGCTGAAATATAAAATCTGGACCTTGGTAGAAATGCCTCGGTTCAAATGTACTTTGGTAGAAGAGGGTGTGAAGGGAAGACAAGGGAGATCCTGGGACTGAAACCTCAGTAAAAAACCTACATAGAAAGGCAAATCACAGATGGAGCCAATTAATGAAATGAAATGATTACAGACAGTGAAATCTAGAGGATGAATCCCAAAATATCACATCATAGGACATGCGGGAGGATTTCCGGTTGTTTCAGATGCCAGTGGGGTCAAAAGAACTGAGTGGGAGACAAGCCTTGTCACTTATCTTTCAGCGCCTGTGCATCTCGTTGTCCATGTTGGAGCCACAGCTTCTTGCTCACCAGTGAGCAGCTCTGACACCACTTTCGGGAGCAACATGCGATGGCGTATCTGACTGTGGAACACCACAGAGCACATGAGATATGCAGGAGATGGCAGTTTGAGAAGAAAGTGAGGTGGAAGGAGGTTTTATCTGCTTTTCCTTCAGGGTGTGGAAAGATTAGAACATGTGTGTATATGGGTGCCTGGGTGGCTCAGTCCATTGAGCTTCTGACTCTTGATTTCGACTTAGGTCATGATCTCAGGGTCATGAGATCGAGCCCCATGTTGGGCTCTGCACTCAGCAGTGAGTCTGCTTGGGATTCTTTCTCTCCCTCCGCCCTTCCCCCCTGCTCTCTCTCTCTAAAATAAATAAATACATCTTTAAAAAATAAAAGAACATGTGTGTATACTGAGCAGGAGAAGTCTGGAGACCAACTGGAAAACAGAAGAGCCAGGTTATATGGAAGCAAATGGGACGTTAGAGAATGGAAGGTAATTTGGAGGTAATAGGAAAAGAAGGAATAAGCCCAGGTAAAAATATGGTTTCAAAAAACAATAAGGGTATTATATACATTTACATACACACACATATATGTGTGTATGTGTGTTTATTTAAAATAAGAACAACACCAAAAACTAACAAGAGAAAGAACTAGAAAAGACTGATTTAAGAGAGAAATTCTGTGATAGAGAGGTGAAACACAGCAAGATGTTATAATGGATGGATTTTCTTTTGTCAGTAAGTTGAAATAGGAGAATCAAGGAAGTGAGGGATGAAATGAAAGTGGCTTCTGGTGATAGCATGTTTAAAATGCCTGTCACTGGTTCACAACTGGGAACACAGCCAGATGAAGCTCAGGGGGGTCAGAAGGACTGGGGAGAGGAGGATAAGGTAAATGACTAGAAGTTTCCATCATGATTATGAACAAGTTCAGTTGGAGTGGAAAACCGGGAAGGGGAAAAAAGAGAATGTGATGAGACACATACAGCATTTAGATCAGCATATGGGTATTTTTAATATTTTTATGTTTTATAGAAATGGTATCAAGACGTTCATTTTTAAATTTGCTTTTTAAAATTTGCATGAGCCCAGCTATGGGCCATTCCAGGAAAATAGACACCTGGCATCAGGCAAGCCCAGGAGACAACTCCAGCACAAAGAGACCTGACCAAATGGGCTAGTGCTAAGTAGAGAATCAGTAAGATTGGTTTTACTGGAATTTGGCCAAAGAAATAGAGATAATCCTGCCAGTTGTTACTACGAGCAAGATGGAAAAGGTCCACCTAGAGGAATCAAGATAGCACAAAGAGAGATCATCCCAGACATGGGAAGAGATGCCAGTGGTTCTGTGTCATTCTGATTCATGTGTATCCTTAAAATAAATCCAGTCTTCCAGGGAGCCCAATTAAGTAGCCAATCCTGCATAACATGGTTAGAAATAAGTACATGTAGAGCAAGGGACCACATAAACTTGATGAGTTCCATGAATGGACACTGCTGAAGCTAATTCCCCCATGTGTTCATCTCCTACGGGAATCTGGACCATCCTTCATCACCTTTGTGACCATCTGCCACAACTTCTAGACAACTTGTTAAACGTAACACACCTGACCAGAGTTTCGAATATGCAACAAGAATATGGCGGTGTCTCCTTATCATAACTGTTCCCATTCTTTGGAGGGTAATTAATAAAGCTGCTGAGCACTTATCTGAATCATTTTCTTTCATGTTGAAAACAAAAAGTACATTCCTTCAGCATCGTACAGATTTGACTTGCTGCTCGCTAAGCTATGATGTGGGTGTACAGAATAGACTGAATTAACTCCCTTGGCAAAGCTAATAGGGACCTGGAGCATTTGGTTTTTGCTTGCAAAGTGATACATCTGTAGTATTCCAAAGAGAGGCAAAGAAAAGTAGAGGCTCTCAGATTTCTTTCTTTGTTCATTTCTGCTTCCTGTTGGATGTTGGGAGGGGTTGACCAGCCCCTAGGGATTAAGACATTCAAAGTGGTCAGTAATTTCCATAATAGGATTCCGTGATCAGATTCAAAAGCAAAGAACAACTAATAGGAGAGGATAAGAAGGATGAATGACTGACTGTCTAAGGCAGGCTCTCAGAGCTGGGAAACGGGAATTTTGAAGAGAGCATTTTGTTTGTCCTCAAGTCATACACAAATACTAGACACTATTGAAAGGAGGAAGTCTTGATGTCTTAATGCATTTATGGAATAATTTCGATTCCAATAGTGGGCTACAAAATTGAAAGAACAAGAATGACATTTTAAAAAGGAGAAAAATGGAACTGGGAAAAAATGCAGCATTCAGCTGTTGGAACACATTTTTGGAAGAGCAACTGGAGCTCTGAGAGTAGGCAGGAAGAAAGAACTGAAGGCCAGATTTCTTCCTGAGTTTGACTTTTAATGAATCAGTAATGTGTAGAGTCATGTTTACAATATTTTCTGAGAAAGGTATTAGCTTACTTCTTTCATGGAAAAA
Source organism: Ursus maritimus (assembly GCF_017311325.1). NCBI lineage: Eukaryota > Metazoa > Chordata > Mammalia > Carnivora > Ursidae > Ursus > Ursus maritimus. The sequence goes on along the minus strand of NW_024424897.1, from coordinate 9,557,511 downwards.
AATACTAAATAAGGGATTTAGATTGAAATTCAATCTCTTTTTCTCTCTCCCCCTCGTTTCTTTCTTCCTAATATATATCTTTACCCATCTCAGACTCACCGTTTGTCCTCTTGACTGCATTTCATGGTTTTATGTTTTAGACAGCGATGTAACAACACTAATACTTCCAGTGTAGAGGTTAACGACAGACCACGGAGTCAGACAGACCAGCTTCACTTCCCCAGCCCTTGTTCTCTGTTAAGTCACTTACACTTCTGAGAATCAGGTTGTGTTTGCTTTCTTTTAAGACTATTTTTTAGAGCACTTTTGGGTTTACGACAAAATTGAGAGGGAGGTACAGAGATGTGTCCCCGCCCCCACACCTGCTTAGCCTCTCTTATTACTGATATCACTCACCAGAATAGTACCTTTTAAACAATCAAACAAACAAACAAACAAACAAACAAACAAAAAAACAAAAAAACAAGGACGAACCTATATTGACCCATCATAGTCACCCAAAGTCTATAGCTTACACTCTTGGTGGTGTACATTCTATGGGTATGCACAAAAACATAATGACATGTACCCGTCATTATAATATCATACAGAGCAGTTTCACTGCCCTAAAAATGTGTGTGTATAAATACAAGAAATAAAAGATTTGAAAATCCATATTTGAAAAAAAGAGGATATTAGTAGCATTACCCTATGGGGTTGTTATGAGATTAAATGTGATCTACGTAAAGCACTTAGCAAATAAAAAATGTTAGTGTTACTTTATTATTGATGATATTTAAAAACTGAATTTTCCCTCCTGTGTCCCATTTGTCTTTCCTGTGCCAGAAGCAATTGCTATAATGAATTTGGTTTATTACCTTACAATCTACAATAAAGTTATGAACATACATGCATTTTTTATCATGTCTCTGTATGCGCATGTATACACACACACGGTGCTTTCTCTTTTACATAAATAATAATGTTCCTTTCCTTCTGTAACTTAATTTTTCACTCAATTTAGTTTTTGAAAATTATTCATTCTGATATATATGTCTCTTGTTCATTTCTTTTAAGTGTCATACATTATTCTGTCATATAAAAATCCCATATTTCATTTGCCTTGTACCTTTAGGTCATTTCTGACTTGGGGCAATTATAAGCAGAGTTACCATGAGTATTCTCATGCACGTATCAAGGTGGCTGAGTGTTTATTGTTGTTTTTATAAACTATACCTAGAATTGGACTGAGTTATAGGCATGCACGTTTTCAATTTGGCTGGATATTTCCACATTCCTTCCAAAGTGGTAGTATCAATTTATGCTTCAGTAGTTTGTGAAAGTTCCTGCTTTCTGGTCATGAATGATAATACCACGCTTCTTAATTTTTGCGGTTTTGTAAAATAGCATTTTTTTTGTTTTGATTCACATTTCCCTGATTGCCAGTTAAACTGAACATCTTTTCATATTATTTGAATATTTGAGTTTATTGCTTTTGAAATGCTTTTTCAAATATTTTGCCTAATTTTTCTCCTGAGTTATACGTCATTTTCTTACTGACTTGTTGATCTTTATACTGAATCCTACTCTCCTATTGGTTGTGGATTATGTTAATTTTGGTTATGGTATCTGTGGTTATATGGCCATATGTGTTTCGCCATAGCCATATTTATTCATCTCTTGTTCGTATGCTTTAAGCCTTTTCTTGAAATTGTATTTCGATATAGTTTTATGCAATTCCAATGGTTGTCAAAATCTAGCATGCATAACCATTGTTTGGAGAGCTGGTTCAAAGGACAGAATTCCTGGCCTCACTCTCTTGAAGACTCAGGAATTCTAAGGTAAAGTGTGTGCACAGTAAGTTCTTTAAAAAAAGATTCTCATGCAAGGTGATCTGCAAACATACTTTAGAAAATGCTGGCATGTGCCACATTGGAATTACCATCAGTCATGAGACCAGGAGACTGCCCTCCATTGAATCATTTTCTTTCTTTTTGACATTTTATGAAAAATTTTTGGGGATTCTGTCTGAAGCAGCTGCGGATCTGGGGAAATGCATGGAGATAAACGTGCAGAATCGCTCTGGTCATGATGAGGGAATACTGACTTTTTTCAACCCTTCCTAGTGTTTCTGAAACAAGGAAGGGCAGATCCGTGTCATAACAAGAAGTATGGACAATTAAAAGCAAAATCCCACTAAGGCGTATTTTCTTTATTTTATTCATGTCTTCTGATGAATTTTTTTGAAATGAACAATAAATACAGCACAGAGTGCTTAAGACACGAGCTTTTAATGAAAACAGTGTAAGGGATAAAGAAAAGTTGAAAAATAGTATGAAAATTTGGGGCACTGTAAGTTTTTTTACCCCCCTAACTTTAAGGAATTTAAGAGAGATCGGACTTAGGCCTTTTTCTTGTTCTCAGCCAGATTTATTTCCCTTTTGTATTTATGTGCAATATCAAATGTTTTAATGTTGTGGGTTTGTTCTGAACTCCATTAATAAAGTGGCTTCCTGTCTTAGCTTAGGTAAGCTATTCACCTAATTTAGGAAATAACTGATCCATGTTTTGAGACAAAGCTCTTTTGTTTAAAGGACTTTAAGATTAGAATGACAACCAAGGGACATTTGACCCAAATCCCAGAAAGTCCTGAGAATGGATTTTCTCTGTTTAGCACATTGCTGCAGTTGAAAACATTAAAACAGAAGAGAAATGTCCAGGAGAAAAGCTCCCATTTACCCCGCTGAAGTAGTAGAACTGATATTTCTTTCCAACAGCCTTTGTTTATACTCCTCAGAGGAATAGATGAATTCTAGCTAGGTGTTTTGGTCAGTTTTATTAGGAAGTTGACTCAGGTCTGTATTGCTTTTAGAAGCCAGACAGAGGGCAGGAGTCCTACTCACAAATCTTTAGGAAGTGTTGAAAGCTGAGTCATTTCAGACGTGTAAATCCTGCTGCAACAAACAGTGCATATTTGCTTATTTTGGACAGATACAGAAAGAAAAAATTAGATGTGAATTTAATATCAAAATGGAGGCCAAATGAAATGGATGAAAAGACAGGCATGGGGGCAGGGAAAGACCTTTTTCTGCTCTTCTGTCCCCCTGCTTTACCTTAAATAATCCTGCCTCTCCCCACCCTTGCCTCACTCTCAGCCATCAGAGGGAATCAGCAGCGAATTCCCAATCACACGTGAATCCATACAGTAAATTATATCATTGGAGAAAGGTGTACCCTCCACTCTAGAGCAAATGTTACCTTTACCCTGAGAATGGTCAAAATATTCTAAAAATGAACAATGTCTAAAGATAAATGACCTATCTCTGCTATATTCCAAGTTGATTGTAAAGATAATGGAGATAATGTGTGTGTGTGTGTGTGTGTGTGTGTGTGTGTTTTAGAAAATCTGTGATCAAATGAGTAAATAAAAGAAGGCTTTCAAATAAAAAATTTAGTTATTACTTTTATCTCAAAGACCTCAAAAATATATGCGTAGGTTTGTCAACAGCCTTTCTAAAACATAGAATTTCTGTTTCATAACTCGCTTGACAGAAAACTTTTGAGTGATTTGTTTCCACAGCCATAGAGAGCCAGGGTGTTAAATGAGGACTAAAATGCAGGGGATCTGACTCCAATCTGGCCGGCTCAGACCATTACACCATGAGCGGCCACATGCCTCACCTTGCTCCTGAACTTTGACAGTAAATATTTGACTGGTAGAGCTGGTGAGGACCTGAATAGTAAATATTTTACGAGGGGAAATGGGAACTCTCCTTTGCTCTGTCCTACCCTCACATTAAACATATTAATTTATATTAACTGGGAACCAGGTAATTCTCTATTTACCCTGTCAATAATTAGTCATTATTTTGAATCCTCAATCCTGCTTCTATCATAAATGGGATGCATTTTTTTTTTCTTTTGGCCAGATTGGGATAAATCTACAGAAGCTAATGGAGCACTCAGCCCTCGACTAAGAAAAATCAGGAGCCTCAGATAATACATACTGCGCGTGGATGACTGATTATCTGATAAAACGGAGAATGATCAACAGAGTAATCTTTTCTCCACCTCCTCCTTCCCATCAAACATCTTTCCTTAAGGACTTAGTAAGTGAGATCCTGGGCTGCTGATTCCCTGCCTATCCAGGTTTTAGAATAATACTTGGCGGACTCTTTCCTCTTTTCCTCTGAGGGGCAACAGCTGGTTTTCATTATGCATCAGATTATGATACACACCGAAAAGAAAATGGTCACAACGAATAAAAAGGGAGTTCTGGTAATACTGTGGTTTGTTCCTGGGGGTGTCAAGGTGAAGAATCCATCCTGTTCTTCAGACCACTGTAAACTTAATCCATTTCATTATACACACGAATGAAATTCTGTAGTGTTTTCTTAAGAACCTCTGTCGCTTTTATTTACTGTGGGAGAGGCCCCTTGGTTTTTCTTTCTTCTTCCTTTGGTAGAACGCTAATGCATTTTATATGCTCTTTCATCTCGGTCCCAGTTCTGTCAATATTTGAGCTTATCTTAAAACGAAGAACTCCAAAGGAGGGTCAAAGAAAGTAAATTCTCAGTCCGGAAGGCAAATAACAATTATTTCATTAAACATCCAAATCACAAAGTACCCCTTGGACCAGTTGTAGATATAAACAAAAGGGAGCAGTTTCCCCTAAATCCCTCTCTTGGTGATGAACACTTAAGAAGTCCCAAGTTTTCTAATATGGGATTAACTTTCCCCAAAATGTATTGTTCTGCTTACAAGTTCAGTGACAAGGAACACTAAGCGTGCTGATCTCTGCATGCAATTCTATCTTTGGAGTGGCTCTTTCTGAAGATGACAGGTGGGTAGTAGGGACCTAGGTCACGGTCCCAGGTTGGCCTGCTGTGGTTTCCTCATGAAACACCGCTGAGAGAGCAGCACGGCACCCCACATCTTCCACATGAGCCAAGCAATTGCGATTGCCTTTTGGTCCTTCACACCGTGATGCTGACAGAAATGCAGACGCGAGTTGAATCCATGATTCTGGATCCCACTAGGGCTGTCACAGCTGCTTGAAAATGTTTGAACCATTTCCTATGAGCTTCCACTTGTAAACTTTGGCCATTGTGTTCTCTTAATAAAGTGAGCCCGACCTCAGGCGCCTGGGGGTCTCAGTCGGTTGAGTGGCCAACTCTTGGTTTCAGCTCAGGTCATGATCTCAGGGTTGTAGGATGGAGCCCTGTATTGGGCTCCGCGTGGAGTCTGCTTATCCCTCTCCCTCCCTCCTACCCCTCCCCCTGTGCACGCGCACGCGTTCTCTCTCTCACTCAAATAAATGGATAAAAATCTTAAAAAAAAAAAAAGTGAGCCCAATCTTAACAAAAGCATTGCACAAAGACACATTTTGGTTTCCCATACTGTAGCTGCTTAAACAACAGGAGGATGGCCAAGCGTGGCGGATGGCATTTGCTGTTAAGTGGGGTGTTCACATTCTCCCCAGGGCAGGAGAATGCACGCACAAGGGAAAGCATATAAGCAAACATATACTATCCAAAATGGAGGTGGCCAGTGGTTCTCACATACCCCCTTCCCTCTGGGTTCTAGCAGGGATAGTAAAGAGCTGCAAACATGCTTTGAGCACAATTACTTAGGGGGTTGTTCATCTGGACAGTGTGAAAACTTGGTTTGTCTTCAGATTCCGCACCCTGAGGACAGATTCCACACACGACAGTGGCTCTTTCCCCTTCTTGTTTCAGCTTTTACGCCACTGGAGACCCTGGCTCCATCCTGCTGGGAAGCAATTAGTGCTGAAGGAATGACAGCCAACACACAAGTGGAAGGGTTGTGAGGGTGGGGAGCAAAAAAAGGGGGAAAAAAGAAGGAAGGGGCCATGGGGGAACTAAATCAAGGAGACTGAAGGTGGGGCAGCTTCCTCTGGATGCTGCTAATGGAATAGCCATCTGGGTACCCCAAAGGTAAGCAGTAAGAGATTGGATTTGCGTAAAAAACAAAAAAAGTCAAATCTCATAGAAGAGCAGAGAGCAGTGCTGGCCGGTAGAACTTTCTGCAATGAGGCAATGTCCCATAATCTGCATTATCCAAAGTAGTGGCCGCCAGCCACATGTGGCAAGTGAACATGCTCAATGTGGCTAGTGCCACCAAGGAAGTGCCAATTTGGGGGTACGATGGAGTTTTTTATTATATTAATTTCATGTAATTTGAAGAGCCACATGTGGCTAGTGACCACTATACTGGACAGTGCAGGGATAGAGCAGCCACTCAGAGATCCCCAGGTCTTTGTACGAACCCTTTAGCAAGTTGATATCGAGATATGACCCCAAATCAAGGGCTGTTTTATGTATTATTGTGGATATTTTGTAAGTGTTTGGTTAACATAAAGAACATTTGGGATACGGATTTTCTTTCTAGTCTTAGTAGGCCTCGATATATTAATAAATATCCAAACAAAATGGTAACTACCCCAATACACGGCACAGTGGGCAGAGGCTTTGGAATCAGATAGAATTGACCTTATACCCTAATCTCATGACATTCTGGTTCGGTGACCTTGGGCAAGACACTGAATCTATTTCATACTGTGTTTCCTCATTTGACAAAATGAAATTAAAATGCCCCATTCATTTGAATGTTACGATGATAGAATTAAAGGAATTTACCAAACACCATAATAGCTTTGTGGTGTCTTTTTTCCCCCCACTGGCTACTTTTGTGTCTAATCATAGGCGATTTATCCCAGGATCATTACAGACTTAAAATAATGGTGATGATGATTATAATAACGACAGAACAGCAACAACAACAATAATAAAGTCAGTTAGCACTTTATTTTATTATACCCTGCATACACTAGTTAACTAACTCAGCTGTATCAAAGAAACCTCAAAATATAATGGCTTAAAGAATAAGGTATTTATTTCTCTGCCATATTACCGCCCTGACTTGAGCAGTTCAGATGGATGGGGTGGGCTGAGCTGCGTGAGGGTCTTTAAGTTCTCTACTTTCCCCGTCTTGTTCCCTGTCTACCCCCTAGAGTAGGCACAGGCAAACCACAACTCAAAGCTCAGATCCAGCCTGCTTTCCGTTTTCGTACATGAAGTTTTATTGGAACATAACCATACCCGTTTGCGTACGTGTTACCTATGGTTGTTTTGATGCTCTAAGAGCAGAGTGGAGTATTTCAGTGATCTCATGGCTACAAAATTTGAAATATTTACTATGTGACCCTTTAGAGAAGAAGTTGGCAAGCCCCTATCCTAGAGTGCTCTGGTCATCTGCAGGCTCAAAGCTGGATCACAGGCTCAACCACGTGCCAGGGAGGGACACAAGGCAGAGTTTTTTTAAGGAGAGGCAGAAGTTGCACACGTGACTCCCCCTCCCCCATTTCATTCATTTTTTAATTCACTCAACAGATATTTGAACACCAATTTGTTCCAGCCACAACTCTAGCTGCTTGCAACATATCCTTTTGATGAAAATTTGGTCACATGGCAACATCCAGACACTTAGAAGTTTCGGGGGGGGCACATATATGTATATATGTATGTCTATGGCCTCCACTTGAGGCTGTGTGGCCAGCTTAAGCGCATTATTGTTAACTTTCCACTTTGTAACTGTAAAGTGTTACCTAGCAATGGGATCATCTGATTAAGGAATAAATAGCCCTGGAGAAGCCTCGGATGGAAAGCAAGACAGCAAAACTAACATTTTCATAAAATTAAGATCCCATAATGGAAGATTGGGTTTCTTACCTAATAAATGTTTTCAAGCTTCTGCTATATGCCAGACTTTGGGAATATAGAGGTGAAAAAGCCATGTGGTCTCCACAGATGTTGAAATACAGCAATCTACTTAATAGTCTGAGAAATTCGTAAGTGACATCCACGTTCTTTCCAAGGTACTTCACATAGGGAGGAGTGCGGTCCCTTTTCTGACTCAGCAATATGTTTTATATTAGTTTTATATACAGACAGACTTGTATTTTCTCCATCAGCTTCCTTTCTGATAAGGCTGAACTGCACATCTATTCTTTCAAAGGCAACACACAGAATTCCAAACACAGATACTGGTCTCTATGTGATTTCGCATAAAGAATGTATAAACTAATTAATGTTCTAAAAACAGTTGATAGGATACACTGTTTCAGAGAAGCATTCCACTGAGTTTATAATCCTGAAACCAGGTGGCCATTGACGATTTTGTTGCTAATCCTGTTATAATTACAGTAGAAAAAAAATACCAGGACAACCACCTAAGTGACAAATACTGAGTGTTTTCGTTTACAAGTCATTCCTATAAAAAGTGTCTCATTTGATCCTTACAGAAAGGATATGATATAGATACGATTTAAGAGATTAAGGAGATAGGAAATAAAGCTGGAGCTCTGAGACCCGACCTCCTAATCCTCCCTCGAAGTGCATCTAATTTGTTTGAAAAATGAAAACCAATAAGAATGAAATCTTCAGAGGACCACTGGGTATGAATTTGGGGTTTCTGGCTAAAATAGAATTTGTTACCATGTAGAGAGAAGTTCACAGTAATAAACTAGAACAGAGGAGAAAGAAAAGCCAGGACTCTGAGTGAAGCGCTGTGCTCGTTCAGCTTCCGGATGGCCAGCTCTAGTGAACCATAAGAGCTGGAAATGAGGACCAGGAAACTGCCACTTAATGAGCCACCTCGGAGACTCTGATCAAGTCCAGTGAGAGGACTGCGATCTGTAAGAGCATGTGGTGTCCTGGGATCAATAAAAAGGAGATGACACAGACCCAGTCTGTTGAAAAGGAAAAGAGAAAGGTTTGTGAATGTTTTTGTTCCCCATTTATTTATCAACAAATATTTATTAAACATGTATGATATGCCAAGTCCTGTGCAAGGTGCTAGGAGACAATGGAAAGCAGAAGCAGCAAGGCCCTTCTACTCGAGAAGTTTACACTCAAGATAAACATTATAAAGGAAGCCAAGTCAGCACCGAAGACAGACTGGATAAGAACAATAGAGCAGAGGGATTGTTTCTGAATGGTTCTAAAATTTCCAGTACTGAATATCAGGGAAAATGTGCTTTCTTTTAAATGGTGGAATTGGTCAATGTGATTACTAATATGTTCCTTTTAATTTTGTCAAGAGTAGGTTTCAGCTGATATAAGGAGAAGCTGAATTTAGGATCCTCTGTGAAAAAGTAGGAAAGGAAGACAAGAGTGCTTCCTGGGTATAGGCCCAGGGGAAGCAGACGTGCGTGTGGTCCGAAGAATAGTTAAAGCCACGTGGGTGAACGAGTGAATCTAGAAAGTGAGACTGTATAGAGGAGAGGGCTGAAGATAACATGTTTGGCTTTCGTGCACACAGAGAAGTGGGGCGAAGAAAACTGGTGATATGAAGCAAACACAGAAGCGACAAGGAGAGTAGAAATAGCAGAATTAGGAACCCACACGGCTGGAAACCAAGGAAGAATTTCAAGGACAAAGTTCAGGTCACAGAGAGGTTGGTGAGCATAAGGATTGGGGATGGCCATTTGAGTAAGTCTTAAAGCTAAGCATTTTTGAGAGCAGACTTAGGCAGGCGACAGGACATGGAAGCAAGATTTCAGAAGGCTTGACTGTGAAGAGATAGACAGATGCAGGGGCAGCGGTAGAGGCTGGCCAATGAAGAACAGAAATTAAAAAGCTGATCAAAGACATATTAGGTTAAAGTTAAGAGGAGAGTTCATACACACACACACACACACACACACACACACACAGAGACATATGAAAACATATGTATGTATATACATCATTACTTACTGAAAATAGGAACAAAAAAGCCCATGCAAAAGAAGTAATTGAAAATTGTAGAAAAAGAGAAAAAATTCTATAAATGGTGAAGAAATGGGTCCAGAGGAGTTTTAACAAATAGGAATAACATGGTATTTCAAGTCACCTGTTTCTAAGAAAGAAGATCTCCTGGATCTATGAAAATGTAATCACTAACAGTTTTTACTTGCATTTACTTGCTCTATGTCCTGAACGTGGAAGGAGTCAGGTTTTTATGCCACTAGGCACTGAAATGACATTACCAAGGTAAAAGTTTCTAGTCAATGCAAATGTGCTGTGTTTTCATAGTGTTTTCCCCAGGTGATCACCTAACCCCCTCAATATTTTTTCCACCAGGTGGCAATGCCCCCTTACGATTGAAGAACTGAAAATCCAATCTGATGAAAACTGAATAATCTGGATTTCCGAAAGAACATTCTGACAACTGTCTTTGTTTAGAAAGTTGACATTTTCATCAGAATTGCCTCCTGGAAAATCCATTAGAGATTCCCAAACTGCTGATTATACACAACTTGAGTGGAAACCTAAGAGAGGGCGAGCGAGTGCTTCATATCAAAAGAAAGTCACCCAATGTCTTGAGCTCAAAGTAAGTTTTCTAGAAAGAAGGAAAGTAAAGGTTTTCTCATAATCTGAAATTTGGGGAGTACTGGGCAAATCACAGAAACTCTGAGATCTCCTCAAGAAAGAAAGGATGAGTGTAATAAGTAAGAAAGATCACAAAAATAAGGGGAAAAATTCAGGGATTCATAGATTGTCATTTCTAGAACAAGGACTGAATTAGTGATCAATACATATTTGTTGAACGGATGAAAGGAGAGAAAAAAGAGAACTTATAAAATGCAGTTAGGATCCAGTCCTCCAGAAGTTGTTGAAAGCCTGAAAGGGAGCTAAAAAACATATATATAAAATAATTATCTATCTATCTATCTATCTATCTATCTATCTATCTATCTATCTATCAATCATCTATCTATCATCTATATCAGGGTATAGAGTAGGACAGGGTTTGGCAAACTGCAGTCCCTGACCTATATCTGGCCTACTATCTGTTTCTGCAAACCAAATTTTGTTGGAACAGCCATAGTCACTAATTTACATATTGTCTCTGGCAATTCTACGAGCTGCAAGAACAAAACTGGGTATTGCCGATAGAGACCATCTGACTGGCAAACCCTAAAATACTTACTACTTGGCCCTTTCTGGGTAAAGTTTGCCTATCCCTGCAGTAGTGTTTAAGGATATGGGGTTTGGAAATGTGGACCTCAGGCACAGTTGGAAAAAATAGCTCTTTGACTCTGTAAATTTTAAGGATTAAATCAAGTCCTGCTCTTAAAACCATTAGCACCCTGCTGGGACACAGAAGTCACGTTACCCATCACCAGTTCTCTTCCCTAAACTAAATGAGAAAATTTCCTCGATGCTCACCAGCCCTCAAACACTAGAACCGAAATCCTTTGTCATTTCTAGAACGAGGACTGAGAACAAATGCACCCCCCTTGGTGAGGCTTTCTTTAAGTAACCGCTCTGTTATTTCTCTTTCCACAGAGTCGCACTTATTATTATTATTACTATTTTTTAAGATTTTGTTTATTTGAGAGAGAGAAAGAGCTGGGGGGGGGGTGGGCAGAGAGAGAGGGAGAAACAGACTCCCCACTGAGCAGGGAGCCTGAGGTGGGGCTCAATCCCAGGACCCTCAGAATCATGACCTGAGCCAAAGGCAGACGCTTCAACAACTGAGCCACCCAGGTGCCCCAGAGTCACACTTCTGACGATGGTATTTAGCAGTTAATAAATACGTACTATGCTTGGGGCTGTCCAGATCTGATACCCTTCACAGTCCCTGACCAAAAGCCTGGGTCCTGAATCTCATAAAACGTGCTGGAAACATGAACGGTGGAAAGGATTTGGGGCCTGTGTTTGGAGGTGCTTCTGACCCTAGATATCTAAGGTCCAAATCTGGCTCACAGAACATGTAAAGATAATTTTGATGGTTCCCAATCTAATTTCTAGCTAATCCAGTGCTTAGCTGCCAGGAAAGGCCTTTGGCAAACAGCTACAGGAGAAGTGTCTAAATGTAAAGCGTGAATCACTGGAAATGGGAACTCTGTCCAAATAAGGGAATTAAGTTCATTAGAGGTGTGGTAGCTTAACTTACTGTGCCAGCACATAATGACCAGTGCTGGTACTAAATGCTCCACTAGTGCAGACCCACCCACACTTGGCAGAATACATGACCCCAACCAACCCAGCCTCTTGGCTTTCTCTCCAGGTTAAATGGGCTTAAATTAGTAAAAATTGGGTCTGGACTGTGGGCCTTTCTTGTCTTCTAGATTGGGGCTGTGTTGTGTCAACACCTTAAGGACAAAAAGCAAAGACAACTCTGTTTGTGGAGTAGTGGGGTTGACATATCAGCTAGAAAGGTCGCCTCTAGAGTTGCGGGGCCTTTAGGAGCTGTATCAAGAGCTGCGAGAACTTACCTTCCGGCCCTATAGACACGTTTCCAAGACTGCATTTATTTATTTATTTACTTACTTATTTAGTTAAAGATTTTATTTATTTAATTGAGAGAGAGAGCACGAGCAGAGTGGCGAGGCAAAGGGAGAGGGAGAAGCAGACTCCCTGCTGAACAGGGAGCCAGACGCGGGACTCGATCCCAGGACCCTGGGATCATAACCTGAGCCAAAGGCAGATGCTTCACTGACTGAGCCACCCAGGCACTGCTCCCAGACTGCATTTAGATCCCTGTCTCTTGATAGAGAAGTAGGCAGGTCCTTGGAGAAAATGACCTGAGTGCAAGTAAGGACTGCTCTTGGTACCACTGAAACCACGCTGGCCATGGCACAGAGTCACTGGGTAGTGGGGCTGATTTGACAGTGGCCCACCCTCCGATGCAGAGACCTTAAAATCTAGGTGAGGTTTATGTGGGCGAGTGGAAACATGTCAAACACGATATGTTTGCTACTTTCCTCCTAAGGGAAGGGCAAGCTGTCCCTGTTTCAACTAATGTCGCAAATCGATATGTCCAAATCGTATTTTGCACACGATTTACATGGCTGAATTTATTCACAAGAGATTCATTTAGTGCTTTTCTCATTGGTATGGGCAGAAAATGAGTGAGTACCCTGCCCTCACAGAACTTCATTTCAGGGACAGGAGATAGGCTTCAAGGCAAATAGTTAGAAATCATGAGCATAATGGTGACTATAAGGTAAAAGCAGGCTGCTAAGCAAATAGAGAATAGAGTGAAGGGGGCGCCTGGGTGGCTCAGCTGGTTGAGCGTCTGCCTTCGGCTCAGCTCTTGATCCCAAGGTCCTAGGATTGAGTGCTGCGTCGGGCTCCCCGGGAGCCTGCTTCTCCCTCTCTTCTGCCCTTCCTCCCTGATTGTGCTCTCTTTCTCTCTCAAATAAATAAATATCTTAAAAAAAAAAAAAAGAGTCAAGGGAATTCACCCAATGGTGATGATGTTGGACTGAGACCATAAAAAGGAGATGACAATAGTAACATGTAGTGTTACTCCTTGGCCCACGGCCCTCCATTATATTTTCTAAGAAGAAAACTGAAGATTTACTTAAAAATAATAATTGCTATAGATGTATATTCTTCTTATCCTTTCTTAGCACCATGTTGTATTAGCTCTGTTGAATTTGCTTAAAATCCAGATGAAACCGGTAGAAGTTTGGAAAAGAACATTCAAGGGGAAGAGTGTGCCCATATTTCATGACATGTAGATTATTTCTTTGACATTTGTCTGTTAGTCATAAAGGGACAAGTAGAAACATTATGGAAACCCCGACATCAGTCATCTGTACAGTTACACTGGGGGACTCGCAGACCTGGCAGCCTTTTTATTAAAGGAAAGAAAGAATTGAGAAGGTACCACCACACTTGGTTAAGAAAAAAGGCAGACATGGGCTTCATTTTTTCATTAATGTATTTCCTATTGTTTGCTTATTTCTTTTTCTTTTTTTTTTTTGAAGATTTTATGTATTTATTTGAGAGAGATGGGGGGAGAGAGCGCAAGCAGGGGAGAAGCCGACTCCCCACTGAGCAGGTAACCCAACTCAGGCTGGATCCCAGGACTCTGGGATCATGACCTGAGCAGAAGGCAGACACTTAATGGACTGAGCCACCCAGGCGCCCCACTTATTTGTTTTTCATCATAAAATCTTTATAGTCAAATTAATTGAGATATCTGTGGTAACTGATGGTAATTTTGTGATGTCTTACACAACGCAGCTGGCCTAAATAATACTTCCTAACTAATAGTAAGCCAAAAGAAATGAGTTTCTGAAGGTTATTTTTTAGGTAATCCATTTAATAAACATTTGTTGAGCATCTCCAATGTTCAATGTGTCCGGCAATGAGAACAAGAGAATTATGAGCAAGACACAAAAGTCTCTTACCTTGTTCATATGATGAAAGAAACAGACAATTTATCATCACAGTGATGATTAAAAAAAAGAAAAAAAGCCAAAGAGATATTCCACTAGAATGTGAAAGAGGAAAACAATTATAGTTGCATGGAAAGTGGGAATGTGGCTGAGCAGGGAAAGGGCAGAAAGGATTAACTAAGAGAAAATAATTAATAGGGAATTGGCTGAAATTTTATTGGCAGGAGAATTTTTCATGACCTTTTACTGTAGCCCTCAGGCTTTGGCTTAACTGAAAGATACATGCTGATGTGCTTGCATTTGAAGAGGAAAAACATATAACAAAGAAGAGGAAATGTGGGAAATGGGGAGGCAAGGCTGAAAAGAGCTCAGTGATAAAGAAAATTGGGAAAGAAAAATAAAAAGATGGGATGGTTGGTTTCTTTTTTCAACAATAAAAGAGAAAAGTTAAAAAAAAATCTATTATATAAGGGTTTGTCCCCCAACTGCAGAAATCCCAACCTCAGTTAACGCGGCCCATTCCCCCCACCTCCTCCGTTCACTCTTCCCTCACGTCTTCCTCCCTGAGTTCTGCATCAGACTCATTCGCTGGATAGAGCAGAAAATGCCGACAACTTCCACTTTGGGAGGTGTTAATGCATTTCCTCTGACGTTATTTGTAGAGAAATTGCAAGGAGAAAAATCCGTTCACCGAAATGTAGAAGCTATTTCTGGATTTAATTCTTAGTGGCCTTTCTAGTGTGTACCTGTGGCTCCTTCGGGGGGGAAAACTGCCTTTTTCCAACTTCCAAGTGCACAGTGTGAGTTACCAAGCATTGCATACACGGGGGTAGAGTCAGAAAGTCTCACATGGGCTCTGAGCCCCAAGAAGGTTAGAGGTTTGCTATCAAACAGCACTTAGGAAACATTTTTAAAAAGTTACTAATACTAAAATCATGCTAAAGCTGTAATATTTAGACTCTGTGGACGTCTTCAAGTTTTGGTCATTTAAGACTTACGTTAGTATATAAAAAATAGACGATAGAGTGATTTTTTTTTTTTTTTGGTTGTTTTTCCTTTAGTTTATTGCCAGGTAAACTGTATGGAAAGTAAATAATAATAATATCAATGAATAGCAATATTTCTTTCTTTTTTTTAAAGATTTTATTTATTTATTTGACAGAGATAGAGACATCCAGCGAGAGAGGGAACACAAGCAGGGGGAGTGGGAGAGGAAGAAGCAGGCTCCTAGCGGAGGAGCCTGATGTGGGGCTCGATCCCATAACGCCGGGATCACGCCCTGAGCCGAAGGCAGACGCTTAACCGCTGTGCCACCCAGGCGCCCCAGCAATATTTCTTAACAAGTTATGAATTGGGAAAAATCAGAGTCTACCCAATTTTCTGAGGGAACTCCTAAAACCTTCAGTGAGAGGGATGTCAGATAGTCTTATCCTGTAAAGTTCATAAAAAGAATTGTATTTATTGAATAGGGGCAAGAGAGTATGCTATGGGTTGTTTAGTTTTGGTTTTCTTTTCCATATAAATAAATTAACGATATTGTCATATTCTACTGCGGCTTGCTTTTTCATTTGTTAATATGTCCTCAACCTACTCTCATGACGAAACAGTCTTCTAAAGCAGGGATCAGAAATCTATGGTCTGCAGGTCAAATTGTGTGGCCTGTCATCTTTTTTGGTAAATAAAGTTTTATTGTAACACAGCCACACCCATTGTTTTCATATTGTCTATGGCTGCTTCAAGAGTGACACTGACAGGGTTCATAATTACAACAGAGACTCTGTGGCCCACACACACCAAAACATTTACTATCTTGCCAACTCCTGATCCACAGCTTGATTTCTACTAACTATGCTAACGTGGTGTTAACAAAATGTCACAGTAGTATTCAAGTAAACAGCAGTATGGCATAGTGTGTGATATTTTCATGGAATAACGAAAGTTCCTAATGCTTTGAGAAAAAGAAAAAAAAAGGGAGGAAGGGCAATACTTTCTACAACCCCCCAAAAATGCCTTAAAGTAGTTACCTAACATGGATTTCCTTGAAAGAAGGAAACGTACAGAGTGACCATGTGATGGATCATCCAATTTAGAAGTCAGACAGGATTACACTGTAGTATACCTGGGCTGTCCAGAGCAAACTGAAATCTGTGGTCACTTCCTAATGTTTAGCAATCCAATCATTATTTTCTCATTTCAACTAAGTCTCCAATTGCATTGTATTCTGGCAATTGACCTTCCAGTGTTCTCTTTTCCCTCCACTTCTCTCTCCTGAGGAGAGAATATTCATCAAGAGGTAAGTAACCCCCCACTAGATATCTAGGCACCCCAAGCTGCTCCTGACCTCCCTTTAATGCTCTTTCTGTGTTACGAATAGAAAAATCCCATCTGTTTTTGCAACTAATCCCTTAGATCTTCATGCCTTCTCTCTTGATTCCTGACAACATTCTCTGCACAATTTGTTCACTAGAGAATACATTAGCTTTATGTCGTGCTGGAGCCATTAAAGGGAACATGTAGAGAAAGAAGGAAAATAAAAAATAGTTAAAAAAACAAGGAGTTTCTTTCCAAAAAACGCACCATGGTGGCTGCAAATGGGCCCCTGCTCGGAAATGCTGAATCTTGTGTATGAACCCTTCAATGGCAAAGGAAAACAGGCCACCCTTATTAGAAATTTTCTACAGCTAAAGATGTAACATCATAGCTAAATTCAGTCGGAGACAGGTCGAGCAACAAAAACCAGGAGCCAAGGCAGTCTAGTCGGCTCTGAAATTTGATTCAGGCACCAGATTATGAATAGATTTAACTAGTTCGCCAAATGAAAATGTAGATTTTGGCACTGTCTGAATTTTTTTTGGGGGGGAGGGGGTATTCTATATGTGGAGTCCCAGTACACACTGAGGGGATATGAAAAAGGGCTTTTTATATTGTATAACTACTCAGCGTATGTTAAGGGAGGGGAAAAAAACAATTAACCCAATAAATGCCAAAAAAATTCCAACTTCTTTTTACTGCCTAGAGCATCCAACTTCTCCTATTTACCTTACTTTATAATGCAAGCTTTTCCATTATTCCAAACGACACAGCAATAGCCATCGATAGCCAAGTAGTTACTCATGTAAACTTATTATTAAATTGCTTACATCTGGTCCAGTCCCTCCCTGTAGGAACTGAGATATGGTTAAGAGGCTCAAATCCCACAGCAGGTGAGTAACACATTGTCAGTTAGGATATGGAAATCAAATTTTAATTGTCCTGAGGTTTCTCAGATTCCCTTCCCTTTCCTGGCGAGGGTGGCAATGTGTGCCACTGACACCGTGAACTTCAATTTCCTTCTATTTCCCTAGCAATGGGCCCTCAGAGCACTATTATTCCAGGCTTTGTGATGATAAACAAAGATTAAAACAAATGAAAATAAATGGCCGAGCATGGGGATCTCTTTCTACCTTTATACTGCGACCTGCTTCTCTTCAATCTCCAGTCTTGTACCACTTGGTTTTAATAAAAGTTTCCAAATTGCCCTTCATTAAAACACATGTCCCAACACCAAAAAGCAAACTACATTGGAAAATTGTTCTACTGGTATTTGATGTACGTGAAAAAGAATTCCATAAAAGCACAATTCATCGGGAAATTTTGATAACTCTCTTATAACATGGTGTTTCTGGATGGATTGAAAGACTAGTTGTCAAGTGAATTTGTTTCTGTTTCCTATGTGTGTTGAGTGAGTCCCTAAATTGGAATGATTCTGATAGTTTCAACTGAAGAAGATAACTGTTATGAAAAAAGCGGACTGCTGGACCCTGCATCTTTAAAGGTTATAGAGTTGGGTGTAGGGGACCAAAGCTTAAGGGTCAAATTCTGGCTCTACCACTTTGTAGGCTTTGAAACCAAGTGTCTCCTGGACATGGGTTCCTCGTCTCAACATTAGGATAATGATACTAATCTAAGGAGATTTTAAAACATGGCAGAAAGTTTATAAGAAAATTTTCCATTGTGGTTTGACACACTGAATGAGTGTAGATTATGTGTAAGTCACTGAGGGGTATATAATGAATAGCAAATAGTTTCTTCTCAGAAAGAACTGACCACTCAAAAGAAAGCATACAGTTACAGATTTTTCTGAACTTAGTAGAAACTAGCTGGGTGCAAAGAAACAGAATGGAAAAGAAAAATGGGTGCCATGTCAGAATAGTACAAATAAAAATAATAAAAAGATAGTACAAAAGAAAAAAGGAAAGGAGGATGGACGGATTGGAAGGAAGGAAGGAGGGAGGGAGTGGGGGGAGGGAGGGAAGGAAAGAAGGAAGGAACTGAAGCTACATTGCCTTCTTATTCAGTGTTTTCTCTTCATTCAAAATACAAACAGGTTTTACCAGTACCTTCACATAAATTATAAAAATCTTGTTATCTAATATATTGTGATGGACTAATTGTATTTCTAAAGCCAGGCAATAAACCAATTTCTATCAGCATTTGTTATGTCATTAGTCACTCGGATAAGCAGTATTTATAGTATTCTGCATGTCTAGGCTGAGAATGAATTATGGCACGCAGAGTTTTAGCATTGGCAGAGTCCATGGAGTTTATCTCGTCCTGCTCTCTATTTTGGCGAGATAGAAATCCTGAACACAGAGATAAGGTGCTGTGCCCAAGGTAACAAACTCAGGTAACAGTACAAGACCCTATTTTCAGACTTTGGTCTCATGTTGGCACTATCATTCAAACCATCACAGTGTGCTCTGACTGGGGAAATGTGGTTGTCCTCATTAAAAACACATATTTCTTATTCCCCAACACTCTGCAAGGGTCTGACAGTGAAGAATTCAGAGTGAGGAATTTACTCACTTCCCGTGATTCACTCAATGCGACCCGATTCCTAGCATCATGCCTGATTGATGATGTTGTCTGTGGTTGACGATTTTTATAAGGTTTAAATATGTTTCACTTTATTTGCAGTATGTGCATATGGACGAGGCAAGAACATTTATGCTAATAGCCCAACTCATGTGTACTACTCAATGCATTCTGTAGAATAAAGGGATATTTTTGTAAAAAAAAAAAATACTGAGGTGAGTATTTCACCCATATACGTTTTTAAAATACCACAAGTCTATAGACCACATGTGTACAGATAGAAAAACAAACACGAAACCTCTGGAGGTGTGTTTTGATTACAGATGCCAGTTACTTGTGGTTGCATTTCACTCTGATTCCGTTCAGGTATGTGCTCTAGGAAGTAGTAAAACGTAGATGTTTAAAAAGTAAAATACGATAAAGAAAGAAAAGGTAAAGGAACAGCCGGACATATGCGTATTTTCTGTCTTTTAGTGGTGACATACTGTGATGAAAAGGGTCTAAGTATTGAGGGTATATCATTAGCAGAGAAAATACACACATCTTTTTCTTTGCTTTCCCTGTGACACCACTGAGATTTCAGCCCAAACAGCACTGCTGTCTGATGGGCACCGAGGTGTTGTTATGGAGAGCAACAGGCAGGAAGGCATGGTTACAATGGCATTTGAATGAGTATGCATGGATTTCAAAAGAACAAAGAAAAATTGAAAGGAATTAGGAGTGTATATAGCTATGTGTTTCTCTAATCTATAAATTTCCCAGGTTTTTATAATGGATCAACAAGAGCTTAACAATAAAGTAAAATTGTTCATTACTCAACCTGTTTGGTTGAGTAAAAATACAGACTATAAAGTAATTCTTTGGAACAAGCAATAGGCTTAACACAGTACAGTAATGTTACGTAATACTGACATGGCTAAAGGATGGATTTAATATGGCATACATTGTTAGTGAGGGAGTGTAAATATGGCCAGTGCGCGTGTATCTGTTATCTCCCTAGTTACCTATCTACACACAAACATAAATGTATTACACAGTTACTGTTTTTTTTTACAACTTAGAAAAGGGAATGAAAAATAATGAAATTGAATTTCGTTTTGTGCCTTGCTACAGTCATTTTGCTCATAGTAAACTCACAGCCGAATTATCCCGAGAAAAGCCTAATTAAAACAAAACAAAAGAGAACAAAAAACAAAAGATCAGTTAGTTGCCAGTTTTAATTGATAATGAATATAATACGATTAAAATTAAAGTTATTTAAAAGGAAATTTTGGCTGTAATACACTTAATTATGTCCAAAAGTAAATTTATCCTTTTTTTATTTTTTATTTATTTATTTTTTCATAATAATATTTTTTTATTATATTATGTTAGTCACCATACAGCACATCCCTGGTTTTTGATGTAAAGTTCGATGATTCATTAGTTGCGTATAACACCCAGTGCACCAAGATGACATATGGACTCATTTGATAGAATCTAAATCCATTCCTTATTTATTTATTTATTTATTTATTTATTTATTTATTTATTTATTTATTTTTAAAGATTTTATTTATTTATTTGACAGAGATAGAGACAGCCAGCGAGAGAGGGAACACAGCAGGGGAAGTGGGAGAGGAAGAAGCAGGCTCCCAGCGGAGGAGCCTGATGTGGGGCTCGATCCCATAACACCGGGATCACGCCCTGAGCCGAAGGCAGACGCTTAACCGCTGTGCCACCCAGGCGCCCCTCCATTCCTCACTTTTAAAGAGAATGTATAGAACTAGAAATAGAAGATATTTCCTTTACAAGATAAAGAACATCTTTTTCAAAACAAGAGGTACAAAACAATCGAGGCATTTATACTAATATCAATCAGTAAATCTGGAGACATATATTACCACCATCATTAAACATCTGTTGCGCACACACACAAAGATTTAAAAATGGCTCATAATACGTGAAAAGTTGTTTAAAAACTCCTTCATAATTTGTGAAATGCACATTAAAAACAGCCCACTGAGATATCATTTCTTACCATCAGATTTGTGAAAAATGGAAGAAATTCTGTTAGTAAAGATGAGGGAAAATAAAATGATTCACGCATCACTGCTTGTAAACAAAATATTGGAAACAAACTAAAGGACTATATTTAAGAAAATGGTTAAGTCTTCCAGCATATTTTCACATAGCAGAACACTATGCAACTGTAAAAAAGAATAAGGAAGATTCTTATGAACTAAGATGGAGTGATTTCTAGGCTATGTGGTTAAGTGAAAAAAAAAAAAGAATAAAATTTTCTGTATCACCTTCATAAAAGAAAGAAGGGGATATAAGAACATGCATCTGTATCTTCTCATTTGACAAAAAGAAGCACAGGAAGAATAAGCTAGAGACTAATGATATTGGTCACCTACAAAGGGTAGGTGCAAACATGGTGGAGCTAGTGGGGACTGGGAAGAGGGCATTGGAGATGGTGAAGGGGCCATGTTTCTCCGAGCATGTTTTTTTTTGGGGGGGGATATACATATACAACAAATCAACAAATCAAATCAACCAGATTTTTGGGAAAGATCCCCAAATGGAATACAAACAGCAATAAATGAAGCTAACTATTACTAATGAAAAACATAACCAAACTGAAGGAGGTGGGGAAGAAAAGAACTAACGTAAAGTAACTTGGGAAAAAAAAAAATTGACCAAATATTTGTGCTATAAACCTAAAGACAAAAGAAATCTACACAAATAGTGTACTTCAACTAGGAAACAGGTTAGCAACACTAAAGGCACCTTCTGTGTACTGTAGGATTGAGAAAGTAAGTAAATACGGTATGGAAGCAAGAGCCAGGCTTCATGCTGCTGAAGACAGGAGTTACAAGTAAAGAAAACTGTGAAAGCTAGAATGAGCTTTGTGGTGTTGGACTGGAATCAGAGGTATATGAACTCACTGGTTTAAAAATACAGACAGAGAATATGTCTGCACACGCAGCGTTCCTAGCTCTGCCCACTGAGCCGGCCTCAAAGCAACTCTACTCAGTAACAATGATCACACCAAGATCCTGATTGTGGTTTTTAAATACCATTTTCAGGTAAAATGCTCCGAGAGGGCTGGGGGGATGATGCTGGGGCAGGGGCAGTACAAGTTGGGTCTGGAACAAGAAGACTGTTGTGCCAGAAAGTAAGGAAGTGTTAAGAGAACATCATCCATATCAAAGCACACAGGAGGTGACTGGAAGCAGCTCCCAATGGTCAGTCCGGGAAAATCTGAACAACAAAATAAATATGCATAGGGATAGATTATAACCCATGCAATAAATATCAATGAGTCCAGACTAATATAAGTAATTGAACATATAAATAAATTAGGGGAGAGAAAAAGCTCTTGGCTAACACAGAATTTCAACAAAGAACATCTTAATGCGGCATTTTATTACTTCTGTTAAATACTTCCTTGAGGATCAGTTTAAGGTAGTAGAGTTATTAAGTGAGAATAGCTTTATACGTTTTTTCTATATCCTGTGATAACAGATAACACCTTCCAAATTGTGTATGTACATACACAAACATATAAAATAACATTTTGCATGTATATATGTAACGAACTTACGTAAGTATAATTATGCATATGTTTTTGTATATGTGTATATACAAAGTTTTGCAAATATAAAACAAAATTATATATATTATTATATGTAATCAATATATGTTATATGTGTGTGTATATAGTTTTTGTTTTGCTTTGTATCTTAATAAATGTATATCTTACAGTCCTAAGAAGCTTATTTCAAGACTTATTTTATTTGCATTTTTATATTTACCTCTGGATATTTACTGAGTGCAAAGAAGAAAATTGACTCAGCTTTGCCTTTTGGAAAGTGGCAGGGAGGTAAGGAAACATCTGTAATCATTAGCTCTTACAGAAGCCCATAATATAATTTATTTGAAAATTAGTCTATACAATTACAACTCTTTGCTCTGCAGTCTTTTTACTCTGGGTTGAATCTGCTCGTTTTCTGATGAAGTAACCGCCTCTGTTTAGTCCTAACAACAAATAACAGGAACAGAAGCATATACCCTCCCCTCTTCTTCTCTCTGTTAGGTAGTGATGGGCATCCTTTACCCTGCAATCAAATGCAATTCAGTGCTCAGCAACATTTTTCTATATGCTTCTGAAGTCCACAGGAACATTATTTGATCCAGAAATTATCTCACTAACTTGGAGGCCAGTGGATTTCACACTGGGTAGGACTTCAGCACAGAGAATCCACATGCTGTTTTTGATATTCATTAATCATCTAGCTAATTTGTTTTAACATAGGAGTGCTGACAGCAGACGAATGTTATTATAGCAATGGTGACTGCATAATCCAGACTATTATGGCATTAACATTTACGAAGCTGGCGGTTCCACGTTCAGATATGGTCAATGTTGTCTTTCTGTCTGATTGCAAATATATCTATATTTAATTCACATCTGCTATAATCATTGGGTGGGCTAGATAGGGCCAGTGGGATAAATGGATTACAATCTTTTTTTTCTTATTTTGATCATTATGTCAATAACTATATTGAAAGCCTGGGGTTTATGAATCTGATAAATATATGGATTTTATTTTAATATTCTGCAGTTTAAAATGAAAGTAAAGCTTGCTGTGCAATATAGCACGCATTTATAGTACAACTTTAGATGTCTTGCATCACATAGTAGCGACATTAACCAAACTTGGGAAAAGCTTTGTCTCTACATTATAAAGATGAAAGAAATAAAAAATGTTATGGATTACTATTTTAGAATTCTAGAAATGTGTACCATTCTTCACATAGATAGTTAATGGATTATAGATATTTTAACTTTTCAAAAGATGTTTCTCTTTGCTATTTTATATTACTCTCACTTATTTCTGAAAGAGATCATTTTTATTATGTTGTTAAAAATAATGCTTAAAGAGGTTATAACTTATCTAAAGTCTTTCAACTTGTTAGTGGTTGAACTGGACTCTAATTAATGTTCCCTTATTCCCAGATTCGGGGACTAGCCATTAACTAACACAGCATCCTTGCTCTAGATACACCATGGCTTCTTGGTTTTAATAAAATTATAAGCTGAGTCTGGTATCCAAAACTCAGAGATAAAAGACCCCTTCCTCCTTCTTTCAAATGTGTACCATGAACACCTTCCTCTCCCACCCTCTCGCTGGTGTCATTTCAAAAAATTACTCCTAGGGAAGAAGACATTCCATTGTTTGAGTTGTAATTTTCTAAGTCATTATCCAGTAGCATTTAACAATGTATTTCTTGATGCACCTTATTCTCTGAGAGAAATATACTAAATGCCTTTAATAGATTGAAAGACATTAAATGCAAGGGAAAAACCAAGATGTTTGAAAGGACTTCTGTTCACTGCACCAAACTGCAACTTTTTACCCAGTAGGATAATAGAGGAAATAAATGGTTCTTGCCCTGACATGTTTACATTGTTATCTACAGTCTTTTAAACAGTAGCGGAGCTGTGGTTCTCTTGATTTGCTCACTCATTCTGTTATTAGAGAAATTCTTAACCTCTTCCAAGGGGAGCCATTTTTCTGTCTTCACTCTTTTCCTAGGGCCCATTCCCAGTTCATCAGGATACTGTCAGGATGTTGAAAGTGTGTCCATGTTCCCTCCTTCCCATATGTGGTAGTGTTGCTCAGTTATCTCCCACA
Source organism: Ursus maritimus (assembly GCF_017311325.1). NCBI lineage: Eukaryota > Metazoa > Chordata > Mammalia > Carnivora > Ursidae > Ursus > Ursus maritimus. Next base: position 9,532,794 of record NW_024424897.1, on the reverse strand, counting down.
TTTAATGAGCTCATAGGCTTTATGCATGACAAAAGGCAATTTGACACTTAAGTCATTTTGTTTGTGAATTGCTAGCCAACGAAATGCTGATAGAATTAAAAATGAAATGTGTCTATAAAACTGAAAAAAATGTAACATGGCACAGAGGAGAAATTTTTCATAGTCAACACAATATATCTTTTACTTACAATGTAGAATAAAATATGTCGATCAAGCAGTAAATTATTTTAAAAAATGTATCTTTCAGATTTCAGTTGTAACTCAAGACAGTTATAAGTAAAGAGAACACTGGTGAAGACACCTATAAATTTGCTAATTTTGAAGGAAACTTTTCATTAAATTAAGCCATTTAATTGAGGAGATATTACAATATTGGAACTCTGAGCTGTGCCTTTTAAGCCAAGTAGAAAGAATACCATTGTCTTTAAAGGAATATTGACAGTCTTGAACCAATAACTTGCTTAAGATATATTATTTCAAAACCTAAATGCAAATACTCAGTCCCTATATATATCTTTTATACAAACATCTTATTTCAATCCAGTGTTTTTATCTGAAATTCAGGTCTTTATGGTTCACTTATTTTGCATTATTAGTGTTCACTAAACTTTTAATGACTATAAATGCAATATATTACATAAAATGCTTTAAAGAGAGTTAATTTTCTTAGAGATGATGTAAAAATAAAACCATAGTTGATTTAAAAAATCATGTGAGTTTCCTTCCTTTCTACCAGCATGAAAATACTCCTGTGTTATAAACTTAAAGGGGCTATTTGGATGTGATCTTTTTTTTTCTTTGCTTAGACATATATAAGTTATACTTTTCCTGTTATGTGAGGTAGAGTAGGCACCAGATAATTTGATAATAATTATTAGATAGAGAAAAATAATTATTTTAAGGTATATTTTGGAAGCTGCAATTAGCATCTTATCTTGGAATTTGAGTATTATTATTATTATTTAATTTACTATGTAAACATGTAATTCAGTACATTTGTATAATTTGTTGAAGCAAATTACTCTTAAGAAAATAAACAGAATACGTGCTTTTGTCTGGAACCAGACGAGGACATCCTCAGGGCAATTTCCCCAAGTACTTAACTCCCCTTCTTTAATTCAGGCCCCAAGAAGGAGGGTATCGTAAGACTGAGAGCTCTCATCCTTCCAAATGAAGCATCAATCAAGAGCGAAAGGACAGGTCCTTATTTTAACACACGAAAATGAGCTGATCTGAAAATTCAGCTGCAGTGGTAATATTTGGTGTGAGTAGCAAGACAGAAGTCAAGAAGAGGGAAATCAAGAGAAGGGATTTTTGAATGCCAGACTTTTCCAATTTGTGTATCTGTTCAGGAAAATTGAATTATTTCTATACATTGAAGAGAGTGTTTTCCCGATGAAATTTACTTTCACTGTCTTATGAATCCATCCAAATTTTGTTCAACATAATCAGACTATCCCAACGAATACTTCAGAATTTATTAATCAAAAAGTTTATATTGGAGTAACTGCTTTTTTTGAAATTATTGGTAATGTTTAACATGATAATACTCAGATTTCACTCCTGCTGAATCACAATGAACTTCCAATTTGCCCCTTAAATCTTATAAGACTAACAGCATATGAGAGAAAATCATTTACCGACATAGAAACCTAGAAATGGATTGGTCTTGGTTGAAAACCATCTGCTGGTTTCTTGTTCTCAGTTAAGATATAAGAAAGCCAAAGCAAAAAATAAGTCAAATGATGTACCTCAGCTCCAAACAGTAAATTCCAAAGACTTTTATGAAATATTATAGCCCTGATGTCAGTAAACCTCAGCATTCTTGCAATAATTTTAATTTCTCAGGATAAGGACTAGAGCAGAATATATACCCTAAGCAAGGTCTTGAAAACCTAGCAAAATCATTACTCGCCCTTCTGATTGCATTTTCTAAGCTAACTGGTTATTTAGGTATAAGGGTCTTTGTTACGAGCCTAAGTTTATTATATTTCTATCTCCAAAAAGAGTTAAGACAATACTTTTTCTGTCACATTCTTAAATTTAAATTTTACTTATATCAACATAATTTAACAGTGTATCTGATTTTGAAATAATTTTCCCCAAAGTTATGTCATTTTTCTACTAAAGTATATAGTAAAGAAATGTCAATTTTTACTGCTCCTAGATCTAAGTAAAATTAAAATAATTAAAGTAGCATGATAAAATATTTTACTTCAAATCTACCTTCTCCATATTATTCACAGTCCATATCTTTTAAAATTTATTTACTTTAATTTCTATTTGTAATATCAACTTTTTAATAAAGCAGCATAAAAGGCATACCAACTATACTTATCATGTGTATATATAAATATGTATACATTTTAAGGAACATTATGTATTTTTTGAAACTGCAATAATAAAGAGAAGGCCCAAAGGAGACTTCTAAATTTTGGCAGAGGAATTTTGTAGGGTACTTAGATTTGGCCATTTGACAGAGCAAGAACCACCTTAGTACATAGCCCACATGAGCATGCAAGCAAGTGCAATTCAGCCATAGATGAAGCTTAGGGACATAATTTATTTTGGAAATATGATAATTTGTGTTTTTCTGTAAACATAAATGTTGGCTGGCTATCTTGAATTTATGATAAATGTAAGTCATAGTCCCAGCATGCTCAGCTTAAAGATGATCTGTCCCTTTTCCCATTGTCTTTTTTTCTATGACTTATGTAATTAACAATCGAGTTAAAAAAAAAAAAAAGCTGACCTGAAATGATATTCAAGGTCAATATATGACAGCATTTAGTGACCTCTAACACATTTATAGTTGAGTTAAATTTGTAAACAATGGCCATCGTAGAATGATCACTCCAGTCAAATGAAGGAAAGGGAAATAAGGGAGCTTTTTTGTAATTTATTTAAAGCTGGTCTGAAAAGAGAGAGAGAGACTGGTTCAGAGAAATGTCCCATGAGAACATGGTCTCATGGCATTTCTAACCTGATTTCCAGGCCAGAGAAATTCTGATGGATATTCAAACTTTGAATGGCTGTGCACATCAAACTTATGAACCTTTGGAGAGCCATCCTTCATTAGGCTTGACTGCAGTGGGGAATAAGCAGCAAGAACAGATGGGCTACTAAGGCAAAGGTCTCCATGCTAATCATATCAAGAAGGACCAAACCAAGGAAAGGATATGCATAGTAGATTCATGATTGTTTCAGCCATCCAAACTAGAAAGCTTCTCTAAGGTTTATTGTAGGTATCAACCAATTTTTTAAGAAACAGATTTTTTTCCATGCTTTGCACATGAAGTGAATACAGTTCCTAGGTAAAGAGCAAAGCACAGGGTCTACAGCAACAATGCCAACTTAAAGGGTCAATTTGGAGAATCCCTATTATGAATGTGATTTTTTTAGGACGTTAAAGTTCAAGCTCACTTAGGAGAATAGTCAAAATGAGAACCAGAGGGAAGATTTCCAAAAAGCACATGTGTAAGATGCCGGGTGGTAAAAAGGTGAGGCCTGTGTGCAAGCATAGGCTACCAGCTCTGTTGCCAAGTTTATGATCCATGAAGCAAATGCAGCAGAAGCGTCCCTCCATGGGTAGTTTACGGGAGACGTAATGAAAACAGGCGCATCTTTTTTTCATTTCCACCAACTATTATTCTTAGCGAGCCTTGTAAGACATGCTAATTCATCAACAGATAATTCTGTCCATAAGTGAACAAATAAAAGGTAAGAAAAAAATCACAAAAGAGTGAGTGGATTAAAACCTACAGTCTTATTGGTGGGAATGCAAGTTGGTACAGCCACTCTGGTAAACAGTGTGGAGGTCCCTTAAAAAGTTAAAAATTGAGCTACCCTATGATCCAGCAATTGCACTACTGGGTATTTACCCCAAAGATACAGACGTAGTGAAGAGAAGGGCCATATGCACCCCCACGTTCATAGCAGCATTGTCCACAATAGCTAGATTGTGGAAGGAGCCGAGATGCCCTTCAACAGATGACTGGATCAAGAAGATGTGGTCCATATATACAATAGAATATTACTCAGCCATCAAAAAGAATGATTTCTCAACATTTGCTGCAACATGGACGGCACTGGAGGAGATAATGCTAAGTGAAATAAGTCAAGCAGAGAAAGACAATTATCATATGATTTCTCTCATCCCTGGATCATAAGAACTAGGAAGATCAGTAGGAGAAGAAAGGGAAGAAGAAAGGGGGGATAAACAGACAACAAACTGAGGGCTTCCGGGGGGGGGGGGGTGAGGGAATGGGATAGGCTGGTGATGGGTAGTAAGGAGGGCACGTATTGCATGGTGCACTGGGTGTTATACACAACTAATGAATCATGGAACTTTACATCAAAAACTAGGGACTTGAGCCTTCCTACCTGGAAGTTGTGAGCACAAAGACAGATTTGCCAGGATTATGTCTGTTACTGCCTGATGTGGAGTTTTATAAAGGGTGGGAAAGTAAACTCTTCTATTAATTTGGTCTCTATTAGCTCTTTCCATCCTCTCACTGGTGTTGAATAAGGGTTTTTTTCTAAAAAAAAAATAACAATAATAAAGTATTTTGGGAGTACAGAAATTTATGCCAGTCTGGTTAAGAACAATCTTTTTGTCGCTGATCTGATTCAGTTATAATATACCACCGAGCGTAAAGTGCCATTTTGTTTTGCTAAGGAAACATGTGAAGCTGCTATTTAAACCTGTTCCTATGTCTTCTCGTTAAGCTCTGTTGAATGCATCACATTACTGCATTGAAAACCCAGTTTGTAAAACATAATTTCATTTAAACCATTAAATGGAAGGTTTTGCGGCTCATGTTGGCAAAACCGGAGCTTCCAATAATGAACAGAAAGCAGCCCAAAACTTCGAACTGAGCTAAACTCGGCATTAAACGTCTCCCGAGCAGGAATCTTTGTGACATTTTGTCATTCGATATATGGCTGCTCTGCACATAAATGTGATATTTAATGTTGGTCAGTGCCTCTCTATTGAGGAAACACAGTTTTATTTTCAAATGCTTGCTTAACAACCACAGACGCTTTATCATCAGGGCTGCGCACATGGTATCTTAAACTGTGGCGTGAAATCGAGCCCCTGCTAAGAGGGCTCGCTATGCATCAGCTTGGCTGGTACCACTCCTGCCTTTGGCATCATTTTCCAGTGGCCAACGTGCCAATTCGATTTTTACCTCAGGTAACTCTTCAAAAGAAACACCTAATCATTTTAATAGGATGGGCGACATCTTAGGGGGAAAAATAACAAAATTAAAGTTGATTTTAACCTGCAATGAAAAACAAGCCATGGGGTGTTTCCATGTGAAATCTTGGATGTCATACAATGGATGGAGGGCAAACAACCGAAAACAGGGGAGGGAAAGAGGAGGAGGGAAGAAGGAAAGTTTGCTCGAGTCATTTTCGGCCAAGGTCTGCTTCTAACTAAAGGTTCCTGGAATGGGTTTAGAATTTCAAAATGCTGCTGACAATTAGCTACACTTGGTGTCAGGCACTTGAGAAGAAAAGCCTTAGAAAGAATCCTTCCTTTTTACACCTTAGCCTATCTCAAAGGTCAAGTAATCATGCTGACAATGTTTGAAAAAAAAACGTCACTTCCCATTTTGGGTTTTTTTTCTGTCCTAATAAATAAATCATTTACTCTGTGGCAAAGAGCCTGAAGAGAGAGACAGAACACCAGTGTTCAGGTCTGCAGTTTTATTTTAGTGGTCATTTAAAAAAATAACATTTCTTTTAAAAGAAAGACATAGAAACGAAGATTGAGAGAAGGAAGGGGAGAGTGAAAGGGGGTGGCGAGTTACTACTTCTAGAACCTGATCAGTGGTAGAATGGGAGATAAAAGAAACTTCTTACTTTCCCATCCTTTATAAAACTCCGCATCAGGCAGTAATAGACATGATCTTGGCAAATCTGTCTTTGTGCTCACAATTTCTAGGCTCAAGTTCTCAGTGTTTCCTCAAGAGGTAATTAACATAGGAGCTAGTGGGAGCACGATCTGAATTAAAACTGACCCCTGGACTCATCATGATAGCAGGCAACTTTCTATCCTTGCCTTTTCGGCATATAGTCCAACCGGGTTTGATCCCTTGCCTTTGGACTCAAACGCTGTGACAGTCAAGGACTTCTATTAAATGAGAAGGGAAGAGGATCCAATGGCTCACCCATGGGTTCTCTGAACGTACGAAGAGAAAGAATCATCTTTCCAGAAGCAGCTGTCTGTAGTCACAGACTCATCATCTAAATTAAAAGATATGCTTACACCAATACAGTCCATTATATTAATTCTTCGGTTCCAAAAGTTTAGAAAGCCTTCCACATTTCAGTGCTGCATGCTTCTCAATGTTAGAAATGTCTCCCTTGGGTCCATTCTAAGGTTTTTTGCTACAAACTAGGTTTGTGTGTGTGTGTGTGTGTGACATGCACGCACACATGGCTGTTCCTTGGGCAGCCTGTTTTAGTCTTTTGAGTTTTTAGTCCATCTCTTACTAATCCTATAACATTAGGCAAATGACTTCACCCTCCCCTCTGAACCTTATTTAGTTTTCTCATCAATAAAATCAGGATAATCTGATGAGAAATATAAAAATGCATATAAATCACCAAGCAGAGAACTTGGCACATGCTGGTCACAATAACAAAAATATATATTTTTAAAATTTTTATGATCAAAAATAAAGTTAATAACAAAAATGTCAATACTTCCAATGATCACTTTTATCCCATTGGAAGTTCTGTCTTGGGAATCTAGGTGAGCGGTTTTTATCACTGTTAATGTTTGTTGTCAGAATAACTAGCGAACTTTCTGTCTAATTTCATCACTCATGTACTGAACTAACTCATTAAGTGCCAAAAATGATGTCTTACACATAGAACCTCCTAAATTCTATTGGTTTGGTTTCGAACTTGGTTAGGGGCCTCAAACTCCATTTCCTCTATTTCCTTAGGGCCCTGAGACTCCCAAGAGAGTGCTGACCAGGCAGTGAGAGAAATGTGTCATGTGAAATTTGCCAAACAGACGTTGGTCCTATCAGTGAAATTCTACTCTGAGCGAAGTCCAAGGACTTCCTTAGTTTTCACTGTGCCCTGGACTAGAGTAAGTACTTTCGGTTTCTTAAAAGTGCATATTCAGAGAAGCCTCCCCCCCGAAAAACAAAGAACTGGGTTGAGGGTTTTCTGGCCTCTACAGTGAATACTTTTTGCCTCAGCTGTGAAACACATTCTTTAAGCAAGCTCTCTCATTTAATATCTTGTCAACATGCTGTCATTGCTGATATTTTCCAAAACAATTTTATCTCAAATGCCCACACATTGGTGAATGGATAAGCCCAATGCGGTATTATAGTGCAATACTGTCTGTTAATTAAAAAAAAAAAATAGATACAGGGGTGCCTGGGTGGCTCAGTCAATTAAGCATCTGCCTTTGGCTCAGGTCATGATCCTGGGGTCCTGGGATCCAGCCCCACATCAGGCTCCCTGCTCAGTGGGGAGTCTGCTTCTCCCTCCCCCTCTGCCCTTCCCTTGCTGGTGTTCTCTTGCTCTCTCTCAAATAAATAAAATCTAAAAAAAAAAAAAAAAAAAAAAAAAAGCATGGAATATTGACCCATACAACATAGATGAGCTTCAAAATCATTATGCTAAGTGAAAGAAGTCAGACACAGAAGATTCTATAGTGTATGATTCCATTTCTATGAAATATACCAAACACGCAAAACTATAGAGACAGAAAATAGATTCGTGGTCTCCTGGGATTGATCCCGGGAAAGGGGAGTGACTGTCAGTGGGCACCAGGGATCTCATGAAGGTTGTGGAAAAGTTCTAACATTGGATGGTAGTGAGGGTTCCACAATCTGGTAGATTTACTAAATATCAGTGTACTGTACACTTCAAATGAGTGAATTTTGTGGTATGTAAATTATACCTCCATAAAGCTCCTAACACAGCAACCACAAAAATTTCACATTTATTCATTTTTCTCCAAGTTAATACCAATGGGAGAAGATAACACCTTGTTTACTACTATCATCGGAAACATTCTTTGCTGCAGCAAATCCAGGACAACTTTAAAAGGCAATCATAAGGACAGCACTGCACATCCCACAATCACCAAAGTCCGCTTGATATTGTTGGAGCAGGTGGTGAAAATATGCAGAAGACAGGTCCACAAAGCGCCAAGCATCGATTTGGAGACTTCCTCTTATATTTAACTCTCTGCCTAAAATGTCGACCCGACAAAAAGCCACGGGGAAGAGTCACGGGGAATTATTTATTTACCTGTGTTTGCAGTACCCTTTCTGTCAGATGTTTTACAGATTAAGAAGGGAAGGGAAAGTTCGGCACGAAGGAACACAAAATGAAGGCCAAGTTTTCTTTCTGTCATGACTGTACGCACCCCCCCAACCCCCTTTCCCCTTCTCTTTTTTCCCCCAGCTCCATATTGCTACTTTGACAAATGACAATGCAAGAGAATTTATGTTGGGTCTTGGAGATTAGCACATTATCACAAGCAAAACAGAGCCCTCAGCTCTTGCCGCTGGGGAGCAATTGAAAAAGTCTTTGAATGTGATGCATGGGTCAAGACCCATTTCTGAAGCAGCAAGGATGCTGTTATGCTGGGACAAGTCTGGATAAAAGCCCTTGGAGAGCCAGGTGAAGACACTTCGGGCTGGATGAGGAGCATTTAGCCAGAAAGCTCATTCTGGGAAGGAAAGAGGAACCGGCCGCTCCCTGAAGACCTCTGTGTTGAATGATTTAAGGCTACCTGTAGGAAATGCCTTTTGCTTTATTGCTTTTTAGTCTCCCTGCTTTTCAGGGGGGAAAAATGAAGAAACACAACCCTGGCCTTCCCTTCCTTCGACTCCTGTCAGTATTCCCCAGGAAGTTTTAGTGGCAACTCTGTCCCATCAAGGCTCCTATTGGGCTCTTTAACAAGCCAGTCTGCAGGTGGGATCCCAGATTAAACCAAAACAGGCAACAGAGGGTTTCCATTTTTGAAAGATGTTCAATTATATGTACACGTCTTTTAAAAGTTCGCAACGCTTAGTTCACAATATTGGGCTTAAACATTCAAAATACAAGTCACAAGACAATTTCAGGAGAAAAAAAACAAATACCAATTTTTGGACTAAATAGACTTGGGGCCTACACAATATTAACCCAGTCCTTCAATTATAGAAAAAATGGGCAAAATAACCTTGAGAAAGTATTCAAAAGAAAAGCTGCTTCTGAAGGTCATAAATAGCTCAACATGATTGCACATCGAGCTGGTAGCTTGATATCTACAGTATATCCTGAATAAAACCTAAGTGACAATGAAAAACCTTGGAATGGCAGGTGATGAGGCCACCATAATACAACTTCCTGGAGACTGTTTATTGGTGTCTGGGAAACTCACATTAATAGAGCAGGGTTTCTTAACCTGAGAGCAATTTACATTTTGGGTCTGATCATTCTTTGCTATGGGGGATATCTTGTTTGCTTAAAAATGTCTAGTGGTGGGGTGCCTGGGTGGCTCAGTCGATTGGGTGTCCAACTCATGGTTTCAGCTCAGGTCATGATCTTATGGTCATGGGATCAAGCCTCACATAGGGCTCTACGCTCAGTACTGAGTCTACTTCAGATTCTCTTTCCCTCCCTCCCTCTCTCTCTCAAATAAAAAAAAGAAAATGCCTAGTGGAATCCTTGGCCTCTACCCACTAGATATAGTAGCATTCTCCCCAACCAGAAATGTTGTCAGACATTGTCAGATGTCCCACAGGAGTAGGGAGCAAAATCAGGCCTGGTTGAGAATCACTGATTTAGACAGAAGAGTTATACACTCCAGTTTTGACAAAGCTTTTGTCTGCATGTCAGACTTCCCAGTAAAAGCAAGATGAAGATACTTGTAGTGTGTGATGTCTTTCTGTGGAAATTATTGGTTTAGAAATAAAGCCTATGTATTTCTTCCAGCCAAAATTCATGTAGCTACTGGATGTTGGATGCTACAATTATACTTTTCAGGGCTTTAAATCCATTCACCATTGTTCACTCTTCTGGACCCATGTTTTGGGTAGCTGTTCACACAATAGTAAGAACAGTAATAGCTATTGAACACTTCAGATGTGCCAAGTATTTATCTGAGGTCTCTCTACCTATAGTATGATTTGTAATCTCACAAAAGTCATTTGATGTCTGTAACTATTACCATATCTGTTTTATAGATGAGGCTTAAACAAACTTGCCAAAATCATTCAGTGATGGACGAATTTGGGATCACCCCATTTAAAGGCGGCATTATCTTTTTTAAAAGATTTTATTTATTTATTTGAGAGAGAAGGAGAGAGAGAACAAGAGAATGAGTGAGCACGAGCCAGCAGGTGGGCATGAAGAGGCAGAGGGAGAGACAGAAGCAAGCTCCCCGTTGAGCAGGGATCATGACCTGAGCTGAAGACAGACGCTTAACTGACTGAGCCACCTAGGCGCCCCAAGAAGGCATTATTAAGAAGGCTGAGGTTAAAGGCCATGAATGCACACACTTCCATAGTTCTTTTTAAATTATGGGATAATCTCCAGGAATGATGGGTCATGTGGTGTTCTTTTCCTAAACTGGAAAGGGAAAATGCCCCCAGTTACTACAGGTAAAATCGTACCTACTCTCTTGTAATGTCTAAGCCTGCAGACATCAGAATGATTCTATTACCTGAGAGATCCTGAATGTCACCACATTTCTGCCATTACCACATATTCTCCACTAATTTTCGTTTTTGCTTGTAGGTCCGTAGTTATGTAGATGAAAGCAGGGGTACTTTATCACTGCAAAACTGGCCCCCAAAAGGGGACATCTGGCAATGTCTGGAGACATTTTTGATCATCATCTAGAGGAGGGCTACCAGCATCTAGTGGGCAGATACCAAGGGTTCTTTTAAACATCTTATAATACACATGATCACCTCACGCTGCACAAAATTATCCAGCCCAAAATGTCAACAATGCTAAGGTTGAGTGAGAAATCTTGGACCAAAGGAATGTAGTCAGCTCTAAATAGTACAGAAGATTTCCTGCTGTAACGTCTTTGGGAAACAAATATTCTCATAAATTAGTTGGGATATATCATTAATATTGGTTTTCTGGCCAATTAATCATACCACTCACTACTTCCTCATGGATTCTAAACAGATGGACAAATAGATGGAGAGGTGAAACAGAACTCCAAATCTCAGTTATATTACCAGCAATGTTGGTTTGCAGAAATGAGCCTAAACTGGAAGCCAACATAAGTTTTCTACATATTTGCCCATGAATTAACCTCACCTACACACAAGTGGAGCAAATAGAGAAGAGTGAAATCCGCCAAAAGACCTGTGGTGGTGAATTTTATGTGTCAACCTGATTGCACCCCCTGGTGCCCAGATTTATCATTATTTCTGGTGTGTCTGTGAGGGTGTTTGTGGATGAGATTAGCAATTGAATCTGTGGAATCAGTAAAGTAGATGGCCCTCCCCAGTATCGGTGGACATCGTCCAATCCATCTGGGCCCAAACAGAACAAAACACAGAGGAAGGGAGATTCATTCCCTACTTGCCCGCCTGTTTGAGCCGGGACATTGGTCTTCCTTAGACTGGGACATATACCATCAGCAACCTTGGTTCTCAGGTCTTTGGGCTTGGACTGGAATTACACCACTGGTTTTCCTCAGTGTTCAGTTTGCAAACAGCAAATCATGAAATTTCTCAGCCTCCATAATCACGTGAGACAAATACTGATGATAAGTTGCCTTACATATCTGCTGGTTCTATTTCTCTGGAGAACCCTGATTAATATAGGACCCTGGGATATTTAATACAAGGGTAAAAGAGAATGAATATGGCCCGCAGGCTGAGAGAGAGTGACTCTGCATATGTAGTGATCTTATCATCAGTTGGCTGATCAGTACAGCCCCCACACATCCCAAGAATGAGAAAAGGGGTACACAGTTCAGTACATTCAAGATGGCAGGAGTTTTTTTTTTAACATTTTATTCATTTCTTTATTTGAGCAGCAGAGCACAGGTGATGGGGAGGAGCAGAGGGAGAGGGACAAGCAGACTCCGCACTGAGGGAGAGCCCGATGCAGGGCTCGATCTCATGACCCTGAGTTCATGCATGACCTGAGCTGAAATCAAGAATCGGAGGTTTAACCGACTGTGCCACCCCCAAGATGGCGGAAGTTTTTGTTGTCACGGTCATGAGCATAGGGAGAGAAGATCCTCAGCCCAAAAGTCTTATTTGAAGGAAGAGAAAGAATGACAAATGAGGAAAGTAAGGGGGAGTCAATTAATGAAAAATTATTCATGACTGGAAGAGATTTGGTTAAATATGTCTTAGTGAAAGATGACACTAGGGAAAGGATTATTAAAGATTGGAGACAGAGACATCTATTAGATTCTTTTAATGCTATAGGTAAGAAATGACGGGGTCTGAACTAAGGCAACAGAAGTGAATGGGAAGGAGAGGATAACTATGAGAGTGATGTGGAAGATAATTCAGAAAGAAGAGTCTAGAAAGAATTATCCAGTTTTTAGTTTTAGCTCTGGGGACCTAGAAGATGACATCATTTATTTAATAAGCACTTAAAAATAGTGCTCACTATGTGGCAGGAACCATGGCGAACAATTTTCAAAGGTTTACTCAGTTAATCCTAAGAGTGGTTCTAATGAAATAGGAATTATCACTATTCCCTTTCACATGTAAGAAAACTGAGGCCCCCGGAGACAACATCATTTGTCCAGAATAACACTACTAATAAATGGCAAATTCGAGATTCAAATCCAGGTATAGAGGTCCAAAATGCACAACATTACTGTTAGTAACCCACGGGTATATAAGAAAAGGGCAGATTTGTGGAAAATATAATACATTTCCTTGGACATTAAATTTTATTTTTAGTTTTCTGTGGAATATTTAGCATTTCCCTGAGCAAATTCAAATAGTAGGTACATTCTAAGAAAATATCAAGCAAGAAGTTCTATAAAGTTTGAAGTTAATTTTTTAAAAAAATATCACAGGAAAAGACATTCTGTAAAACAGTCACTTAGAATTATATTTTTAAAAATGTAATAGACCACAGGGAAACAGTTATAACCCAATCATAATAGTTATAACCCAGAAAAATAGTAATAGTTTTGCATCTGTTTGTTTATAACACAGGTCTAGCTCTGTCTACCTAATAGATTAAGCAGACAAGCCAAGTATGTAAATATATTTAAAATTTTTCTATATCCCTTTCAGTCCTTCCTGGGAGCAAATTGCTAAGGTTGTTAATATCCGCCAGTTTCTCAGCACCACCCCCGCTTCTGCTACATATCTCCATCTATGAAGACATCTGCATCACCTGTATCTATACTGATCTTCTGGCCCTCTTAACTGGATTCTTCAGACCCTTTCCAATTGCAGAATCATTTTTTCCCTAATCAGAGTATCTTTATCCTACATTAAATTTTTATGTTAAAGGACTGTTCTTCTCTCCTCTAACTTAATGCATCCGATAAAGGAATCCAAGCTAGGACATTAGAAGACAGTATCTGTTGCCTCACCAGCTTTGACAATGCCTTAACCAAAAAGGACAATGCAAAAGAGTGGAAATTTTGGAAACTTGGCAGGGCAGTAAGGAACATATTTTGGGGAGGAAGTACTCTGAAGTCAAAATGTACTCCAAAGGTAACTCTTAGAGATATATCACCAGAACCCTGGTTCACTAACTTCCTAAGACTAATAATTTGTTTAATTTTAAAAATGCAGAGCATAAAAGATAAATTCTAGACAGCAGTTTGAAAGTTTACTTTGTTTACAGTTTGCAGGTTAGGTAAAGGTCTAATGACCTGATAAGGATATATGCCATTTTTAAAAAAGGTTTTATTTATTTGAGAGAGAGAGCGAGAGAAAGCACGAGTGAGGGAGAGGGGGAGGGGAGAAGCAAACTCGCCGCTGAGCAGGGAACAGGTAGACGAATGTGGGGCTCGATCTCAGAACCCTGAAACCATGACCTGAGCCGAAGGCAGACGCTTAACCAACTGAGCCACCCAGGAGCCCCATATGCCGTTTTTACAAACACAGTAGTGATCACCAAGACAGAGCACACTATTGGCAGCTGTTCATGTCTGACAACACAGATCAAATCCCTGTTATACAAGAGGAGACACAGATCCCTTTCAGCTTGGATATTCTGAACTTTTAAATTATTCTCTTGAATGCAATTATCTACACAGTGACACCTCTCTTCAAAACTCTCTATCCTTGCTTTTGTTTTTCTGATGTGTGATTTTGAAGAGGAACGATACAAATATTTGGTGTGTAATGGTACATCTTTAGGTAGACAGTTGGCCATCTGTGTTAATTTTGCTTTTACTAAGGCAAAATAATAAAACAGTGAATTTTTTATTTTGAAAATTCTCTCCTTATTGGAAGATTTAAAAAATAGTAATAATTTACACAGATAGCTTTCCTGTGTGAAGGTTATGTTCTTTAAAGAGATAACTGACTCATCTAACATCTCATATGCTTTGGATGTAAAGTAAATAAAGGTTCTGAGAAAGTGCATTTGTGATCGTGAGCTGTTGTATCAAGGGGGAAAATAATGTGGTTTGTCATCAATCTCTCCGTGTGGCATACAAGGGCTGACTTGTTGAAATTTTGTAGGCTTTTATTTACAGAGAAAACACAGACCCTGTGCTGCTCAGAGTCCTATCAGGCCACACATTCAAAGGAATCACATCTGAAAAAGAAACTGCTTAAATCATAACCTTTACAGATAATCTAATCCATAAGGAGACCAAAATTACTTTGCTCCTGTGAACAAGAACAAAACCTAAAGAATTTAATTATTTGCGAATTATTCATGAATATTTTGATCCTGGCTCAAGGCTAGAGCTGGAAAAGAAAGACAATCCCTGACTGTTGCCAATCAGGGTTTCATGGAAGAAAAATATGGAATATTTCAGCCTCAGCATAACACCCCATATTTCCAAGTTTTGTTAAAAAAAAAAAAAAGAGGTGTTGCTAGAGACAAGTGAGACTTCAGTGGAAATAGAACTAAAAGCAGACCCTCAGAGAAAGAAATGGGATATGGACTGTTGCTGGGAAAAAATAATTGCAGTGATGTGTGTTGTTTAGTTATAATGCTCAGATTGTAAGTTACATTTCGTGAGAAACATATGGCCACGTGCTAAACATCCATATGCCATAGTTAATAAAACTGAATGCCACTGATCTATCTTATACTACTGATCTTACTTAGTGGTTGGAAGTCCATAAATGTACAAGTATGCTATGCACACACACATACACACTCACACCCTGATGCATCTGGTAGATGCAAGTAATTTATATGTACTTAGGGCTTGATACAGATGGCTTTTGCCAAAGTTATGGAAACAGCCTAACTAACTTATCTTGGGCCATGATCTGTTCCATTGTTTCTATGTCATCCAGGCCTCAGATGAAAAAAACAGTCAGTATGGTAGCAAGAAAAGAGGAGTTAACACTACATAGATGTTATACGGTTTTGAATTTTGAAACTTGAGATTATATATTCTAGTCAATAAAGTCATTTTTTAAAAGATTTATTTATTCATTTTAGAGAGAGAGCAGAGCAGGAGGGGCAGAAGGAGACAGAATCTCAAGCAGACTCCACACTGAGCACAGAGCCCGACTCGGGGCTTGATCCCATGACCCTGAGATCAGGGTCTAAGCTGACACCAAGAGTTGGACGCTTAACTGATTTCACCACCCAGGGGCCCTGAATAAAGTAATTTTTTAAAGAAAAAGTATTAGCTCTTCTGCCTTTTAGTGTAGTCATTTTGTATATGTAATTTAATCTCTCAGCATCAGTGTAAAGAGGATAATATAATCTACCTTTTAGGGTTGTTGGAAGGATAAGAAAAATTGGTATTGAAAAGTAGCATGGTCTTCATACATAACACAGGAGTTTTTCTCTCTGTCATTACTCACTGGTTGCCGTGAATGGAGCACACAAGTGCAGAGCTCCAGTACAGAGGTGCTCTCTGGGGTTCTGTGCCCACACCCGTGCTGCAACACTTGGGTTGTCTTTCTAAAGAGCCGGTCTTCAATAAAAGCACAGACTGGAAATATTGCCTAGGTAAGAAATGCGTCATTAATTGAACCTTATACATTCTTCTCAAGTTTAGGATGAACAAATAAGACATAATTTAAATCTGAGGAGCACTTCATAAGAACATCTGTTATATAATATAGAGATGTGTGGCATTGATGCTTATTATTCATAAGTACAAGATCATCCCATTGTCATAATTATTAGGGAATCTTCATACTAAATACTTCAAAACTGGGACCATCAATTCCCAGCTCTTGATTTCCATTGCTGATTAATTCAGCTAAAATTATTTATTGTGTATTGTTAAATAGATAAGGCTTTTTGACAGTTCCTCACCACAGGTATTCTATTTTTTATTTTATATATATATATACATACACACACACATATATAGTACACATATAATTGAATATATATAATAAATGAATAAATAAATGTTTTATTTGTCTCGTGTATCTATGAGTCAGACACTATGTTGGTTCCTGAAACAGCAGTGAGTATATGAGAACAGGTCGTTTCCTAAGGGGTTTGCATTCTATTAAAGGGAGAAAGGCAGTAAACTAGTTAACAAACAACTATATATGATCATTCCAGATAATAACAAGTGTTGAGAAAAACAAAATAGGGTAATGGGATTTAGAGAGATTGAGGAAGTTATATGAAGGAGAAGAACCACCTTACGTCAGGTATTTGGGGAAGGTCTCCCTGAAAAGGTGACATTTCTTCTAAGATATGACTAATGCAGAAGGGCCAACCCAGTGAGAATTTCAGAAAAGGGAGTTCCAGTCAGAGGAAACAAAGTATATGGGCCCAGAGTCTAGAATGAGTTTAATGTACTTAAGAAACAGAAAGGAGGCCAATG
Source organism: Ursus maritimus (assembly GCF_017311325.1). Taxonomy (NCBI): domain Eukaryota; kingdom Metazoa; phylum Chordata; class Mammalia; order Carnivora; family Ursidae; genus Ursus; species Ursus maritimus. The sequence continues at coordinate 9,515,834 of NW_024424897.1, read as the reverse complement.
TGGGTAGAATATAGTTTGAAAAGGAGAGCAGAGTAACTTGGAATGGAAAAGAGAATCAAGGTCCAAGTCCTGGAGGTCCTTCTGGACCAGGAAAGGGATCTGGTTTTTAGGCCAAGTGCCACAGAAAGCCCCTGGAGGCATGTAAGTAGGGAGATGGGCTGCTGGGGTCCAAGAGTGGAAGAAGCCAGACAAATTAGCAGGCTATTAGAATCATCCAGTGAGAAAAGACAGTAGTTGGGAACAAGGAGGAAGCAGTGGAGATGGGGCGAGTCCCTGGGTTTGGATTTGGGGAGCAAGAAGCAGAGAGGAAGCAAGAATCACTCAGCTGCATAAAGTCCATGTCATCTTGTTCGATAGGGTAGCCCTAACTCTTGGCACGTATTAGTCTGCACACAGCAAAAGTTTACTACAATTACTGAAAGATAAGCTCTTCTCTAGGTGCTATCTCTGGATTACCCCGTGTAATTCTCACAACCTCATGGATTAGATTCTACCATTTCCCAGGTTTTATATAGAAAGAAACTAAAGTTAAGTAGTTTAGTTAAGTAATTTCCTCAAGGTTAAATAAGTGGGAAGACGTGGTCCTGGAAAGCAAGCCAGGGTGGATTTTCTGACTTCTTTAGGGCTCATGCGCCTATTTGCTATTTCTGGAAATAAAGACTAAATGCAAGTCATTAACATCTTCCCCAGAAATGGTCTACATGGGGTTCCTGTATAGTGCTATTCCTACTGTTTAAGAATGTTTTAACCTTGGTTCCTGATTTAATAATAATAAAAGCTAGTATTTGTTGGATCTTCCTATGTGTCAGGTACTCTACCAGACATTTTACACTCACTGGATTAATTTAATTCTAACACAAAAGCTATGAGATAGATACTGTTCTTGTTCTATAGATGAGAAAGTTAAAGGCAGAGAGTCTATCCCAGTCTATTTAATTCCAAAGCCGATGATTTTAACACAAAGTTATGGGAAGAACCAATGACCATTTTAAAGTGATCAACATCAGAGAAATGCAAGCTGAAACAGTGTAAGGTATTACTATACATCCATCAGAATCACTAAATTTAGAAGACTGACAAAACCAAGGGTGGTGAGAATATAGAGAAATTGAAACTCTTGTGCAGTGCTGCTGAGGCTTTAAAATGGCACAGTTATTTTAGAAAACTTATAAGTTTCTAAAAAATTAAATATACACCTACTCTCTGACCCAGTAATTCCACTCTTAGGATTGTCTCCAAGAGTGCTGCAGATACTCCATGGCAGCCATTTTGATTCAGGAAACATTTATTGAATACTTACGAGGTACCATGTAGGTGTATATTAGTCAGGGTTCTTCATAGAAACAAAACCAATAATATGTACAGAAAGAGGTTTTCTATAAGGAATTAGCTCACATGATTAGGGAGGCTGAGAAATTCAGACTCAGCAAAGCCAGTGGTTCCTGTTTGAGACCAAAGGACTGAGAAGTAGGTGCGCTAATGGTGTAAGTTCCAGTTCAAGTCAAGTCCGAAGGCAGATGAAGATTAATGTCCCAGCTTAAAGTCAGTCAAGCAGAGAGAGAGAGAGAATTTTTATTCTATTCAGGCTTTAATGGATTGGATGAGGTCCACCCACAATGGGGAGAACAATCTGCTCTACTCAAGTTTATAGACTCAAATGTCAATCTCATCCAGAAACTCCTTTACAGACACACCCAGAAATCATGTTTAACCAAATATCTGGGCACATAAAATTAATCATCACACATGTTAAGCAACCTAACTCATTTTATACACCATGAAGAACCCCCACTAGGATGATCATATATCCCAGTGTGTCTGTACCTATTGCCCCGGTATTACTACTGATAGCATGTCTTCTCACTTTCAAAGAGCCCAGTTTGCATAGCAAACGATTTGGTTGCCAAAATTCAAATCCATGTGTTCCTTCCTATAAGCCTGTTACCAACTACGGCATAATCTGATGCTAAAACTTTATACCATCCTTGATCCTCCTTCTGCTAAATGACAGAATAAGGCCGATGATTAAAATGCAGTTAAATGTTTTGCACACTACCCACGAAACAAATATGTATAGTTGATCGAGAAAGAGCATGTGTACATGTCTTCATATCAAAATGTTTCAACATGTTTCCAAAGAAGACATACAAATGGCCAACAGACACATGAAAAGATGCTCAACATCACTCGGCATCAGGGAAATACAAATCCAGACTACAATGAGATATAACATGTTGGTCAGAATGGCTAGTATCAAAAAGGCCAGAAATAACAAGTGCTGGTGAGGATGTAGAGAAAAGGAAACCCTTGTGCACTGTTGGTGGAAATGTAAGTTGGTACAACCACTATGGAAGACAGTATGGAAGTTCCTCAAAAACTTAAAAACAGAGAAACCATACGATCCAGTAATTCCACTACTGGGTATTTACCCAAAGAAAACAAAAACACTACTTTCAAAAGATGTGTGTCCATCTCTGTTTCTTGCAGCATTATTTACAATAGCCAGGACAGGGAAATGACCCAAGGGTTTACCTATAGATGAACGGATAAAGAAGATGTGGGACATATATATAATGGAATACTTCTCAGCCATAAAAAAGAGTGAGATCTTGCCATTTGTAACAATACAGATGGACCTAAAAGGTATTATTTTGAGTGAAATAGAGAAAGAAAAAAATACATACAATTTCCCTTATATGTGGAATTCAAAAACCAAAAACATGAATAGATAAACAAAATAATAAGCAGACTCTTAAATACAGAGAACAAACTGGTGGTTGCCAGAGGGGAGGACGGTGGGGGGAAAGGCAAAATAGGTAAAGGGGATTAAGACGTGCAAGATTCCAGTTATAAAATAGAGAAGTCAAGGGGATGAAAAGTACAGCATAGGAAACAGTATCATTAATATTGTAATAATGTCGTATGGTTATAGGCAGTGATTACATTTCTCATGGTGAGCACAGAGTAATGTATAGAGTTGTCAAATCAATATGTTCTATATCTGAAGCTAATATAACATTGTATGCCAACTGTACTTCAATAATAAATAAAAAAGAAATAAAACTAAAAGAAAGGCTATTCAACTGTCACATTTGCTCTTAACTATCAGGATATTCTCTCTCATTAACAAAGTGGCAGTCTCCTTGTATAAACTGTTCTATAACTTTTTTCTTACATCTTAATGTTGTGTTCAGTTAAAGAACAGTTTTAGTGTGCAATATCTAATACGATTCTTGAAAGAATCGCTTAATGTGAACAGAATAGACACCATCTACCCAGGCCTCTAAGCCATAAGATTACCTGTTCTCTCATATCTAATGAGGGCCATGATACCTCCTAAATTGTTCTTATATTTATATGCCTTCCTTCCCCACAGCCACTTTTCTTGTTGATTCTCACCTTCATTTTGGTCCCCTACCCCTTACAACTTTCCATGCTGCTGGAATTCTCTTCTTTCAAGTGACCCTTTGTTGATTAATCTCCAAAATAAAAATCCGATTGTGTCTTTCCCTTCCTTAATCAATTCGCTGGGTTCCTGTAGCATGGCATAAAGGGACTTTCATGACCTAGCTCATGGTCTCGTTCTGTTCTGGCCATTCAGAACTAATCGAGGTGTTCCCAGGATATCCTATTCTCCCTTACATTTGGGTTTAGGGGTTTTAGAAATGCTCTTCCCTTTTCCTGAAACTCCTTCCCCAAATTGTACCTGGGTAATTATTATTTGCATTTCCTGGTTCTGCTTCGATATCATATTCTCCTTTACACCTTTCCCGGTCCTCAAAGACTCCAGTTGCCTATAACATTCGGCGAACATCACACCCTAGCAGTTATTAAACCACATTACGTTGCCTTTAGAATTCTCTGACTCACCTTTACTCTTGCACACTTTTCTGTCTCTAGAACCAGACAACCGGATGGCAAGAGATTATGGTCATTTTAGTTATCATCACATTCCCCAGGATCATTTGGACTGCCTGATATAATGTTGAGGCTCAGTGAACACTTCTTGAATAAATTAATCAATGAATTACTCTCCATTTCACAGACTAAGTAATGGAGAATACGTCAGCTACCCAATTGAAAAATAGTCATTACGTAACTATTTAAATAAATACATAAAATGATGTGATAAAAGACATGACAAGAATAGATAGGGTTGGAGGGGCGAATGGAGGGTGTGATGCTTTAAATACGTTGACCATAAAGGTCTTTTCTAAAAGGGTGTGAGCTGAAGCTTAAATCCTAAGATCCAAGGCCAAACACACATAAGTAAGAATTTGTTCCTTACATTTGCTCTGGCAGGAAGAAGAAATTCCCTGAGGCAATGGGACACTAGGCACATAAGTTTGGATGAGGCACATGTTTGGAAAATTTCAGGACATAGAGAGACTCTACCTATGGAATCGCCCTCCAGGGGAGGATGTGAGCGTATGGGGCACACAGAGGATAGAGCAAAAAAGTTCAAAGATGCTAATAGAAAGAAGAAGAAGAGGTAAACAAAGAGTGGATGTACTGAAGATGGAGTTCTGACTATAGTGAACTTTAAACCACCACCACCGACAAATCCAGCAGCATTTACTTTGCTAAGTAAACGGGACTCTTTTTTTTCTTTTTTCTAGAGGTTATTATTTGAGTGTGTTTTCCCTAGGAAGAGAGCAAAACTGCCAACAATATATATATATATATATTTGTATATTTTCTCTTTACAAAGAAAGGTGAAAGCTAATTAAACTTTTAAAACATGCGAGTCTATTCTTTTTTCCTCAGAACCTACACATTTCTGCTTTCCAAAGGCAGAGTGTCCTTTTCATAAAGATTCTGAAAGCTTATCCCAATAAATGTGTTCTTTTCACTGAAGCAAATGATTACATTTATTTTTTCAAAAACATTAAAAAGGTGATGAGATCATTTATTGTTGCTAAACTTTAATAGCGTCTAAGTAAGGGGGTCGGTATTTTTTTTTTCCTTGTTTGTCTGTTGTTTTTTCCGCTCTTGCTGGACCAGTAGCAGCCTCCAAATGACATGATGCTAAATCAGAATTTTTTTTTTCCTTTCCAATTTGAAAAGAAAAAAAAGCAAAACCTCACCTTAGCACCAAATGAGGCAGTTCATGCTGGTTTTGGAAAAGGAATTAGCTCCGGAGAGAAAAATAACAAAGTCCGTTCTGAGGTCTTTCCTATATATTGAGAAGGCCAGTTTGGAAAGGAAATGCGGAAAAACAAACAGAAGGTACCCAGGCTTCTTTATCATACCTGCAGAAGGATATGCTAAAGTCTACACAGCCCTACCCTGACGCCAGGTCTTCATTATTTTTTCTCTTTTACAATGGCACCCACTGCTCTATAAAGTGATCTGTTGGGACTTCAAAGCCATGGCAATTGCATGTGGCACAGGATGTACGCAATTAATTATGTGATGCTTAAATGACAGGGTGTAGGAAAAATAGGGGAGAAGAAGAAAAAGTTAAAAAAAAAAAAAGCAAAAAAAAAAAAAAAAATCCAAAGTAAACTCAAAGACCTGGTTGTCTGCCTGCCAAGAACCAGTAGCAGATAAGGCCTCCAGTTGCCGTGGAAACTCAGGCCTCCAGGAGCCAGAATCCAATTTCAGAAACCACAAAATCAACATAAACGTGTGCAAAAATAAAAAGGTTTGTTTGGCAAGTAATAAGGAGAAGGGTACCAATGTATAAAACACATGAACCAAGGTGACCTCGGCCAACTGAAGCCGTAATGACGATGATGTCCGTGGCAGATTTGGCACCTCCAGAATGAGCGGTAACAAGACACAGTCCACGCTGCTTTTTGTTATCAGGTAATTGCTACCTTTTTGAAATAGAACCATTCACCACCTCTTCCCATACCTCACCTCAAAAGACATAACACCACCCTTCCTGAAAGCAAGGCTGGTAGACCCTGATTTTAACCCAAGAGGCCAGAAAACAGACAGCTAGATTTTTCGTTTGTTCCTTAGATAATGAACCACAGGCTATCCCATCCAGGACAAAGAAAAATGGATCCTGTGTAGAGAATCCCTTCTGCAGGATCTGCAAGGAACATTTACATTCTCAAGTAAGAAGCAGGCTTCACACGCAAGCTCTGAATAATTGCAAAACTCCATGTTATTCTGGGCTCGTCATTTAATTTGCTTAAGTTTGGCATAAAGAAGTATCATCTAAAATAAAAACTCTTTGATGGGCAGACAGCTTTTAATTCATCCTATTCTCCCAGAAATTATTTACGTAGGCAACATTATTTTTGTGCTTTTCCTTCATTTTCTTTAGAGACTAGATGCTCTCCTAGACTCACTTCATCAGTAGGCTGATGAATAATTTGCTTAAGTAAGACCTCCCAAGCTTGAGGTCATGGAGAAAATGCACCAGCATATTTGGTACTGAGGAAGTTCCTTTTCCAGCAAGAAAAAAAAAATTGAATTCCCAACAGATAAATATATAAAGAAAGAAACCAAACCCAACGCATAGAAATGTCAAATATATATCAGTTCACTCTAGATATACCCCCTTCTCCTTCATCTCTCAATCCTACGGTTATGTTCTTCAAATTGACAAATTTAAAATGTATAATTCCATTTACAATAACCTATATTGTCTATTGCTTGTGTAGAAAACTCCACCTCCCTGGCAGAGACACTGCTAAGTGTCTAACACATCACTTCCTTTGTCAGCCAGGCCCACAGCTAAGGCTGATCTGGTGGCTGAGTGCCAGCCAATGTAATGTCGGCGGAAGCCATGACCACCACTTTCAAGATTGGCCCTCTTATGATCCTCCATACTCTACTTGTCCATTTGCCAGTTAGATACAGAAGACCCAATGTGCCTTTCCCTTTCCTAGAAGATAGCATATCACATAATGGAGGGATTCTGGCTTCCCGATTTAGCACCTAGAGAAGAGCTGTTGAGAAGGGCACTCTATGAAGGGCATCCATGCTAGACTTAGCAGGGCTGATAAATACACTTTTAATATGTTGAGCCACAAAGGTTCATGGCATTGGTTACCACATTGCATACTCTATCTACTACAACACCCCTCAAAAACCAGCCTAACCATTACCTATGACTATGAAGCAGTCTGGTACATCTAGAAAAGCCAAGGCATCTTCTTGGCACACCTTTGCTGTGGCATCCAGCTCTGTAAGAGCCCTAATCACATGTGATCGTTACATAACTGTTACTTTAGTAAGCATGCCAGGACTACATTTTTTTTTTTTTCAATATTTTCCGGGTAGAGTACCATCTAAAAGCACATGTTGACACGGGGAGTCTAGAAAATGTATTCATCAATATGCACATACCTAGTAAGGATGAAGATAAAAAAGTCATAAATGTCTGAAAAGGGTAGTTTCTTGTCCCTCCAGCCAAAGAGCTTTAAACAGACCACTGTGTAAGCTGGACAATTAAGGAAAAACTCAAGATCCTACATTTTGAAGACTCAAGGAATGGTCGGCCACAGTGATGAGAAATACCTTCCTTCTGGAAACTCTAAGTGGCAGGGAGAAAGCCCAGAGCCTTTAGCTATTCAGCATGGTGCTGCATTTTGACATGATTCAAGTATCTGTTATTTTGAGCAAGGTTTGCCCAATATAAAATTCTACCAGGAGCAGAGAAAAATTTGTGTGACCTTAAGAATGAGAACCTAATGATCTGGAGAGTGAGGGCGAGTTGAGAATCTGTCTTTCTGCTTTCATAACTCCTTAGGGAATTATAAGAAAGGAAGGCCAATATTAAAAAAGTGTTCATTTAATTCTGCTCACAAGTTAATAATGCCACACCATTTTCTCACTAAAAGTTGCAACTTCATTTTTTTTCATTCACTTCTATTGAATACCCACTTATTGGCTATATTCATGGTGTAGTCCTATAACAAGTTAATGTGGGCCTTAGAAATCATGTTTCTTAGAATATTTAATGACTTTAGAAAGTTCTAACATATTGTAAGTGAAAAGAAAAATCAGGGTATGTAATTTAAACCTACAATGAGGGGAGCCTTGGTGGCTCAGTCAGTTAAATGTTTGCATTTGGCTCAGGACACAATCTCGGGGTCTTGGGACTGAGCCTCTCATCGGGCTCCCTGCTCAGCTGGGAGTTTGCTTCTCCCTGTCCTTCTACCTTTCCTCCCCCCACCCTTGTGCTCTCTCTGCCTCTCTCTCTCTCTCTCAAAGAAATAAATAAAATCTTTAAAATAAAATAAAATAAACCCTATGATAAAGTATTTGAGAAAGAGGTTGAAATATACAAAAAATTAAAAAGCTATTTCATTCAGTAAATTATAGTTGATTTTTATTTAATTTCCTCTTTATAATTTTCCATAATTCCAAATTTTATCTACTAAATATGCCTTGTGATTTGATTGTCAGCATTCAAGGTAAGGTTAAGACAGCCTACAATATTAAAACATATTTAAACCGTGCATTCAAAAAAAGGAGAGATCATGAAAATTAATGAAATAAATTCTATAATAACACTAATCCTACAACGTGTTGGGTGATCTTCAAAGTATTGTATATATATTAACTTATTTAATAACATCCTCATGCCACCCAACGAAGTAGGTAATCCTATTACTTTTTACAAACAAGGAAACTGAATCACAGAGAGGTTGAACAACTTACTTGAGGTCACTCAGCTAGTCACTGGAGGAGTCAGGGTTTCAGTCCAGGCAGTCTGGCCTCCAGAGGCTGCACTTCCAGGCACCACACTGCAGGATGGCTGCAAGAAACAAACACAGTGTTTGCCTTCGGGTTCATCGATCTCAAAGCAAACGGGAATAATAGGTTCTGTAGATTTACCTTTCTATTATAAAAACACAAATAAGCATTTAACTGATTCTATAGATGGTAGGCCTAGGCCTAGGAATTGATTATGAAAGTTATCTAATCCAAAGTGAGCACGAGTTTTGACTGTGTTACTGGAGAATATAGAGAACTAAAACCCAGGCTAGAGAACAAAAAGAAGCAATGAAGCCTTACTTGAGCTCAGGAGGCATGGCCTTTCAAAGCTTTCATCTTTCTGTGGGGAAAGGTAGATAAAGAGATGCTTCCTTCCTAGAACAGGGCCTGTTACTGGTCATAGCCCCAGATCTTATCCCATTGTCTCTGCATGATCAAAACCACTACAAAGGTCAGAGTGGGGCAGAGGAGCAGCGTTGAACCAAATCTCTTTGGCAAGATCATTTCTTCCAAGGGGACATCATTCATCTAATAATGTTGCACATTAAATCAATTTGCACCAAGAAAATGAAAGCCACACATGGTGATATATAGCCTATGGGAGCTCCCCAAATGAGCCCCAGTCCCAGCCAATGTTTTAGTCTCTTGCTACTTCTTTTATTTTACACAGAAAATTAAATTTTAGCAGTTGAGTTCTATTTTCGTTTAGTATGTCTATTAAAAGTCTGGCTGTAATATTTATGAATACCAAAACAAGACCACCAGGGCACATATGTACTAAAAGCAAGTCTCAGTCACAGATCTACCAAGCAGTTCCTCAGACATTAATAAAATAATAATATAAAATTCATTAGCTAAAACTATAATTGAGAGGTTCAAATTGGAAGAAAAGATTGAAAAGAAAAAATTTTAAATTTTGCAAAAAATGCCCTTTATGTGATTTAGAAACCCTAGCCTTCCTCTTGCTTCTATCCTGGGGTTGATAAAAGACGTAGACTCAGGTTCAATGATAGGTTCATCAGATTTCATGACAAAGCTTTCAAGAAGATATTTTAGAGGAAACACTCAAACATTCACTCAAAAGTATGTGAAAGTCTCAAATGCAAGAATGTTAATGCAAGAATTTTTTCACCCCCAAGTGTTTTGTTTTGTTTTGTTTGCCAAAAGTTTTGCTGAATTCCTAGTGGCTTTTATTTTATTTTGTTTGGTGGAGGTAAGGGTTGGCTTACAGACTGTCTTGGGATACAGTGAGTAGAAGGAGACAGACAATTTACTGTGAAATTGTTAGTAGCCAATTCTGAAGAGAGATAAATAATGATAAAACACATTAAAGATACACCATCTCATAAATAATAATGTGAACTAATGGAGAAACAGGATTTGATTCGAAAAACAAAAAAAGGAGTTCGTTCTCTATGCTATTTTCCAGTAACATTACCATCCACAGTTTAGCCATCCGTCAAAATTAAAACTGAGGACCATCCTTGCCACTGGAAAATATAAATACATTTCTACAAGATGAATTAATCTGAATCTTCAGTGAAAAAAATTAACCACTCATTTCGGGTTCATCATTTTTCCCTGGATAACTTTATAAAAAGATAATATTTTCTAAGCATTAATTCTCAGGACTACAGCATCTGCATCATTAAATTGTTCTATTGCTCTCCCCAACCCAAAATCACAGAAAGGAGGAGGAAAAGAGAAAGAAGAACTAGGAGAAACTGAGTCTTTCTTCACAGGTTCCCAAGTCATAAACCATCACTCCTCCCGTGACACTCCTCATCTTGCCTCTTCCCTTCTTGCCACCCTCTCTGCTAACCCTTGGGAGTGGGCTTTCCTTCATCCACCTGAACTGACCCTATCAGAAGTTTCTGTGCTTTTACATGTTTCTGAGCCCAGGAACAAGGTTACACAAACACTGGCCTTGGGATGGAAGAAGGCTTGATGGTTCCCGCCAACAAACTGACTTTTTCCTAAACGTTCCTCCCCCTTTCCCCTCTCTTTTTTCCTATAAAGAAGGAAGGCCTCTTACTGAAGCTATAGGCATAGGGAGAAAAATGATGAGAGAGGGTGGTGACATAGAGCAACCTGGTGAGAAAAATGTGCCAGAGTTCTTAATGGGTTTTGCTCTTCAGTTGAGTTTCATTTAGTAGCATTTTCTGTGTTACTGGATTGGCTTAATCAGAAGGGATTTAGGTACAACATCAAGCCTAGATTCACCAACTGTATGTGTGCGTGTGTGTGTGTGTGTCCAAGAGCATGGTGATTTTCAGATTGTGGAGAACCGCTGGCTAAAAATCTTTCCACAAGGAAGAGAGGGCATGGTTTTCTTCTAGTCGACTTTCAAAGGAACGGCTCTGTCATCTGAACCCAGAGCTAAGGTGGCCCACCTAGACTTTACAGGGCTGATCTGCCTGAGTCCATTTCTCACTCTGCCTCCAGAATGGCAAAATGCCAAACACTCTCTTGGTAATCTTGTGCACTCGGCAGCTTTCAGTTTTCTCTATCATTCACCTCTGTAGACCTTTTGAAGTGTACTTACTCTGGTTTTGCTCACTTCCCTGCCATTCTTCAGAATGCATTTGCATGATAGTGGGAAAGTAAAAGAATGTTAGATTGGAAAATCAATATCTTGGGACCAAAGTTGTAAATCTGAACAGGAAAGAGAGCCAGAGTTTGAGGATTTTCCCCCCCAATATCTTCTTTGTTACCAATATTCATCATTTCTTTTACAGAACTACAACCTTTGGGGATTACAATGCAATTTGGCCTTCACGTACTCCCTGTTCTTTGGGTGGGGAAAGAGCTATGAAGTACACACTCAGGCTCCATGAACTTGATTCTGAACATGGCTGACTCTCTGAACTGGGCTCACGGCGATCCTCAATAACAGATTAGTTGAATTAAAGAATGTGGTCCAACTGAGTGGGTATGGTAAGCTTCACTAAAGCAAGTGATTGAAAGGACTTTTTTGAGTCAGTTATATGAAAAATTTTAAACCAAGACAATTCATATGAGTTCATGAAAGGGACAGAGGACAGGTTTACCTTGAGGGAGAAGAAGGAGGTTGGTGGGCAAGAGTTCGGAACCTGAGGTGACTAGATGGGGTTTCAGACTTTGTTGGAATCAGCCTGAAGGTGGAATGTAGTAAAACTCAGATACCAGGTTAGAAGTCTAGTCAAATAGGTGGGCCACTCACGATGGAGAAAAGGTAGAGAGTTGAAGCATGTTGCTTGGTTGGACTTCTAAGGCTCAGATATAGCAGACAGATGCCAATCTTCCAAGTGCATCTGACAAGGCTCTCTCTTATCCCGTTCTGAATAACGCGGAGCTACATATAGCTGACTGTCATTGTTGCTATATAGAAGAAGGAAGAGAGAATCAGGAAAGAATCAACGCACAAGGTGTGCCCAAAGTATAGGTCTGAGGTGGCTGTAATGAGGTATGAAGGCCTCAATGTGAGGATGGAGGTGAAGACTGGCAGGGTAGGAAAGAACACTTGAAAGAACAATAGTCCCTAGCGGTTTTGTTTTTTATTAATGCAACATGGATATAAACATCCTATTCCTAAAATTATGTAAATGATTACGAAGCCTCTTCCTTCTTTAATAAAAACACCATGGTAATTTCTTCAGATTGTTCCCAATTACATGTGCATTTTATGATGATGATTTATTTGAAAGTCTCAAATATGACTGAGTAATCAGAAAATTATGTTCTATCTTTTGTGTCTCCTTTATGTGGTATCTTTGGTGATACAGAGAAAGTGGTTGATATCAACTTAGCTTCATAAACTTTCCAGTCAATCTGGTACCTATATTATTCAAGGTTATCTCATAAAATAATAAATCTTTATGTATACATAAAACATTTAGTCAACTAGTTTATTCTTAATATTATTATTTTATGTGGCTAATGCTCAATAATACATAGACTATTTTTTAAAGTGAATTGACTGTATAATCATTTTTGCAGGCACTCTTATTGCCTGTGAGCCGGAAGATCACATTATAAGGTATATTAAACGTGTGTGATTACTATACCTTATGAAGAATATAATCCAGAAACCTTTAGACTCTAGATCACCACAGACAAAGAAATGGGATGATATTTTCATAAAACTATAAAGAGTATGAGTTTCCTAAGCCAAGTGCACTCATTTTAACAGTGTTCTTTTCCAACAGATTTCCATTTATTAATGTATATTTAGTATATTATCCAATACATATGATCTATATATGACTAACTTTTAAATCACTATAACTTTAAATGCCAACTTATAAAAGGTTTGAGAAATTCCACGACTTCAGGAAAAGGGAGAAGACTAAAAAATTCTAAGTACCTTCGATTTCAATTAAAAGTTTATATGTGAAGAGCAACAACTGATCCTCCATTCTGAATAAGATAGAGATTACTATACATAGCAAACAGAAGACCTTGACTAACTAAAAACAATGAAGTTAGTCTGGAGGACATGGCAAAATCTTACTGAGATTTTTAATTCCTTTCTTCCCAGAATATTATGCCAAGGTCCATGATGGTTTCAGATAGGTAAGCTATAGGCTTACTAGCCTACAGGAACACGAACCTGAAGCCCTGTGAGATCTTTTATGGCCATGTGAGTCTGTGAAATGTTGTAGTTAATTCTCTGCTATCACCTCACACACAGCACTAAATGTATTTGCTGGCTGGCTTCCCTCTTTCTGTCAATGGTGCCACCATTCTTCCAGCCACCCAGGCTTGAAATTTTGGAGTTAGTTTTCATTCTTTTGGCTTCCTACCCCTTAACCCAGTCACTTACCAAATTTATTCAATGCTTTTATGTCTCTTTCCCATCCAAGCCTATCTCACTTGTCCCATTGCAAGACCTTAATTCAAACTCCTATTATTTCATGCCTGTTCAATTACAGTACTCTTGTAATTGGACACTTTCTCCATCCAACTGGCCCCATGTGCCACCACTAGATTAATCTTCTTTAAACATTACTTTGATCATGTGATTCGCCTTCAGTGTCTCTGTCCTGTGTTCATCTGTTGCACAAGCTGCTGATCTGTTCAGCAACAAAAGGGGCGTGTGACTATATTCGGGAAAGACTGCCTGCAGTAACGTCTCAAGAAAATCCACGGTGCTTCTCAGCATCTTGTGAACTGGAATTTCACATTCCCATTTTTCAAATTGAGCTGTATATGGAAACTTTTTTTCCCACGTAAAAATCATTAACATCTCTGAGATTGAATATTTTAAAAAACATACTTTGGGAAACATTTGTGAGTATCATAATATCCCACACCTCCTTAGCTTGACATATTTTTTCATAACTGTGCTCCATTCAGACTAGTCTTTTATTACACTCTCCGCCCCACACAAACCAACACCACGTCTCGGTCTACACTCTCTGATCAGACTTACCCCTTCTTTGTTAACTTTTACTGGTTAATTAACAAAAAAAAAATCGTTTGTATCTTCAAGATCTAATTCAGTCCCACCTCTTTTATGAAGATTTTGTAGTGCTCCAGTTCCAAAGGTTAGATAGGTCTCCCATGATATGTGGGACACAGCAGTGAAAACAGTTATAGAGTAATTCTCAATCCATTCAACTCAGTTTAGCAGAAATCTGTTAAGTCCATTCTAGTCACCAGGCACTGATGATAGGAAGTAGATGATGGAAGGCCCTCCACTGAGGGGCTCAATGGAGTGTTTGGAGACTTGGAGATATTGCTATAAAAGTGATATGAAAAGTACTATGGAAACCTAGTTCATTCTACTTGGAAATCGGGGGTGGTGCTCACGTAAAGCTACAGAAAGATGGTCTCTGAGCCAATTCTGGTTTAATCAAAACATTAAACAATTATCATCATTAGATAATGAGATTAGATAATTGTTCTAGATAACCTATATCCTCGTATTGGACTCAAAACCTGTAACATCAGGCCGTGCTCCATGGGACAGAGGACCCTCAGTCACCATTACCTCTTACGAGTTACTCATTCAAGTTGAAAACTATTCCCAAGTAACTCTTCAGTTACTTATTCTTCAGACTATAGAAACCCAGTTCCTTTTATCTTTTCTCAAAGGTCTGATTTTCTAGTCTTTAATCATCATCCTGTTTCTCTGAACTCCCTCCAAAGCCTCCACGCTCCCCTTGACTTGTCGATTCCACAACTGGTTACTATGCTGTGTCAACAGCAGAGAATGTCATGCACAACCATACAACACAGTGAGGGTTGATTTAGTTAAGAACCCAACTCACAAACACTTATTCAGAATATCTCAATCCTGTAGTGCAAAACTTGGCCTTGGCTCGAGAGTGTTTTAATGGCCTGTTCAGACAGCATTACATGAGGGTGATGATTTTTTAAAAATTCTTCTGGGCATAATATTAAGCTACAGAAATTCCCAAATAAGTACATCCACACAGCACCAGATATTTAAGAACTATTTATGATTTCCACTATTTAGTTGTTTAAATAAGTATGACACATTTGACACATTTAAAATATTTAAGATATATATGTATGTGTGCATACATACAATACATATATACTATATAAATATGTATTAAATATCTAGTTATATAAAATTAAATAAGGCATGTAATAGGTTTTTTTTCCCCACATGATTTAAGTTTTGAGGCTTGTGTGTGTGTGTGTGTGCAATTATGCATCTACCGTCAGAGAACACATGGTGGCACATTTCTTACTACTACATGAAGAAGGAAAGTAGAATATATCCTTAATTATAAATGAGCACTGGGTGTTATACACAACTGATAAATTATCAAACACTGCATCCGAAACTAAGTATGTACTATATGGTACCTAATGGAATTTAAATAAAAAAAATAATAAATGAGCAACAAAAAATTAATCAAATTTTAATTTATAAATTTGTGGCACAGAAGGCAGAGGGAAAAGACATCTCACTAATAAAGGAATAAGAATTGCATTGATAGGAGATTTCTTAAAAGTAACAACAGAAATGGGAAATCAACAATAACGAGGGCACGTGATGTGATGAGTGCTGGGTGTTATATGCAACTAATGAGTCATTGAACAGTACATCAAAAACTAATGATGCACCATATGTTGGCTAACTGGATTTAAATTTTAAAAAAGAAAAAAAAAACCAAATGAGATATCAAGGGAATCTTCAGAGTGCTTGAGAAAATAACTATCAAACAAAAATAGTGTACTAAGCTAAAACAGCTTTAAAAAAGCAAGACTAAATTCATAATATCTTCAGGTAAAAAACAAAATTTCCACTAATAGATTGGATTTAAAAATATACTTCAAGGAGGAGGAAAATATGAGAAAAATTCAAGATATAAAAACAAATGGTAAGAAAAAGTGGTGAACATTTATTAAATCTAGACAAATATTATCTGGTTTAAAGTAATAATATTAATGCTGCTACTTAAAATAAAAAGTGATTTTTAAAGAACAGTAATAAAGTACAGGAAATTAATAGCATATAAACTGGAGATCAGGTCTTTATGAGGTCCTTATATTTTGGGGGGGAAAAGGGGGGCTAAAAACAGGATTTAAGATATTGTTAAGCTTTGTACTTGAGTAACCAAATATGCATGATAAAAGTTCAGGAGTGATCACTAAAATAGTAGCAATATTAAGATTAATTCTAAATCTAGCTTGAAATTTTAACATGTTAAACTTTGGGCTTCATTCAATATTCATGATATAATTTCCAGACTAACTTCTAAATGGGAAGAGATGGATGAATTCAAAACCCAGTGAATTTTTTTTTTAATGTGGAAAAATAAGAAAAATAAACTACAGCAACTCAAAAAACCACAACCAATCCTGAAGAATGCAAGAAAGGGAAGAAGAAAAGAAGAAAGGGAGAGGGATAAGTAGAAATGAGAAACTTGAACTAACCTTGTTATTTAAAAGACAGAAATAATGAAATGGTATTTAAAAAATCCCAGCTTATACATATGTATTCAGAATACACCAACCGTGATCCCTAAACAGCTTATAAAGACTTCTATAGCATAAAGACACAGTTTTTTTTTAACTAAAGGGAATGTAAAAGATATACTCAGGGTACAATCAACAAAAGGTAGCTGATGTCTCAATATTAATGTCATACAAAGAATGCATTAAGACAAAAGCATTATCAGGAAAAGATAATTATTATATAATAAGTAATAAAGAGTTCAATTCATCAATAAGCTAAAAAAATTAAACTTGTATTCATCTACTAATTTAGCTCTAGAATATATAAATCAAAAAAGAACTGCAAGAAGAGGATCATTTGGTTAAGCATCTGACTCTTGATTTCAGCTCAGGTCATGATCTCAGGGTCCTGGGATCAAGCCCCGTCTCAGACTATGTGCTCAGTGGGGAGTCTGCCTGAGGACTCTCTCTCTCTCTCTGCCCCTCCCCCCACTCATGCACACACTCTTTCGCTCTCAAATAAATAAATCTTAAAAAAAAAGAACTGCAGAAAGAAATTAACTAATTCATAATCATAGTGTGAGGCTGTAATACACCTATCTCAATGAGAAGTGGCAAACAAAAAAATAAACTTACGTAAAATTTACCAACAAAACTAACAAACTTGATTTAATGGACATACATGCAATTATGCATCTACCATCAGAGAATACAACTTTCTCTTGAGCATACAATAAAGCTTTAGGAAAACTGAATGTATGCTACTAGGCCATAATTCAGTTCTCAATAAATTTCAGGAAGGAGGTAATGTATAGAACATGTTTTTGGTAAATAACACAATCATGTTAAAAATCAAGGAAAACAATATAAATCTATTTACATCTCATAACAAAAATTACTTCTAAGAAAACATAATAGAGAGTTGAAATAGAATTACTGAAAGAAAATGAAAACGCTACATATCAACAATTGTGGAATGTATAAAAAATGGAGCTCCCTAAGAAATTAATGAGCTAAGCATCCACCATTACAATTTGAAAAAAGAATTATAGAGTCATCTTTAAACTGTAGTAGGAAAGAGATAGTGAAGTTGAGAACATAAATTAGCATAATAAGAAATAAAGTTTCAATAAAAGAATCAATAAAACCTCATTTTTTTTTTTTTGGAAAGACTGTTAGATAAACTCTCAAGATCGAAAATAATAATTAGGAATGGAAATGGTGCAGAAATATACACATAACAGAAGTTTTAAAGAAAGGACATAATGAACTACTTTTTACCATTCAATTTGAGGATTAGATAAAATAGATAACTTAGTAGATTTTCGTACTCAAACAGAATATCTTGAAAAGCTCTATATTTGTACTTTAAAAAATATAATGCACACATTTAAAATACTCTCACATACACAAGCGCAAAAATACCATTTTGTAAGGAGAGTTTTTCCAAAATTTCAAGTACAAGATTGTTCTAATCATATTCAAATCTTCTAGACAATGGAGAGCCTATGTTTCAACTCATTCTTTAAGGCCAGTATAATTTTGGTACTAAAACCATGGATGCAAAAGTTCCAAAGAAAATATTATCAAATTGAATTCTACATTGTATGAAAGAGATTCCATAATGATCAAACTAGATGCAATTCAGGAATGCAAGGGTGGCTTAACATTTTGAAATCTATACACTTACCTCATCACACAACACCGATTAAAAAGACGTGAGACAGAGACTAAGGCAGCTGCCCAGAGATGTGCCTCATCAAGCGGCCAAACCAGGACTTCCATGGGAACAATTAAATAGTAACCATCTCCCATGAGAAAGACGTAAAAATTAAATGAGGTAAAAAAATATAAAAGAAAGTGGCCAACATATGGAAAATGTTCTATGGATAGTGAAAAAAAAAAGCATTCTTTTAACTATTTTGTATTTTGCCCAATCCTACACCCCTCCCTGCTGTTCACAAAACTTCTTGGATTTAGAATCAAGGGTATACAAAATTAGGGTATTAACTGTAGGGTTGTGTGTTTGGTTTTGGGGGGGGGGCGTTCTACTAGGTTCTGGATAATGTAGACACTCTTCAGCTATCTTTAGTATGGGGCTCATTGTAAAGGGCAGGCATGGTGGTAAAGCAGATATTGGGAAGTTATTGTCAGGTGAGAAGATAAATCAAAGACGCTGGACTGTGATACTCAGAATGATCCCAAAGAGCCAAACAAATGGGTCACTCTAATAATAAATTGGGCCATATATTAAACCTAGATTGTTCCAGATCATAGCAGTGGAAGCAGAATGAGTTTGGAACCCTGATTTTAAATGTACATTGCCTTTTTACTATGTTGCATGGAAATTGTAGAAACACTTTCTAGTGTCATTTCACATTTCTGAGTATTTTCTCTAGGTCCCTCTGCTAATTCCTGGAAACTCTCCATTCAGAGTTGGACTCATAATCAGATCTGGCCAGTCAATACCAAGGCAACTGTCTGTATGTTTTCTTTCCACTGTATCACAGGATGCCAGCACACAGCTTAAGAAACAGTCAAGAAAATGAAGCCTGTTTCGAGAGGGGCTGATTAAGCAAGACAAAGTCAATTAACATCTGATTCCTCACAGGTTTCTGCAAGCAAATTGTTGCAATTACCCAAAACCAGTGAGCAAATTGTGAGATAATTAAAAAGGGCAGTCATGGCTCCACTGACATGGTCCTGCCACTGCTGTCAGAAATTCCGTAAGAGGCTGATTAAGGAACAATTTTAAACACGCAAAGTTTGCTGCAGGAAAATTTTCCCCTTTAATGATAATGTGTATATTAAAATACAACTCCTCTATATTTTATGTAATTTTAAGTACATTTCAAGTGTAATGTGCTTATCTGCATTTTGTATTTTTAACAGTTTATTATTTTCATTTGCATATAAAATAAATGCAACATCTTTACAAAGTGTGTTTAGTATATACACGTTGTCACAGCCAGGACATTTTACAGCTCTATGGAATAAAAGATAGACTCCACTGTTACTGTTTATAGTCTGTAATAGGCAACATAAAAACAAAGTCCACATTAGTTATGTAGACAGCATACTTTTATGAGCCTGTTAAACTTTGTTTTCACAGGCTACTTAGTCATTTCAAAATAGAGCCTAAACAAACTACCCATATATTTACTCTGTTTGTCACCAAGAATTAAGATTTGATCTCATTATGTAGGTGGTCATTAATGCAGGATTGCAGACATTTCTTTATCATGTTTACAGAAGAAGCTACCAAGAACCAAAATGGAATGGACCAGCAGAAAGGATATGACAAGATTTCTTTCTTAAAGCGGATAAAGTGGCAGTTTCAATGAGCCTTCAGAGCAGACAGAAATCGGGTTTTTCCAGCTGACATGGCTTGGACAAAGATTTGTAATGCTGTAGTTACAAGAACTTATTAAAAAAATCCACCTCCATCTCTAAAGGGGAGGGAGTTGTAAATTGTTTGTCCAATCTTAGATTTTTGCACTTTGAGATAATTCAATGAAGTGTGTTGTCCGTAGTTTTAGAAGGATACAGAACAAATAATATATGCTTTAATGAGTATGGCCAGGGTGGTGAATAAAAGCAAATCACATGGAGAACATTTTCAAAGTAACAGGATTGTTTAGGGTTGAGGAAAAGCCAGGGTTGCCTTCCTTGAAAAGATAATGTGTGTACAGCTATGAAGGAGGTGAGTTAAATGTGTGGATGTCTAGAAGTAGTGGAACAGAGACCACACGTAAGAGTGGGCCAAACACTTAGGAGAAACAAACAGGAGGCCAAAATGGCGAGAGCAAAATAAAGCATTTGAATTTTACAATGGAAATTTATGTGACTGAAATATAACTTAGGTGGGAAATATTTATTAGGACGACACATCTTTTTAGATGCTATTTTATCCACTTAGGAACTCACGTTTCTTGGAAATTCATTTATATTTATTCATTCAACAAATGCTGAATGAGCACCTATTATGAGCTAATGTTTTAGGGTGTTTGGATGCATTAGTGAAAAGAACAGCCAAAGACTCCTATTTTAATGTAATAGACCAATGATCATGACCAATCAGGGTGTAGCCCAAATTTAAAATAGATTAATACTAGAAATTCTATTTAATAGATGTATTCACATGAATGTGTGTTTTCACATGAATTCACATGAATACACCAAAAGAGAAATATTTCCATTGCATGTCTAAGATAATGAGTAATTTAAAAACTGACATGCAATAATAAAATTGGAATGATAAAAATCAATGGGTAGACATAAAGGAAGAATTTCCATTGCAGTCAAAAAAGAGCCAGGGATAGCCATCATTATGTCAATTATCTAGAAGTTCTAGTCAATGCAGTAAAAATGACCACCAAAAAAGGGAGACTACAATCCACTCTTGGTAGATGAAGTCTTCTATTACTAAAAAGCAATATGAGAATGAAGTGAATAATATTAGAAATCATAAAAGAATTGCATAAGAAGCTTTTTTCCCAAAAATACATACAGATATCAATAATTTCCCTATATATACTAGAAATAGCCAGCTTGAAAATATAGTATCTATCCACTAAGAACTATAAAAATTAATGGGATATTAAAGCAAAGATTCAAATAAGGGCATACCCTTTATTGAGAACACTCAATAATGTAGTCTCAAAAAGTAATTTAAAAGTTTTTGTTAGTTACAATTAAAATCTGATTTGGTATTAACTGGTGAGTGGTTCTGAAGTTCATCTAAATAATAATAATTTGAGTATAGACAAGAAAAATGATGAAAATAGGGGAGGGGTGAAGAACAATAAAACTTCAAAAATTAAAATACATGATATAAGCCAAAGTATAGAAAAACTGGACAAACAGAAAACCTAGAAGTAGACACATATGTATTTCAATGTATTTCATTGAATAATAAAGTTAAAATATCAGATCCATGAAGAATGGACTCACCCATAAACTAGGTGTCTTTCTTATACTACTTGTTCTAGAATGCCATTCCCTTGTGCTTTCAGCTCAAGGTGGGATCAAAAATCATCACTGCTGAGAATTTAACCTTCCCTCTGGGGCCAGCAAGGATAAATTCAAGCAATGAGTTATTTCATGGCAAAAAACAAAAAACAAAAAAAATACACCCCAAAATATAACTCACACAAACACATATACACACATATACATTCACACACAAAATGATCAAACTCCCAAATTAGCTTTTATTGTAAAATTTCATCATGAAGTGTGTTATTTGATTAACTAATAAAGGTTTTTTTTCCACTCTCTAAATGCCATGGAATCCTGGAGACTGTCCCTAGGACCTCCATCACCAGAAATGGCTCCTTTATCACAAATGTACCCAGGAAGTCCATGCTTGGAATGCAGGTGAGATGGATTCCATGGTATTAAAAATGAGTTATATCGGTCTGAGGCACCCACAAACCAACTATCACGGTGACTATCGCCAGGTCTACTTTCCGGCATAAAATGGACTCTGCCATCAGTTCCTCTGCCACAATGGCTACATAATGCAAGTAACACTAGGGGGGTGCCCGCATAATCCTGTTTTTGTCTAGAGAAATACCAAGTTAAAATGTTTTATCTTAATTTTAGACTACCCACTCAATACAAATAAAGAAGCACCCATACGCACACACATACACACATGTCCAGAGTTCCCATATGTACACCACCTAAATGAAAGCTTTCCCTAACACTTAAGAACATGTACATACCATGGACTATGAAATATTACATGGAATGTAATATGTACATTACAGGGACTACATAATAACAAATACATACGTATGTGTATATATCTCACACACACATGGACAATAAACACACACCATCTATCTATCTATCTATCTATCTATCTATCTATAGATAGATATAGATATAGATATAGATATAGATATAGATATATAGCTTTTCTTTTAAGATAATTCTCTGAAGCCTATTTGTTTTACATTGAAGGGCACACATACTATTTAGAGCTTTAAAAACAAATTTTCCCATTTTCCCTTAGAAAGTTTATGCCACATGTTCATTAGGTTTGGAGGCTGGAGGTTAAAGGGGAAAATGTCCTTTTCTAGGAAAAATTTTCCTTCCTGAGTTAACTTATAAAATACTTAAGTTGGATGTGGTGATGGGAGAAAAATACAATTATTCAATAGATTTGATCTGTTTTAAAATGTTCCTCTAGAGATAAACCATAAGAGACTCTTAACTATAGAGCACAAACTCAGTGTTGCTGGAGGGACGGCGTGTGGGCTAAATGGGTGATGGGTACTAAGGAGGGCACTTGTTGTAATGAGCCCTGGGTATTATATATAAGTGATGAAATCACTAAATTCTGTTCCTGAAACCGATACTACACTATATGTTAACTAACTTGAATTTAAATAAAAACTTGGAAGAAAAAAAATTTTTTTAAAGAAGAAAAGAAAAAAAAAAAAAGAAAATACAATGTTCCTCTAAAATTTATAAGCCCAAACTACATTGAGCTATAGTTACAATAATTATCCAACTAATAAAAAGACACAATTACCTAGAATAGCTTTAGTTCTCCAATTGCCAAGGTGCTTATGGTAATTTTTCTCAAAAGAATCTTTTCCATATTTAAATTTTTTAAAATAATGCCTAGATGCACACCAAGGAGGGAGACCGGAAGAATGTGACTTCAAGCCAAGCCTAACAAGAAGGTGTCACAGTTTCTACTAACCTTTTGCATTTGGCACCCAATCATCCTGTTGGAAATGCACACTGAGAGAGGAATAAACAGGATGAGCTCACTGATCCTTAGGAGCCTCAAGAATATAGGATTTAAAGATTTGTTCACTGATTTTAAACAGAGCTATTAACAAAAGTCTACCCCCACTTAGAGTCAACCCCCCTTCCTGAAGGCACTGAATGAATAGGACACTGATTCAATGTGTGGCTGATCCAGAGCAAGGCAGAGGTACCTGTCTGTGATTTTCATTACTGCTGGGCTGAGTCTGCCGCCATTGGTTGTGGCCAGAGTATCACATTTCCCTTCAATATTTCCAACCCACGTTGGCTCTTTGAATGTTTCACCTTAATGCTCCAGCGATCTCAACAGTACATGTAAGCTCAGTCAAGGTTACCTGGACGTGTAACCTCTCCAGGATTGTACTTCTTGAGCCTCCATCAAATCTGCTTTGTCATAGAGCAGACGGATGAAACGAACACGTTACTCAGAAGGAAAGAAATCTGTCCAACTTCTAATAGGCTTATGATTCATCCTTTGACGGCTCACAGGCCTTTCTGGACAACAGCGATTGGCCATCTGGCTTCATTGGGGATGATACATTCAGCAATAAACATGACTCTTGGTCCTCTGTCCCTCTAAACCCAAGTCACAAATATTGTGAGTCAGATGTCCCCGCCCAACAACACAACCGCCCCTGAGCTCAAATGCTCCTTTGACAGAGCCCATGCCACCCAACTTCAATTATGCCTGGGCCACATTTCTTTTGGAGGCACTACAGGATTTTTTTTTCTAACACCACACACACACACACACACACACACACACACAATTTTTTTTAAGGAGGCAGAGGCATCCAGCCAAATAAACTACGTTAAGCAGTGGGTTCCATTTTAGGTGTTGACAGTGTATAATAAATCCAGGCCTACCTAACATTTACAGGAACGTTATAAAATGAGTGAAATGGCATGAGTTGGTTGCCAGGCCAACCAGACAAACACAATAAACAGGCAGCAGTGACAGGAGTAAGTTACACCATCTCTCCGGTCTGAAATATATCACTTTACATTAGTCTTTGACCACTTTGAAAGCTCTTTGTTTTATATTTTTCAAAATGCTCTTTTACAGCATAGATTACCATTAAATCTTTTCAGATGAGGAAGTTTCTTTTTTTTTCTTCCCGAACTTGCATAGCTCTAGAAAGTGAACATTTATTTTTATTTTAACTCTAATTAAAAAATAAATTCAAGCCTTTAGAACAATGTTAAGGCTCAAATCCTAAAGGTCCCTTCTGGCAGATTAAAAAGAAAAAAATTTCCCTAGACTAGAAAGAAAATAAACAATAACAGTAGTTAGTATACTTCGTTGCTTTAAAATGTTCTGTTAAAATGGCAGCATTTGGCAGTACTATTTAACTCTTTAAAAGTCAGTCTGCATTCTGAAGTACTTTCTTTCCTAAAGAAGAATACATTTTATTATAAACTCAGGGTTCTAGAACATTCTAGCTGGAAGGATCTTAGAAATCTTCAAATTACTCCTCTATTTGGTAGAGTAAAAAAGAAATAGATAAATTAGGGTTTTTTTTTAAATAATCATTAAAAATAATGACATCTCATTTCTGCTATTTATACTCTACAAAAGTATTGACTTTTATTCCTTTAGCCAATATTCACACAAGTGAAATAAGCTCTACCTCACTTATTTTCAGCTTCGGCTTTGAACAGCAAAGTAGAATGATTTAGATTTTTCCATACAAAATGAAATAAAACTATGCCTGTAAGACATACACAGAATACTTTTAAAACTCAGTTTAACCTAATTTGTTTGACCCATAGGAAATATTGCCAGATTATCAACTATCCTTGCAAAGGGCATGTTTGTGAATAGGGTAACCAATTTGTCCCCATTTGCCTGAGGCATCCCACATTTGAGCACTGACAGCCCATGCTTTAGAAAACCCCTCATGTCTGGGCAGGAAGGTATACTCACTTACCTTACTTGTGCAGGTAATTTATCTCATTCTCATTGCTTTTCAATACATTTCACAAAACCTTGTTTGCCAGTTACTCTGAGAAAAATATCACCCTTCCCTAAAAACATTAAAAGGGAGATAAGTTCCCTGATGATGGTTCATTTCTTTAGAATCCATATTTCAAATCTATTTCTACAGTTGGAGTAGTGGGTTTAGTACAAGGCACTTATAGTTAACTTACATATCATTTCAAGTTTCTGAATTGTAGCTGTATCAGCAGAAGAATTTCACTGCTGAGAATCTGGAAGAAACTAGCCTTGTTTCCCATTGACTGGTTTATCATTCTTCTACTTGCACCACCAGGTGCACTACCATCTTCTACTTGTACCTTAGTTTTAAGGAAAACAACATAAATATTAAGGGAAATCAGAGGCAGAGAAAGGACAGAAAGGTTAGAGGGAGCTCTCCTGGAACTTGGTTACAACAGATCATCAATTCCCAATTCTTCTTCTACATAATGCTTTGAAATGTCCAAAATTGATTGATATTTTAGTATAAACGGCACAACATTTGTTATATTGACTGGAGAAAAGGCATTGTTCTTGCTTCCTATGGGCAGAATTATAAGTCAACTCTACAGAAACCTCTCCCACAACTTTCATTTTCTAATTCTGTATTTTTGTCATGTTATAGGCAGCTTGACATCTAATAAAGCTTGAAAAAAGTAAAATTTTCTGACCAAAATGTTTCTGCTAAGGAATAAATGGATGTAGATTAACTGTATGAGGAGACCAGGTTCTTCATGGCTTGCTGTTCCCACACTCTTTGCCATATAACCTTGAAGTTTCATTTTCTAAATAGATGGGTCTATTTCCTCATCCTTTGTGATGAATCTGTGATGAGATTCAGTCAACATGGTGCCACGGAGTGAGGGTGCACCAATTCCAAGCCCAGACACAAAGATCACATGCATTTCGACTTTCTCTCTCTTGATCCTCTACCTTTGCTCTAACAACATGTCGGTGCTAGCCTGCTAGACAATGAGAAACACAGTCCCCTGTGCTACTTGATTCCCAGCTAACAGCTATCAAACCGCCAGATCATCGAGTGATCCCAGCAGAGCCCAAAAAACCACCCAGCAGAGCCCAGCCTAAATGAGCAACCAAACTCCTAGACTCATGATTTTTAAGATGCTTATTGTTGTAAGCCACCTGTTTTCAATGTGGTTTGTTATATAGTGTTACTATGATAATAGATTACTAGTAGAAAGTAAAGGGCTTCCATATCTCCCTACCAAAGCACACAGACTCTGTAAAAAATTACAATGGAGTTGTGGTGTTGATACCTCCTAATACCATCTTGGGGTTTGATTACAACCTTACTGAGCCCATACTCCAAGCCAGTCAATGCTCACATGTCCCTGCTTGGCTGCTTGATGCTCTTCCCTGAGGTAATAGTACCTCAAAAGGTACTCAGGCTTGGCCATCATGCGCACAAAATATATTTATCTGGCATGTTATTCTAAAAAGAGAAAATCTGATTTCAAAAATCATATACACACCCACACAAATAAAGACTGAATATCCTCTAAGAAAGTTCTATTCCACCAGCATATACTCCTAGATCCTGTTGTATTAGTACAATGTAGTAATGAGCCTCTAGATATCAAGAATGGAGGGAGACTACTTGGGAAGGCAATTGGCATACATTTTAAAAAAAATTTTAGACTATGGCAACTGACTTCCACAGGTAGAGCTAATTAACCAATTGGTTAATCGATACACTAATGCTAGAGTCCCATCCATGACCAGCATAATATCTGCACTTCTGGAGGTATGGATTTATTTCAGCACACACACTGGGATGCTGCTAAAAGATATCATTTCCATATTTTAGTGGAATATTTAATATTTAAAATATTTAGTGGAATATTTTATTTATTAATATTAATATTACATAAATTATATTATATAAATATAATATTTAAAATATTTAGTGGAATATTTAATATTTAAACTATTTAAAATATTTAATTTCTAAGCTATTATTGCTAACTCTCAATTCTCTATTTTGACTGTGTTCTGTATGCAGTACCTAGCAAATAAACATTTAGAACTTAAATTTCCTGATCTTTGATATTATCAGAAGTTTGGCACACACTAATTGTTTGCTTTGCTAAATGGATACAATAATTACAGAACAACTGAAAAGAGATGATTAAATGCCCTATGTGAAGAGATAACTTACTTTAATAATTAGGCATAATGAGTGGTGCCTGGGTGGCTTAGTCAGTTAAGCGTCCAACTCCTGATTTTGGCTCAGGTCATGATCTCAGGGTCGTGAGACTGAGCCCTGCATCAGGTTCCCCGCTCAGTGCGGAGTCTGCTTGGGATTCTCTCTCTCCCTCTGCCCCTCTTCCAACTTGCTTGCTCTCTCTCTCTCTCTCTCAAATAAATAAATAAACAAAATCTTAAAAAGATAATTAGACATAATGATAAATGTAAAAAATAAGACATAGAATAACATTAGAAATATAATATAGGGTCACAGTAAAACATTTCTTATTTCAATTAAGACCTGAGAGAATACTAACAAGCTACAAAAGATGGATACTTCTTGGGTCACAAGAGGCAAGACTTTCTAGCCTTCTGTAACTACTCTGACATCACTCTTACCACATCTTATGGCCGTTTCTGCCTCACAGCTTCAAATTAAAAAGAAATATGTAAAAGAGATACTCTGTTGACCAACTATGGCCACTCCCATTCTTGAAAACTACCCTCAGAAAATAAACAGTAATGAAAGGGAATTGAAAGTGGTAAGAAAGGACAAAGTGGTAAGAAAGGACAGTATTGAATGTCATGTACTGCCCTGAAATATAAGAAGCCTTGTTTTCTGATGCCCAAGTTTGACAATATTTCACTTAAATGGTAAAGAAATAAACTGTGAGCTGTCTAAAATGTTTAGCGACAGAAATTGTTAAATAACCAGTCTGTGTAGCTGTCCACGGCTGAATAAAGCTGCCTTAGTGCATGAACCCATTCTTAAGCTTTGCTCAAGTTCATCTCTACGTGTTATTTCCCTCAGCTACCCTTCCCAATCCTTGCTCACCATGCTGTTTGGAAATCTCTAGAGGAAGGGTGGAGTGAGCCCCATGACTCCTGCTCTCTTGCCATTTTTAGCTGCCTGCAACCTTTCCTGGCTGCCACAATTTATAGACTTGGGCTCAGTGGCCTTGCCAAATAACAAGCGTCTGGCTCATGAACCCTGAGGTGGACTCCCATTAAATGGAAACGTGTCCACTCCACCATATGAAAGCAAAGAAGGGGCCTGAAATGTCAATGTGTGAAAAGTCAAGGTTAATGGAGTGCAAGATTTTTATAAGAGAACCACCACCCTGCAATGACTAATTAAACTGAGTGAGGTCCAGATGGCAAGCATCTTTAAAGATGCCAATTATAGATTCAAATGTTTTTGTGTGACACTGTTTTCCTAGAAAGATTAAGTAGGAATGACGACTTGCTCTTAGTGTTAGGCACCATTTTATTCCACCAAAGATCTGGCCAATGCCTGCCCTTGGCTGCCCCTATGTGCACAATGGATGCTAATTTCATAATATATCCTAGACACAGAGCAGACACCAAGAACATTTAAGTATGTGTGGCCAGCCCAGAAAAAGAGAGTGGATCCTGGTGAAGAATCAGATACCCCACATTTGTACTGATACACTCTTGCACAGTTACTGCAGGCTTGGCTTTCAGCAATTTAATTAACAGACCCTTACTGGATGTGCACTGGCGCCCAGTGAATTTCACCACCATAGCCACTTCCTATAGGAAGAGTCTTGTACGGGTTCAAGGACACAAAAGATAAGAAGAAAAAGAAAACTCTCAAAAAGATGTAACCAAACTGAACGACAGTGAAAAATTTACACTTATGAGGCACATGGACAAGTTGGAATGAGGTGTACCCAATTCTTCTACTTTAAGACACAGAGAAGTCAATTTGATCCTTTTTCTCTTATACAGAGTCTCATATTTAGACGGTATTCCTCAATCTATTATTTTGCTCAACAGTCCTGCACAGCAGACTGATACTACAGATGTTATCAAAATAGTCCATGCTCAAAGCACTTTAACAAACTCTGCATTAAGCTGAATTAAAAAGGGTTCTTTGCTATAAGACTTCTCAGCTCCTTTATCTCACTATGGTATACCATCGACTTCTGGAAAAGGATGAGATATTGTATACTTGTCCTACCTCCAACATACATGTATACACACACACACACACACACACACACACACATCAACGGCTTTCAGACTTCAAATTTTTAGATTTTAGAAATTTTTGTAGATGTATATTGAATGCAAAACTAAATAATTAAGGTTTCTAGGAAGAAGAAAAATTAAAATTCTGACATTTGGGAACATTAATCTGGCAAAGGAATCAGGATATCATGGAACAAAGTGATAAAGCAAAGAGATTAGCTCAGTGTTTGGTTTGTTTCTCACTATAATCCTTATATTAGATATTTAAAGACTGCTAAAGAGAGAGCGGAAAGAGAAGCATGGATATAAGAGTCATTCAAGAGCTGGGGTGCCTGGGTGGCGCAGTCGTTAAGCATCTGCCATGGGCTCAGGGCGTGATCCCAGCGTTCTGGGATCGAGCCCCACGTCAGGCTCCTCTGCTGAGAGCCTGCTTCTTCCTCTTCCACTCGCCCTGCTTGTGTTCCCTCTCTCCTTGGCTGTCTCTCTGTCAATTACATAAATAAAATCTTTTAAAAAAAGTCATTCAAGAGCAAACCTAATGGTCTGTGGATCTTTCTATGCGCTGAGAGCAAGGAAGAGGTCAAAGATAATTCTGAGGTTTCAAGACTGGAGCGATGATATATTAATAAAAGTTGGGGTGGGGAACTGGAGAGAAATTCAGGTTTTTACTTGTGGAATTTGAAGGAATGGGCATCTTTTGGAGATATGTTGGTAAAATGGAGAGCGAGCCTAGCAAAATTAACACAAAATACTCAGAGATACATTTTGTTCCAAAAGGTAGGAATGTTAGGCTTTTGAAGCCAGTGACGGACCTGCAGAGCTATCCTGTGTGATAGGAAAGCAGACAGTAAAAATGACAGCAGCGAAAAACCTGAAGGGCTAAGGGGAAGATGTTTTAATGGGTACTCTGTGCCTCCAGGGCCACCTAAGGGAATCAGATAGGGATTAGTGTATGCACAGTGGGGGGGGGGAGGGAGGTGGTGCCGTAGGGGGTGGTGTTTGTGTGGGCGTGTGAATAGTTGCTAAAGAATTCTTTCTATAAGGAAACATGGAAATGAGCTGACTTTCATGGACGTTAATAGTAATAATTTTGGATAGTATTACTGAGCACGTATTAAAATAATCTTCCTGGTGATGGGTAGTGAGGAGGGCACTTATTGCATGGTGCACTGGGTGTTATACGCAACTAATGAATCATCGAACTTTACATCAAAAATAAATAAATAAATTGAAGCTTTCAATTTTTTGAAAAAAAAATCCTATAAAAAATAATCTTCCTATGCAAATACCACCCTTTCCTTTATTAAGCAATTGTATTGTGGTATATTGTACATATCTTAACATCTATCCATTTAAAGTACAGAATTCAATGACTTTTGGCAAATTTCCTGTGCTGTGCAGCCATCAGCACGATCCTGTTTTAAAACACTTGCTCAATGCCAATAAGATAGGTCATGCTCACATAAAGTTAATGACTGCTCCCATCCCCAGCTCTAAGCAAACAATCCTCTACTTTTTTTCTCTCTACATTTTCTGCAGGTACCTTCTATTCCCATCGTCATCTGAGAAAACTATGTTATCTTTTTCCTCATTCTAAATAAAATTCTTCCAATCAGGATGCAATATAAGAAACAGAATGTCTTTGAAAATCATCACGAAACAACAACGACAAAAACAAAAAGTAGTTGACACCAGAAACATAATCTCTACAGAATGGAAGATGGGAGATATTTCCTACACTAAGTTAGTATTTTCCGTGTTCAAAAAAAAGTGTCCCAAAAGGAACTGAAGGTGACACTTTAGTCTAAGAAGCAAGATCCTACAAGAAACCTGGTACGGAATCTGAAAAAACAAAGTCAACAAACAAACAAAACACAACAGAAACAGGCTCCCAGATACAGAGAACAAACTGACCACTGTCAGAAGGAAAATGGGGCGGGAGGATGGACAAAGTAGGTGAAGGGGATTAAGAGGTGTAATCTTCCACTTGCAAAATAAATAACATATAGGGGTGCAATTTAGAGCATAGAGAGTATATAGTCAATAATATTGTAACAACTCTGTATAGTGAGAGACAGTAACTAGACTTAACTGCGGGTGACCATTTTATAATGTATACTAATGTCAAATCGATATACTATACACCTGAAACTGACACAATATTGTACGTCAAGTACTGGAAGGAAGGAAGGAAGGAAGGAAGGAAGGAAGGAAGGAAGGAAGGAAGGAAGGAAGGAAGGAAGGAAGAAACCTGGTACCAGGAAGAAAATAAGGGACGTTTTACTCTGGGCTGAATTTTCAGACGTCACTAGCCTGGCTAGGTGAGTTTGAAGAAAACTCTATTTGGCATTCTCCAGAAGAAAGCCTGATAGGCAATTTCACTGCAAAGACAGCCACTGTGGTCAGCAAGGTATTTTGATTTGGCCCACAGTTCGAGCAGGGGGCAGAAATGGGCCACATGGAAATTGGCGCTCAGAGGAATTGCATCTGGAAGGCAAACTTTCCAGGCTGCTGACGGCTCAAAATGTCAAATTGTTTGAAAAAACAAACACTCTGACATAACAGATCCATGCAATGAAGTTTTCAAGATGTTCCCAACAGAACAGCATGCAGCAGTTGGCATGATAAACCTATTCCCCAACCAACCCCCAAATGCTGTCCCAACAACCAAAAGAAGATGATGAAACTTTGAGACTTACATAAAGTTGTTGAAAAATCAATTCCACCAGCTAGATTTCCCCTGCTCTTCCATTCATACAGTAATAATCAGATATTCTCTGTTAGACTCAACTTTTTTTCAAATGGCCCAGCCTCCGACATGTGGTCAGTGCACATTCCTACACCCTGAAAGGACACAGTCTAATATTCTACATGTACTGAAAGATTAAGCCTTACAGATATTACAACGATAAGGCTCAGACAAAAGTAAAGAAATCAAAGTTACCTGTGAATGGAATATTCCTTCAAGGAGCTGAGAATCGATAATCAAGCCTGTGAATCAGCCATTGGACTTTTGAGATAAAAAGAAAGTTGGTAAGAAGTAGGAGATGGTAAAACTTCTGGGAATTTCTAAAATACAGTCCAATTATACAAAGTATAAAAGTGAGCTTATTCTTTCGGAAGATATTTGTGGTTCACTGGTAGGCTGCTTGGCGATTCAATTGTGGTTTCTTTATTCTCACTCATCCTTAAAAAATGTGATGAGTATAATAAGCTATGTATCCATTTTCAAGGCACAGTAAGTATGAAGTCTACCCAGCTTCTATCTGGCAAATGTCTTCCTGTCTCTGCAAATTTCCTCCATCACTCAACCCTGCGCCTGGCATTCCATTACCTTCCTCAATCACCTGTCTTATCGTTCTGGTATCAAATCTATCAAGCTTCAACGTGTTTTTCAAACATTCATATCTTCTCAATTTTGTTTTGTGTCTATATATGATTAAGAAAACAGGGGCGCCTGGGTAGCGCAGTCGTTAAGCGTCTGCCTTCGGCTCAGGGCGTGATCCCGGCGTTCCGGGATCGAGTCCCACATCGGGCTCCTCGGCTGGGAGCCTGCTTCTTCCTCTCCCTCTCCCCTGCTGTGTTCCCTCTCTCGCTGGCTGTCTCTCTGTCACATAAATAAATAAAATCTTAAAAAAAAGAAAACAAAAGTCTAAGAAATACAAGCATGGACACTTTGAAAAGGTCATGTGTTAGGCATTTGAATTTTCCAGATTTTTCAGCAATGTAAAGAAGGCAAAGAAACCCGGACACAGGAAAAAAGCACAATTTGCAGGATCAAATGGTAACGGTATGTTTAGTTGTAAGAAACCACCAAACTGTCTTCTAACATGGCTGTACCATCTCACACTCCCACCAGGAACGAATGAAAGTTCCTGGGGCTCCACATTCTTGCAAGCATTTCACGCTATCAGTGTTCCTATGCTTTTAACAATAACATCTGGGGGCATGTACATCTGATGCGCCAACAGGATGATCACGAAAAATTGATTTGGAAAAACAGACAAAGCAAACTACCATGCCTAACAGTTAGTCCTTTTTCTACAAAAAAAAAGATTGTTTTGTTTTAATTTTAGGCTTTTCCTTTTTTTTTTTTCACTTGTTTTTAATCACATGGATAAACATGATTCTTTTAGGAAAAAAAAAAGGAGAAACAAAGTACAGATAAACAAGAGTAAAATTCATCCATAATTCCACCTCCCAAAATAAAAGAAAAACACTACCAACAGTTTAGTTTATGTCCTTCCAATAACCTTGTGCAGCACACACATGCGTGCATGTACAGACACACACACACACACACAGCACACAGGGTATCCATTAGTTCTTGCTGCATAACAAACCATCCCAAAACTTTATGACTTAAAATAACAATCATTTATTTAGCTTATAATTCCTTGGGTCAGCAATTTGGGCTGGACTCACTTGGAAGGTTCTTCTGCTGCCTTAAGTAAGTTAAGGGACTCTTCTTCTTGGGATTGCCTGGGGATGAGTGGCCCATAAGGGTCTCATTATCCAGCCAGTTTATCTGGCCTTGCTCTATGGTGGCAGTAGCAGGGTTTCCAAGAGAAGAAAGAAGGCAAGTCCAATGTACAAGCCCTTTCTAAGCCCCTCATTTAATCATGTATACCAGTGGTATGTTGGCAACACGATTCACGTGGCCAATCCAGAGTCTGAGGGTGGAGAAACAGACTCCATCATCTGATAGGAGGGTTTGGATTGGGAGAATGTGTGGCTATGTTTGTAGTCATTCATAATCCTGCCACCCAGGGGGTGAGGTACTACTAACATTTTGGTTTATATGTTTTTCAAAAACATAAACCCACACTAAATTAAAACATATTGTAAGTGATCTCCATATCAATACATATTGCTCTACCTCATTGTTTTTTTTTTTTTTTTGATAGTTAGGAATTTTATTTTTTATTTATTTTTTAAAGTAAACCCTACACTCAATGTGGGGCTTGAACTCATGACCCCAAGATCAAGAATTGCGTGCTCAACGAACTGAGCCATCTGGGCGCTCCCACCTCATTGTTCTACATAACTGCAGAATGTTGCGCCAAATACCATAATGTATTTGACCCCTATCCTGATTCAACTTTAGAACGTTTCCAATTTTTCTCTATTAGGCTGTAAGAAACATCTTTGTGCATTCATCTTTCCATCTATCCATGATTATTTTCTTACATAGGTCCTCAGTTAGCTTATTTTCACCTTCCAAGGCTCTCAAAAAATGCAGCCGTTGTTCATTAAGAGACATGGGGAAACAGAGACAGTAGGATGGAAATAAAGCCCAGGATAAAACCCTGACTATTTATTACAAACTTGTCACCAACACTAAACAAATTAAAATGACAAAGTAAAAGTAAATATAAAGATAACTATAAAATCATCATGGAATCCCACCTGTTTATAAAGAATAATTTCTAAGTATATTCTCAACCACTTCTGCTTCATTTATTGTTTCAAACAGGCAATATGGGACTATTGGGACTATTTTTTACTTATTTTGGTGTCAGCCTAGGTTGCTGGAGCATTTCCTTTAGCAACGTGTTAGTCTCTTCCTCAACACATCCTGAATCAGCTGCGTCCAGTTCTTACTGGTTCTGGGAACCGGGGCTCCTCTACCTTCACTGCCTCTCCCATATGAGTCCAGAGCCTAGAAGAGATCAGTTTACCCAATTTGGTTTCACTGGCAGTGATAATCTTGGTGTCATGGCTCAGCCTCCCCACCTGCTTTTGGGCCTTTTCCAATTCACTAAGTACTTCCTCTTCAGTTTTTTCCATTTCAAGAACAAGGGAAAATCTCTAGCACTTGATGTGCACCTGTATGCTGTGGGTACTCAACAAGCAAAACAGGAGAAGAAATAAAATAAACACCTTATTATAGTCAAGCTGGACTAGGTCCAAGGAGATGTCTAAAAGCTTTTGTCTGCAGAAAACTGAACTCTCGGGGCTGATAAGGTGACTGGATGTCAAAGGTGTAATAAGAAATAAAGTTCTTTAAAAACAAACTGCAAACACCATAAAATTGTATTGTTTTCAGCTTCCCTACTGAGTGGCTTTGTTATGCGTGTGCATTACAACAGACAGCTATGCCAAGGGAAGACAAGAATATTCTAAGCTTGTCATGTGTTTATATATGACTTCCGGAATTAAGGTTGCATGTATGAATTTTTTACTCACCCTGCATAATTGATAGGGTAAATCTGGGAAAAGAGAAAAGTGAAGGGCTTGAAATTATGCTTCATTTGGCTGTTTTTCTTCATTGTGTGATAGTTGCTGCTTAAAAAAAAAAAATCCGTTCTTTCCATGTGGTATTTTTAAGTTTCCATGGCTATTTTTCAGGCTCCTAATTCCTAGTTTGTGTATTGGGTTTTCTTGCATTAGTTTTACTGGAGACATAGGGCAAGACAACGCTACACCGGATAATTAAATTTGCTCTTTTATAAAGGATTTCTATACGGAAAGATTAAGACAAAACAAGGATGGAAGATCTAAAATCCATTTGTGACACAGTGCTATAAGATTGGAAAGGTCATTGAGATTTATTTTAACCCAAATAGTACAGGATGGAGGTCATAAAACAATTACATGATTTACTTATTATTTCTTCTTCAAAATGATTATAAAGATTAGAATGCAATGTCACCATTTGAGTTGTCCTTTACCATTACTCAAAATCTTGTTCAGAATAAAATGAAAAGTATCGAAGTCTCTGGTCACGTCCCTAATTAGTGCTTAGCATCTCTGGGATTACATTTTCTCCCCAAAAAACAAGGAATGCCTCCATTCATGGAGAAAGACCAGTTTCATTTTAAGCATGACTACTGATGTCCATGGCAAGTCTGCTGACTGAAAAGAAAGTGTTTATTGATTCAACCTTTCCATAACCCTCTACTAAAGTAAACATGTCTGAGACAACTAAGCAAAACATCAAATTTCACTCAACTACCATGTGGCCCTCTTGCTTAAAGAACTTGGCATGGGCCACTCTCCAGTCAAGGCCCCAGTAGTAGAGAAGATCTGCATTTTGTATGTACGCTAATCCCCCACACCACGAATTTTTTCTCTCATGTCCTCCCTCATGTCTCTCCTATCTTCAGTTAATTGCTGGTGGCTAAAAGTTTATTATCATCCTCACTAGGTACAACTGTTGTAGCACATGCTGGTTTCATCTTGTTATAAGGTGGTATAAACATCTTCTCATGGGAGATGAGAGAATAGGTCTGCATAGTTTCATCATCTTTAGAAAATTTCACTTTGTTGGTAAGGCTGTAATCATGCATCACCCATGACTTTCAGGTTTGATTCTAAACAAGAATTTTGTATTTTCAATATCTAAATCCCCAACCAAACATCATGGCAATCTGCACTGAACCCCAGATTTTACTCAACATGGGGAAATTAATAAACTATCTTCACATTCTTATATATAACTTTCGTCCTATATTACATCATCACTGAGGCAGGAAATGATTAAAGACATGCACATATGAGAATTAGTATTATATTTGTATTGGCATTTACACTTCATTTATTCATTCAACAAATAGTATTGGTCATCTACTGTGTGTGAGGCACCATACTAGGTGCTGAAAACATAATGATAAATAAAACACATTCTCTAAAACTCACGGTGCTAACTCCCCAGGAGAGAAATATAAAGGTTGTGTCGTGTTAACTACATATGAACATGGTAAACAAAGGAAAAAAAAAGTGGTTCATTTATTTTTGATGAATATGTGATTTGTTTTAAAAAGGCATAGTTTTGAGTTTGTCTTCCTTATAAAGATTTTTTAGTTTCCATTGCTCCCTAAAGCAACTCTTGGAATAAAGTGCAAGATGATGCCGTTCTTCCGGGAGAGTATGGCTTCCTTTTTCCCTTCTACAGTAGTAGAACCATGGATTCACTTAATCTTAAAGCTATATAAAACTATAAAGGTATTTATATTTAATTTAATTTATATTTAATTTAAATACATCTTAGGACATACTCTCTGGTACATCATTTCAGATTATACTTTTTGGGGGGGGTCAGAGTTCATTTATTGCATTCTATTTCTCAAAGAGGAATTATAATAATGACTCCGAATGAGATTTTTAAAATGTGGATCAAAAACAACATCTTACACCTTGGCCTATATAGAAAATCTGGGTATAAAAGTGTAAGCTGGCAACGGAATGGTGAATGCTGCAAACCATTTCAATGCTGTTGTTGTATTTCTGTTCCATGTAACAGAAAGCATTTGTCATCAGTGGTAGAACAGTTGTGCCAGTAGCCTGAATGTTTCTCATGAAGAATCTGATAAAGATGCCCAGACCTAATGTCATTGGGGGAAATATAGTATGTAGTTTGGGGACACTCATTAAATCTCTACTATAAGGAGAAGGCAGATGTTTTATTCTTTTTGTTCCATTCTAAATAAGATAGGTTCTTCTTTGAGTAAGCCAAGTCTAGAGGAGTTACAGAATGCAAGGACAATAACATACAACGAGCAAAAAGATTTAAAATAGTTTCAGTATTTTGTAAACATCTCTGGTAACTTTTTCAAGGGATTATTTAAAAAGTAGAATTAACCATAGTCAGGCTGGTGAGATACAATCAATGTTTTACTCCATTTCACTGCCCTACCTAGGACCTATTCAGAGAGTTTCCTTTTGAAGGTTCAACTCACTAGAAAGTACATCACGGTATCTTGTCCTCTCACCTCCACCTCATTATAGTGAATCAGTATTAGTCATGCAACCCAAGGTGGGCCAGACCAAGCACCAAACTACCAAAAATGTTTTTAAAAACATACATTCTGAAATGTGTCTGTCTTGGTTGGAATTCAGCTTCTATCTTGAGTTATGTGACCTCAGTCAGATTATTCAATTTCTCTGTGCCTCATTGTCATCATCTATAAAACTGCATGATATTAGAACCTGTGGGCTGTTGTTTGGATTAAATGTGAAAAGAGGGGCGCCTGGGTGGCACAGTCGTTAAGCATCTGCCTTCGGCTCAGGGCGTGATCCCGGCTTTATGGGATCGAGCCCCACATCAGGCTCCTCCACTATGAGCCTGCGTTTTCCTCTCCCACTCCCCCTGCTTGTGTTCCCTCTCTCGCTGGCTGTCTCTATCCCTGTCAAATAAATAAATAAAAAATCTAAAAAATATATATATAACCATTTAAAAAATAATAAATAAATAAATGTGAAAATATGCTTAATGAGTTTAGAAAAGAGAATGAGATATACTCGAAACCACTAGTTACTGCTATGTGAGTTGAGTTCTGTTGGCACATGAACTGGGAAGATATAAAGGGGTTAGGATGGTACTCTTTCCCATGTGTGGGGAGAGAAAGAGAGTGAGACGTGAGCACAGAGGTAGAAAAGACTCAAGGGGACACACAAAGAGAGATGAAGAGATTATATTAGTCAGGGTCTGGGAAGGAAACAGATGGCACATTTAAATATAGATAATTTGAGGAGGTTTGACTAATAGGATTTGATAATAACCCTAGGCCTAAAGAGTGGGGAGAAAAAGAAGTTGCTAGAACTAGAAATGAGAGATTCCGGTAGCTCTGTATTGGATCTGCTCATTCCAAGAAGATTGACAGATGTAGTCAATCTAGGTGAACCTCCTGGAGGGTACCAAATACTTCAATTTCACTCCCCTTATCTCTAATCTTCTACCAAGGTTTCCCACTGGCTGAATCCGACCGGGACCCAGAGAGCAAGAAAACCATGTGATAGCATCCATACAGGTCAGCCTGCAGGAGCAGGTTGCTGAGTGGAGAAGGGCAGAGAATGGATCTGGAGGACCCACATAGAGGAAGTCCTGCACACACACCATCTGGGCACAGAGAGAAGACACCTACTCTGTGCAAGGCCTCTTCTGGTTATGACACATCCTGTCTTTGGGTCTTTCCAATACATTTCCTTTTTAGTCTAAGCTATACTGAGGAGTTTTCTACTATTTGTAACAAAAGCCACTTTGCCGTAAGCAGAAAAGTTTCAGTGACTACAAAATACGAATAGAAAGTCTATGGGCATAAAGTCAGAGAAAGAGAATCATCAATTTTGCCTTATTACAGTTTTTAATAGAACTTTCAGAGTATAAGGATCACATTCCTAATGGCAGTTTATGAACACTCATTACCCCAGTGCTGACAACTAAGCCGTGAGAGCTATGGCTTAAACTCTCCACTTTTACTTAGTGTCTTGAAAACACTGGAGAAGACCAAGTTACTGGCATCTAAGAAGCTCATGTAATTAAAGATATTGTCACAATCTCCAAGTAGCTCACAGCTGTCTATGTTTACTATTACCTAATATTTCTATTAGGTCTTATTTTCTGACTTTGAAGTTACCTGGGCTCATCTCTGAACCTTCTCCAGATTTCCTTTACCTCTATTCAGTTTATGAGCCTAGAAAGAACAAAAGCACGACCAACCCAATATAGTAAAAGTCTAACTAGTACATTACCCAAGGCTGGGTTTATGACTTCTCCTTGCTCTGCTGCCAAGAAGCTCTCCTAAGCTTCATAAAGACACATACAGAGTTGTATTAATACATTCACAGAACACACACACACACACGCATGCACACACACATCTTGTTTTTTTTTCATATTGAAGCTTTCTTGGGTGAGAACCATACTTGACTAATTATACTCCATGTCCCAACCCCCACAACAAAAATTTCCAAAGAAAACAGTTGAAATCTCACCATGGCCAGTGTCTGGATGAAGCTGTCTTGAGAATCATGGAATGAGCAGCTCCCTCTGTGGGGGGGAAAGAAAGTGATTATGTCGCATGCAAGGCCTTTAAATCGAGGGAGAATTAACTCAGCTTATAATAAATCACTGTTGACATCCTCACTAAAGACTTCATGCTCTCCCAAGCCAGGGGGAATTTTTAGCTGGACAAGAAGGAAACTCCACAAACGCTGGCTATTATTTGAATGTGCGACCTTCATATGAGAGATTCTGAAGGGTTTTCCCAATACGGTCTGAACAAATTCCACAGAGAATAGCTACCCTACTAAAACAAACAAGGATTGATTAATAACTTATTATCATATTTTACAATTGAGACTTTGGAAAATGTGTAACCACAGGAGGCCTGTCTTCACCTCACTTATTTTTAACTTATATATTGGTCTTTCACTAAGGAAAAAAAAGTCAAAGTCAAAAGACTGAGGACAGCAATCCTTCTTTCATGGTTTGAAGAAGAAAGATATATTTTTTTTCTTTGTACATTTCAAGTAAGAATAATGGATCTACCAACTCTGATGAAATTTTACAGACTGTAGAGCATGTAAGTTGCTCTTATGTACTGTCTCATCTGCTCCCTGCAAAGTCACTGAGGAAATGAAGGCAATGTCTGTGATAATTCTTTCAGAAAAAAGGAACTTCAGTCCGAGAGGTGATGTGACTTAAGGACACCTGGGTAAGAGAAGGTAGAGGCAGGTCTTTTGCTAGGCTGTAGTGCAGAGACTGTTTTCTATCATGCAGAAATACTCATAAAGAGGATGTGTTCCTTAGTTGATAGAATCGAATTTCATATTAATGATATTTATTGAAAACATTTAAAAAATCTTCAAAGTGCTACTAAGCCTCCCCCAGAGTATTTTTTCTCCCACATGTGTTATTACCAACATTTGTACTAGCCATACTAAGTGACTCAGTGAAAAGTGGACTCATAAGGATTAAATTCTCTATCCCCTTAAGAGTTTTAGCCCATCTCTGGATGAAACTAGCACACTTTATATTTTTTTTGGGGGGGGAGGTTGATTCAAAATTATGTATGAATTAAAAACATATAAACAAGATTTGAATGATACTTCACAATGAGTAAAATTTACTTCAATTAACAGGTTATTCCAGAGAAGTATATTCTTGTGTGCTGGATAACTTTGCTTGCTCCTCCAGATATATTCTCCATCTAGACCCACAATGTTTAGTGTCTTGAGAGGCAGACCCATAAGCACTACAAGAACAATCCCTTTGCCCTTTGACTTCCATTTGGATTCAACCAATGGGAGGCCCTGGAAAGACACTGGAAGGAAGGAAGAAAATGAGGTTAAAATAGTTATCCTCCTCATTCCCTCCTTGCTGGGGATGCTTAGTCACTGCTCTTATCCCAAGAATCTCTCCAGAATACTGTTCTCTCTTGGTTCCAGGAATGACTCTTTACTCTTGCTCCATGTAGCCCCACAGAATTTCACTTTTCCTTGTAGGTTTCCCTAAATTCTTCCCACATCAGTGTAATCAGTTCTGTTGCAAAACTTTCCTCAGATCACGCAGATTGAATGAGATTCAGCCAGAGCCTTGCCAGAAAAAGGCAGGTATACTCAGAGAAGGTTACCATCTTCTTATTGGACCTCAAAACAATGCACCCAGGACTCAACACATATCTGGGATGTTGATAGAATCAGGTGGGAATTATTTGTTCTAAGTACAAGTGCTGTATTGGTATCATTGTTTAAAGGATAAAGAAGCAAGTAAGCAAAGTGGTCCTGTTCAATAGATTTATTGTTTTGGGAGGGGGGGCTAGATTGATTCAAAATTAAGTAGAAATTAAATGTGTAAGAACAAGAGTTGAATGATGCTTTCAAATTACTAAAATTTACTTCAATTAACAGAGTACTTCAGAGAATAATAAGAAAAAAAAAAACCAGAATGATTACATTAATTGGGTAAATTTGCCTATTTTCACTTAATGTGATATTAACACGAATTAATCATCATGCCATTTTAGATAAATTGAGTTATATGATCTTATGTTAATTTTTATTGATAGCCCTTTGGATAAATTAAATTACATATATACAAATCTGACTTCTCACTTACTAAATAATTTCTACTGTACAACTTACCAATGCAAATAATGAATATCATTCAAATTCTGATTTTATGCTTCCAATAAACAAATAAGCAAACAAATAAATTAATAAAAAAGTTTTTAAAAGATAGTCTGATGTTAAATAATGTATATATTATATATATAACATATAACTGGAAATATATATATTGATTATAGCAGTTAAATGTAAAACTTATGTGGCTCATTGAGTGCTAATTATTATTTTCTCTTGCAACACACTGGCATTTTGGTGAACTATTTTGACATCAGGGCATTCCTAAGTATAGTCAATAGGCTCCTATTAATAAAGTAGCGTATTTTTAGCATAGGCTTTAGCTTTTTAAAACCACACAGCTAGAAGTGTCCCCTCATAGAAAAAAAACAAAACAAAAACCAACCGTATTCAAGCATAATCCCATCTGTATATGTCTACTCAAGTCCTTTAGCTTATGAAATGAGTACTCAACTTATATAAAGATAAATATATACTTCTTACTTCTTCTAAAGGGTCTCAGAAGCCCTGGCACAGCACAAACGTGACATGAGTATTTAAAGAAAAGATGAAATTTTCGAAGATCACAAAGCACATTATGTAAATCAAGCTCTGGACAGTCACGTGATAGACTATGCTGCGGCTAAGAAGTCACAACAGTGGGCTCCCCAATGTGATCTGTTTGGTTGACATTTCTGGGTGGTTTGTGCATGTGTGTATGTGTGTGTTTCTTGTCTTTTTCTCTGCAAAGCATTCTACTCAGACAGCCAGGGTAACAAGTCCGACAAGTTCTCCCACAAACAAACTCAACACTGTTGGTTAATCAATCACTCTTTGCACTTTGAGAATTTCCTTCCTCCTGAAAACCACTTATGAAATGAACCATTTTTCCTCCTTAGATTAGGGAACTGGAACAGAGGGAATCAACATACTCATGGTTACATATTGACATTTTGAGACAATGAAATTAAAAGCAGTTCTTGCTGATAGATAATCATTCAGTTCTGTGAAGCAAAGATAACGAGCAATACAAGAGTCCTTAATCACCAGTTGTTATTTATTTGGCTTTTGCTTTCTACTTTGTATAATAAAGTCAATGGCTGAATCCTATATACTTCACAAAACTAGAAGCTAATTCTCTGGCCATATTGATCCTAAGCAAATCCAAAAAGTAGAGAGCGAAGAGGACCCTGAACCATGAATTCCATGCATATTTATGGAGTCACTGTGTTATTTACTTTGACATTACACCAGCTTTTCTCCAAGTGTATGATGACAGATGTTCCTTGACAAGGAATCCTTCCGAGGAAAACACGCACACAAAATAAAACATTAACAACATATTCACAGGTTTTGTTCACCACCTTCTCAGAGGATCGATCCACTCTGTTGCTCTGCTCTGGATTTGGGGGAGGATATCATAAGCTGCTGTTTCAGAATTCACTGACCAGCACCCCCCCCCCCAACCCTTACCCCAATTGCTCACCTCTTTAGTAAACACCAAGGAAGCAGTTAAATCAAGCTGATTATCTGATCTCGAGCAGTTTGGAAGAAAATAGGGGAGACTGGTGTTGAAGATCATTAGGATGAAGCGTAAGTATACTACCAATTAATACAGCTAATATCCTGATGACCCCACGGCGAGAGCACTGTAAGAAACAGCAGTCACTCCCAACACCTGATGGGCTGCAACCATTTGGGAGTAGAAGCAAAAAACTCTATGCAGTGCAGTTTTGAGGAATTTGCTAGGTTCACAACACAAACTAATTTCTGTTCTTCAGGGATGACTTTTGATCATCCTCACAAGGTAAAGCAACAAATATTTAAAATTGAAAGTTGGCTGAGATGTGAAAACATTGCCTACTCTAGCTTTTCCTCATTTCACAGAGAAGGAAATTAGAATTCTGGGAAACTGCTAAGTGGTTGGTATGCAGTCAGTTGTTTTGTTTTGTTTTGTTTTATAGAAAAGAGGACAGAACCCAAATCACTCATTTATAACCTAAAGTAAATATCCAGCCACACCTAATATAGTAAATATTAGCAAGTGATACTGATAAGTGATAAATGAGTTTGGTCATTCTTTTTACCTGAGGTTAAGG
Source organism: Ursus maritimus (assembly GCF_017311325.1). NCBI lineage: Eukaryota > Metazoa > Chordata > Mammalia > Carnivora > Ursidae > Ursus > Ursus maritimus. The sequence continues at coordinate 9,471,323 of NW_024424897.1, read as the reverse complement.
TTAAAATCTGGAGCTGAGTATATTCATTATTCACTATAAATCAAAACCTCATCATTGGATGCTATTTTCAATTGTTCAACAATATATAAAGTGCTCGAGGACACTTTGAGAGGCTTCCCAGATCCCACTGCAATGAACTTGTTGCCCCAGAACCTGGGAATGCTCTGGCCGACAGCTTTGGATGCTCAGCCATGCCCTTTGCAGCCATACTGGAACCTGACACAAAAGGCAAAATGCGTGCCCTTATATACACGCATCAAAACAGCCCCATGCTATGAGCCAAGTGGAAAATTTAACAGAAGCTATCCAATCAAAAAAAAAAAAAAAAAGAAAAGAAACAAGACAAAAACAAAACATAACTATAAATAGAACCTTGCTCTGCTCAATCTCCCCGAGCCCCGTTGTTAATTGTCATAAACCTGCCCAGCGACGACTTAATAACCTGTGAAGGCCTGACAACCACTGTCTGATTGGAAATGACTCTTTCCATCACAGGGCCATCAAACAAACAACAGCTTGGCTTTATTTACATTTTGATATTTTGCTCACCATGGATTTTTTTTTTTTTACATGAAGTTTTACTTTTAAAAATATTGCCCTAAAATATTAGGTATCTTGATCCCTGAGTTTTGGATGCCCCCTTCAATTTTGCACTGAAGACAGTACTTTACCCATCTCAACCTGGTCCTGGCCCCAACACTCTGACCCTTGAGGGACTGCCTCAGTTATAAAGAGCTGCCTCACCAAGGTCGTGCTCTTTCCAAGTGCTCTTTCCACTCCGACCCACTCCCAGTAACTGACCAACGTGTAAGGAGCCTGGCCATTCAGGTGCAACAGGAGCCAGTTCTGAAGGGTCATTCCAGCTCCAGGGCTCCCTGCAAGGTCAGCCAGAGCTGATTTGGGGACTGAGTTGTCCCTGGATTTTTCCCTCTACCCACCCCTGTTTTCTTCCCCTGCCATCCACAGGCGTTGACCTCGAGGACACTTCATAAAGACAGGCTGCACACTAGCCTCCATCTTTGAGGATGCTTCTCAGAGAACCCTATCTATAAAAATTATCAACCTATATTAGTTAATACTTATTGAGCACATGCCAGTGTCAATGCACATCTATATGTATTTTCATCTTACCCTCACAATAGACCAGAGAAGGTAGGCACCTTAAGCAACACAGAATTTTTTTTAAGGTATTAGCATCAATTATACACAATGTAATTTTTTCCAATGGATAAAGTAACAAGAAAAAGCCCACATGAAACCAGCATGCTGTATCGTGACACCACACAAGTCAATGTTCTTCTTTTCCTCACTGGCCTGAATATCACAAAGATGCTTAACCTCATGAAGGCTCATACATGTTGTCCTGGGCATACGTCTTAAGAAGGTAGAGAAGGATTTAATACATTTAAAGGTTTCAATTCAAAATGTTTCAAATTCAACATAAAATTCACCAAGCAATTACACTTCAGCTACTTAGAAAGTTTATAATTTTCATTTTATTCTCCAATGATACTGTAGATAAATACGGTTTTAATTTCACTTAGTAAACATTAGTGATAGTGTTTCAAAATTTCAGTGTGTCATAATCTCAACATTTCTACTTATTCTGACATGGAATACCATTAAATACTGTAAAAGTGTATAGAACACCAATGATTACCTCAGTATATAAAAATGCTAATATACTTGTTTGTCAAATATAATAAAAATATTCTCACTCAAATCAAGAGATTTACTGTGCATAGTCCAGTGTGGGGCCCCACAAATTCACGTGAGCTCTTTAGAAATGCAAATCACCTATTAGAAATTGCTTCAGTGAGTGGAGCTCTCTTTTTAAAATGCTTTTTGGTCTGGATCATTTGCGAAATCACATGTCTCAACTCAACGGCACACCTTTTCTTTCCTCACTTATGGCCCCCATATTTTGAGCATATTGTATTTTATATTCAGGTCTCTTAGTGTTCTGGTTCATAGGAAATGGTGCTATTTATTTATTACAAGATCTCACATTTGTTTTATCCATCACAAGCTAATGTTTGTATGAATTAGGCCCTAGAGATGTAATAGCATCTTTAAAAAGCTGCCCCAAAGACAGAAAGCTGAGAATCAAAAGTGGAGTAAGAACCAAGGTGCACAGTCTGAGTTTCCCAGTTCATATTTCTTGCATGTACTATATCCACAATCCACTTCTAATTTTTATTTTATTTATTTATTTATTTATTTATTTATTTATTTATTTATTTTTGGTAAAAAATAGCTATTAGGTGCAGGAGAATATGCAAAACACAGCGATGACTGGGTAGAGATGTCTCTTGCCAGTGCCAGGAGAAAAAATGATCACTGATTCTGTGATTACTCTGTGTTTACCTGCTCTGAATTTCACATCTCTCAACCTTTTTTCAAAACAACAATATTTAAAGTCTGCAGCATTTCACTGGTTGATTTTTGAACTCTAACTCTCCCCTAAACATAATACTCTTCAGCAATATATTCTTAGTAGGTAGCTAGCACTTACATCTAATCAAGCATTAGAAAGACCCAGGTACAACTCAGTTTTGTGAACCAAGAAAGTTAGCAACTTGCAAGCACCTGGTTTTCCTGGGAGCCTAGCATGATGTCAAAGCAAATCCATGTAAACAAGCATTTACTGAGTTTTTTGTTTTATTTTGTTTTGCTGTGCCTTGTAAAGCACTAAGCCCAAAGGCCTCAAGGATCATTCCTTGCATATGGTCTTGGAGCATTCAGTATTAACTAAAAGTTAATTAACTAAAAGTATTAACTTAACACCTTCATCCAACAGCTGGCCATCTGCTTCGTTTTCCATACCATTTTGACCATTGTTCATGTTTCAAAGGCACTCATTTTCAGTGACTTTTCAAAGTTTAACAAGTAGCTGACTTAAAGTAGCATCAGAGGCTGTCTTTATGAAGCTAATGGATCTATGACATAGCTGCCACTGAGTTCCCAGATTGTCCATACCAAAATACAGCTTATGATGTGTGTGCCCCTGCCCAAACATGTTTCATATGCCAGAGGATGTTGAAATGATGTCCTGTTGGCACAGGCTCTGTTTACCACATTGCCTTGACTTCATGAGTTGGGGCACATTCTATTTGGGTTGTGCAAGCCAAGGTCATCATTGCATAAAGCAGGAGCCCACAAATTGCCGTTTCTTAGGTGACCTGATAGTCTCTGTTCACAGCAAAGGCTGAGTGAGAGTTACCCTGGATCTCTTTGGGACGTGGCAAAGCCAACTTACTCAGAGTTCCTTGGTTGAATCCAGGAAAAAAAAGTCAGCTACTAAGATGAGTCACTACTGAGCAAAAACCTTGTCTGCAACTCTCTTTAGAGGTTATGTGCTCTTCTAAAATTACATATTTGGATTGATATATTAATGTGGCTGTATTGTGGTTGCCTAGAGACAACTTGGAAGCCACTGCGTTAGATGATGATGTCCTCTGTCACCAACTGTATCAGCTTAGGCACTGTGCTTCACTTACACCTTTCACAAACAGAAACAGAGTTGCCCCTTCTCACCTGTGACAGAAGAAACATTTTATCTATTGGCCTCCTCATCCCTATTAGAAGATATTTATAACCAAGGGCACTTATCTTCATTTGGCAACACTTTGAAGAAACTAAAGGGACAAAGTGTCAAGAGAAGGAAGACAAGAAGAAAATGTCAAGACAAGCTTTGTGAATTGTTTTTGTTTTTCTTTATTCATTCATTCATCCAACAACTTTAACAGCTATCACGTAAGATGTTTGGGGTGAAACTCTAGGAAAAATGAAGATAAATAAGTTGAGTTTCTGTTCTCAAGGAGATGTCATATATAATACAAAACGATAGGAAGCTACCAACAAAGCAGATGTGTGGTCCGAGGCAGAGGGGTTGCCTATAGTTGATAGGATCAGGAGGGACTCTTCAGAAGAGTTTCCTTGGTCTGTTCCCCAAAACAGCACAGCTCTTGAATATTTGGAGATAAGAAAGGCGGTGTCCTCTGCATAAGCCAAGGCACAGAGGTGGGGAATTGGTAAGTTAAGGCCTAAATGATCATTTGGCTCAGGAAGGATGGTCTATGTTATAGAATGAATCAGAGCAGGACTCTGATGGCAACAGACAGGACATGGAAGAAAATATTTCCATAGTTCAGTTAAAGATCTTGGCTAATGTGATAGCATTAAACATGAAAAGCAACTCATGGGTGTGAGGAAGAATGTAAAGGAGGAACAACAGATTTGGTGACAGCGTAGACTGGAGCAATGAGGGGGATGCATCACCGACAGCAGTGCTGAGGTTCTGAACCTGGCTGTGTGGTAGGAGGGAGGCTCTGAGAACAGAAAGTACAACACCAGGGAAAAAAATTGACGGAACCTGAAGGTGGAAGAGAAACAAGTGCACATTTAATTTTTTATATTATATTTAAATGTGGTAACATTTAACGGATGCTGGTAATGGATTATCCAGGTGGTGATGGATTATCCGAGTAAAGAGGGCCATCAGATACGTGTAGTTGAGGGATATAAAATCAGGGTAAGTGTCAGAACTGGAGAGTTTTGCAAAGCACCATTTGATACTGTGGAGCTACAAATGATTGTTTTGGTCTCAAATAAGGCTGTATCTATTTATTACCACAATTCAATATTTTTGCTCATTTATCATTGGAACAAAAGGGATGAAAGAGATTTCCACTTCAGAGATGGCATAGATATACTTTTTACTATTCTTTCTGCTAAGTACAACTGAAAACCCCTGGATATAATACATAAGACAAACATAAGAGGACTCTGAGAGGTAGAAAGAAAAGGCTAACGGGCTATGGGCCGTGGGACCCAAGCAACATCAAAAAAATGAGTTTTCATGGGGGTGGTGGGGTTATACCTCACATTTCTCAGATTTGGAACTGAAGAACCTAGCAATCTAGAAACACTAGTGAATACAGGCACAAGAAACCCCAATTAAAGTCCCTCTCTCTAGCCAAAGGACCAGGAAAGGGGTGGCCTACCAAGAAAGAATGCTTTTAGGCAATAACTACTCTACTCCAGCCAAAAGCCACAGAAAATACTGTGACCCTACCTTGAGCCCGATAAGCAAAGGCTATAGGGAAGCCTAGACCTCTACCCTCACCTGGCAGTAATGAGGTGGAATGACCCCCACTTCTCCTGCTAAATCAGTGTCAAAAAAATCATCTGAAACAGAAGTTGTAAATAAGATCCAGATTCTCATAATGCCATACCCCCAATGTTCAAGTTTCAATACAAAAATCATTTATCACAGGAAGAACCAGGAGAATTTCAAAATGATGAAAAAAGGAAAGAACAATAGATAACACCAAAATGATAGAGATGCTAGGATTATCTGACAAAAATTTTAAAGAGGCTATCATAATAATAACAACAATAATAATAAATGCTTCCATGAACAATAATAAAGATGCTTAAAATAAATGGAAAAAAATGAAAGTCTCTGCCAAGAGATAGAAGATACACCAAAGAGCCAAATGAAAATTTTATAATGAAAATTTAATAACCAAAATTTAAAAACTCAATGGATTGGCCCAAGAGCAGCATGGAAGGGGCAGAGGAAAGAATTAGTAAACCTGAAGATGGAACAACAGAAATGACCCAGTCTGAAAAACAAAGGTGAAATAGATGGAAAAAGAAAATGGATAGAGTTTCAGGAACTTGAGGGATTACAGAAAAAGATCTTAACATCCATGTCATTCATATTCCAGGAGAGAAAGGGGCACTTCACCAAAGACATACAGATGGAAAGTGAGCACATTAAGACATTAAACTTCATCTGTCATTAACGGTTTGTAAATTTAAACAATCATGAAATGTCACTGTATACCTATTAAAATGACTATAATCATCATAGTAGTAACATTCTGACAACACCAAATGCTGGTGAGGATGTGGAGCAACAGGAACTTTCAGTCACTGAGAATACAAAATGGGACAGCCACTCTGGAAGAGTTTGTCAGTGTCTTATAGAACTCAACTTGTGACTACCATAGGACCCAACAGTTGTACTCCTGGGCATTTATCCTTGATAAACGAAAACTTATTTTACACAAATATATGTATGTAAATTTTACAACAGATTTATTTGTAATAGCCCCAAACAGGAAACAGCCCAGACGTCCTTCAACAGATGAGTGGTTAAACAAATGTAGGCATCTATAATGTGGATTGCTACTCAAACAATATAAAGAAACAAACTATGGATACATACAACAATTTGGATGAATCTCCAAAGAATCATGCTGGATGAAAAAACCCAAACCAAACCAACAATCCCAAAGGCTATATACTGCATTTTTATACTATGTGTAACATTGTTTAAAATAAAATTACAGAAATGGAGAACAGATTAGTGGTTGCCACAAGTTGAGGAGGGTGTGGGAGTGGGAAGCCAACGGGTCTGGCTGTAAAAGGGCAACATGAGGGATCCTTGGGTTTACAGAAATGTTCTGTATCTTGCCTACATCAGGGTCGATATTCTCATTGAGCTATTACACTATAGTTTCCTTTGTGAGAAACTGAGGAAAGGCTCTCCCTTTATTATTTCTTACAATTTTATGTTAATCTATAGTTATTGAAAGATAAAAATTTAATTAAAAGCAGACAAAAAAATCAGAAAACATGAAGGGTAAGATATTCTTAGTAACATGAATTTGTCCAACATTGATTATATATAATTCTTGGCCTACTGACTAGTACTTTAAATGTACAGTTTTTTATAAGGCATGGGGGGTGTCTGGGTGGCTCAGTTGGTTAAGCGACTGACACTTGATTTTGGCTCAGGTCATGATTTCTGAGTCCTGGGACTGAGTCCCAAGTCAGGCTCACTGCTCAGCAGGGAGTCTGCTAGTCTCTCTCCCTATGCCCCTTCCCCTGCTTGCACCCTCTCTCTCTTTCTCTCTCTAAAATAAATAAATAAATATTTTTTAGAAGTTGGGAAATTAATGCTGTTATGAAAACCTATGGACTCTGGGAAACAAACTGAGGGTTTTAGAGGGGATGGGGGTAGAGGGATGGACAAGCCCAGTGATCGGTATTAAGGAGGGCACATATTGCATGGAGCACTGGGTGTTATACGCAAACAATGAATCATGGAGAACTACAACAAAAACTAATGATGTACTGTATGGTGACTAACATATCATAATAAAAAAACCTATATTTCACTTTTTTGAGTTATAGAGATTTAAACTTGCAATCCTAAAATTGTATTAGCATGTGATTCTGCAACTGAATGAAATAAACTTGCTCCAGGAGTGCCTGGGTGGCTCAGTCAGTTAAGTGTCTGCCTTCAGCTCAGGTCATTATCTCAGGGTCCTGGGATTGAGCCTGGTGTCAGGCGCCCTGCTCTGCGGGGAGTCTGCTTCTCCCCCATCCTCCCTGCCAGCCTCTGCTCATGCTCTCTCTTTCCCTCTCAAATAAATAAATAAAATCTTAAAAAAAATAACAACTTGCTCCAAAAATGAGGGAGAAAAGGATAATGTTGAAAAAGCACTAATCAAGCAGAATTATTGTCATACACGAAAATATATTTGGGAGGATTAAACAATATGACATTTTGTGTGTTTTTTTTTAAGTGAACTAGAAAACTCACAATATGAAAATAAATAGTAACTGTTATATAGCCTTTATTTAATTAATTTATTTTTTAAAGATTTTATTTATTTATTTATTTGACAGAGAGAGAAACAGCCAGCGAGAGGGGGAACACAGGCAGGGGAAGTGGGAGAGGAAGAAGCAGGCTCCCAGCAGAGGAGCCTGATGTGGGGCTCGATCCCAGGACTCCGGAATCACGCCCTGAGCCGAAGGCAGATACTTAACAACTGAGCCACCCAGGCGCCCTGTTACATAGCCTTTAAATGTTAACATACCCATGCAACACGGGACAGGAGCTTCCTCTTTTCTTTCTTCCCTCTCAATTTAATGCTCTAATTAAAAATCTTCCCAGATAAAAATCAAATATGCAAAACGTGCCCGACAAAGTGGCTTTCCTTCTGAAATATTAAACAAAAACAAATGGCCTTTTATGGTAGATTGGAATGAGCAAGAAACTGGGGAATACATGTTCTCATTTGAAGCACAGTGTTATTTCATTGTTTATTAATTAATTCTTTCTTGCAAAAATATAGTCCTGGCATTCTTAGGTATTATCCATCCCATCCTATTTTCCAGTTCTCCTCTATCACGTCTGTCATATTGAGATAGCCTCCGATCTGCACTCCGTAACCCAAGCTCACTGAAAAGCAATTAAGGCCTCAAGGCCTATAGAGCCTGCAAGAGCTGGCCAACACAGTACCCGGTGTCCTAAACTCCTACTACTCTAATCCTTACTTGTTCCGCTACTGACACAGGGTCCTCCTTTGTGCTCTTCAAACACATTAGCACGTTTCTACCTCAGGACTTTTGCATGTACTTTCATTCTATCTGGGATGCTTTTCTCCTGATTATTCACATGACACGTTCCTTCATTTCATTTAGGCCCTTGCTCAAACACAATCTTATAAAGAGATCATTTCTGAGTACCCTACCTAAAATAGAACCTGCTCCCCATCATTCCCTGTCCATTTATCCCATTTCATTTATCAAGAACACTGATATATCATTACATAATTATTTGTTTGTTTTGTTCTCACCACCAAAATGTAAGCACAGCAAGAATAAAAACTTAAGTTTTTCTGATGGTGGCCCAATGTCTAGAACAACACATAGCACACAGTAGGTGCTTGATAAATACTTGTTAGTAAGTGAATTAATTAAATACATCTACATACTATGACTGATATCTCAAAAATGATTCTTTATGAATTTCAGACAACTTATAAAAAGGATTCACAATTTCCCCTACAGAGCACAGATTACATTTCAAATGTCCCAATACGCGACACAAGGTCTTTGACATGTGCAAACCATTTTTCTCCAGTTTTTTTTTCTTCCATTTCCACCTTAAATAAATCTTCCAGTTAAACTTGTTCATTGTTTCCTGGCATTGTTATGTTCATCGCTACCTAGTAGGGTGACTGCTATCCTACTTTGTCCAGGATTGAAGAGTTTTCTGGAACACAGAATGTTCAGCTCTAAAACTGAAAATGTTCCAAGCAAACAGGGATGAAGTGGTCACTCTGCTACCCTGACACCTTACTCTTTCCCTTGGCTGCCAGGTTCCCTGTTCTCTTCTTTACTTGCCAAAGGTCCCTGTTTTTTATGACACCCAACAAAATCTTCACATCCTTGGCAAAGCCCTAGCAGTCTCTGCCACACCCTGTGATGTCTGCTGTACTATACTCAGTAGCAATTCTTGTTTATTATTTTAGCAAATATTATTACATATTTTTTTCTGCATCCTTAAGGGGTTTTTCATTTAAATTCAATTTAATTAACATATACCATATTATAAGTTTCAGAGGTAGAATTTAGTGATTCATTAGTTGCGTACAACACCCACTGCTCATTACATCAAGTGCCCTCCTTAATGCCCATCACCCAGTTACCCCATCCCCCTACCCACCTCCTCTCCAGCAACCCTCGGTTGTTTCCTAGAGTTAAGAGTCTCTTATGGTTTGTTTCCCTCTCTGTTTTGTCTTATTTTTCCTTCCCTTCCCCTATGTTCATCTATTTTGTTTCTTAAATTCCACATTTGAGTGAAATCATATGGTATTTAACTTTGTCTGACTTATTTCACTTAGCATAAAACCCTCTAGTTCCATCCATGTTGTTGCAAATGGGCAAGATTTCATTCTTTTTGATGGCTGGGTAATATTCCATTGTGTGTGTATACACACACACACACACACACACACACACACACACACCCCACATCTTTATCCATTCATCTGTTGATGGACATCTGGGCTCTTTCCATAGTTTGGCTACTGTCGACATTGCTGCTATAAACATTGGGGTGCATGTGCCCCTTGGAATCACTATGTTTGTATCCTTTGGATAAATACCTAACTTGTCTGCTTCATTTATATAAATACATTGTTTCTCCAGTGGAATTTATCTCTAGAAAGCAGGAACTATACTTCATATTTTTTTATATGTCTAATCATCTAGCACAGTGCTTGAAATGTAGTAAATATTCAACAATTGTTTGTTATTGCAGATGGATGTATTCTGTCTTTGGAAAGCTATCTTAAATCATCTGGTAGGCTCCTTAGGGAAAGGGTGAGATAGGATTTGAAAACCGAGGATACATGATTTTGGCAGATTCAAAACAAAAGATCACTTTAATTTAATATAATAGAAATATAAAAAGTACAGATTTGGATTGAGTCATCTCTTCATAAAGATACCTGGTGTTCCTTCTTTTGTTCCATGCTGAATAGTACAAATCCACGAAATGTCCCTATGGATAAAGTTTAAATTGGCATCTACACTGCCAAAATATGTGGTAAAGAGGGAAAAATCTAATGAAACATCTTGATGACTTATAATACACCATGTTCTAATATTTGGCAGCATCCTAACGACCAACTGAAGTTTTCACTTTTCATCTAGCTATTTTGGTGCTGTGTAGACACAGGCCAAGAACTGGAACAGTAGGAAAATTGCCACAGTAATGCTGAATTTTACTGGCTTAGCAATGAGGGGAAACTCACATATTGCTTGCCAGAAAAATAACTGGCTTTGGTTGGTGCTATTAGTCTCACGCTTTTTAGGAGCACTTAATTTAAAACAAAATTGTGGGCTTAACTCCTACCCTAATGTTTTGAGACTGCTGTAATAAGCAAATGTTCAAAGTGTTCTTTATCCAACCAAGTGGCTGAGTTTCTTGTTCAAGCTCCATCTATAACAAAAAGATTTTCATTTGGTGAGCGGTGATCCCTGATTTAGCACAAGCAAACACATCAAGAGGCATTCAGGCTCACAGCGCAGAAATCTCTGAGCAGTCAGGTTTAACTTGACAAAACAATCACTATGGAAGAACAACTTACAAATCACACTAGCCACCTAAATAGAAGCTCGGTTTCCTAATTGGCTTGTAATGGAAGCCCTGAAACAGTATGAGGGATTGTTAATAGAGGTTTAGGGTTACTATCTTATGTCTGTACCTTACACATGAATTCTGGCCTGTTGCTATGAAGCATGTACCACATCAGCATTTGCAGGATGTTGGGATCCACCCCTTGCACACTCAGAGTGTCTTAAAGACAGTATTATATTTCAGTAAGTGTAAACCTTTGACTCTTCAGTAATGATGTTTTAGCTCTAATCTAGGTTTCAGCTCCATCGGAGACATGGTTTACTTGGATAAGAGTATAGTGGGAAAACATGGAAGCGAAAATACTTCCTAAAAGGACTGAAATAATACTTGCAAGTATTTTTTCTGTAAACTGGACCACGGTTTCCTTCCTCCATGTGAAACCCGATCTTTTCACAGGAGTGTACTAGATCATGTATAATATTCCTACCTCAACTGTTATTAATTGTCCCATTAACACAGTACTCTTAATACTCAAATGCCATACTCATGGTGCATTCATTTATGGTACCTGTGCCTGCTGAGATACCACTGTATCCTCCTCATCATGGGGTTGATGATAAAAGGAAATTAACACACATAAAACAGTACTCACTACCCTTTATTAAGGCCTATTATTTTCTAGACAATCTGTTGCATACTCTGAGATATTATTTCTAACCCTTATGAAAATCTTATGATGTAGGTATTATTTTAGCCATTTCACAAATGAGGAAAGTGAGTTTTTGCATATCACTTAACCCTTCTGACGCCCAAACCGCTGGTAAGTAGTGGATATAGCCACACCTCACTGCCGCCTAAACCTCCATTCTTTCCATTACCAGCGGGGAAACCGTGCATTCAAAAAAGGTAGATTATGTATGCCCTTAGGACAAGATCCTGTCCTCCATGATACTCTGTTGAGGCAAGTCAATGTGTTGCCTTTCTTCTTCTTTTTTATTGTGATAAGAGCGTTTAACACAAGATCTACCTCTTTAACACATTTTTAAGTGTACAATACAATATTGCTAAGTACAGGCACAATGTCATACATCAGATTTCTAGAATTAATTCATCTCGTATAACTGAAATTTTATATCCTTTGTACAGCAACTCCCCACTTCTCACTCCCTCCACCCCTGGCAACCCTCATTCTATTCACGGCTTCTATGGAGTTTGCTATTTTAGAAACCTCATATAAGTAGAATCATAGGGTTTGTCTGTGACTGGCTAATTTCACTTCGTATAACGTCCTCCAGGTTCATCTTAACAAGACCAGAGGTGCCCAACCCTATCAACACCATCATTTGACAGAACATACTAAATGAACAATCCTTTTAAATACACTCTGTGTCAAGGAAACAGAAGCAAAGCCAAACCAAGAGATGAATTTTCTGATGAATCTTGTCAACCTAGGGAACCAAGTCTGAATAAAGAGCTCATACGGGGCCTTTTATGGTGTTAGATAGTCTACTTTGTGAAGCCTGCGGCTCTTGTTTTATCATATACTGTAATTTGGTTTTAAAAAAATGCATAGTCGAGGTTTATATAATTGAGTGAGAGCTATGGACTGAAATGATTGGAATGTCTCAGTGGCCATTAGTAAAATCTTACTGATTTCCATTTCCCGCTCTCCAGATAGACAGTGCGCAATTATAGGGTAGGAATGAGTCAGCTCTCTTTTCTGACTGTACTGTCTCTTCGTTTTTACAAGGTCAGTCTAATAAATAACATTCCTAGAAGCGAAACAAAGTTGCATGGAATTAATGATAGTGATAAATGTATTTCTGACAGTTACTGTATCACTTAGACCAAAAATAATTTGAGAAACAAGGGAGATAACAAATTTTTTCCAAGTCAGAAGAACAAACAAGGAAACAAAGCTATTGCTTCCCTAGAGAACAAAAAACTAGTATCACTATCTAAAAAGTTCTTTTCTCTGAGTTACAGGTTTGGAAGAATCTCTCTCTCTCTCAATGAACAATTTCTACCTTCTGTTTTGGTGAGGCAGTAAAGAAATATATGGTACATATTTAACATAACACTTCTAATACCACTGATGATGGTTGTTAGAAAATGTGAGATCGAAAACCACCTTAAGTGGCAAGGTGGTTAATCACAGATGCTCTATCCACTTGGTCGGGCTCATTTTCTAGCTCCACTAATTATAAACCAAGTGAATGACTCTGGGTAAGATTTTCCACCTTTCTTTGCATTCATTTTTTTTTTCATCCGTAAAATGGTGACAATAGTAACTAGTTCATAGGGTTGTTGCAAAGACTAAGTGAGCTCTCATAAAGTGAGCTCTCATACATAAAGTACTTAGAACTGGCACATCGTAATGACTTAGTATGGTTATGATGTGAAGGACCTGAATACACTTAGTAATGTGTAAATTATTCATTTCAAAAAGAAAAGTATCAATGGAGAATATTTAATATTCTATTTGCTTTTTTAAAACTTCAGTTCTAAGCCCATGGGGTAAATAAACTTTAAGTCAGGGTAAGGGAGCAATGGAAAAAAAGGGGGAGGGTTGAGGAGGGGGGAACTTGAGTAGCTTACAGAAGTTACACGCCATAACAAATACCCTGAAGTAGGAATAGTGTCTGTGACAAAGAGCATCCTTTGCTTTTTTTATTGAATTAAAGCCTGTTGCATTCAGCCAATCCAAGCTACACCACACCAGACCTCTGCTTTCTGATGTTCCATCTCTGCTTAAAAAAGAAAAAAAAATCAGCTGCAAAATATATAGACAATTTATAAGTCTCAAAGATGGTATTTGTCCTGGGGTCTCCCAGCCTAGATGATCCTAATGGAGGACCCCGTTGGTGGAACATCATTAATCAGGCAGCCATGGCCAAGGAGGTGGGTGGCTGCTGATAGTTTTGGCCCATTGGAAATGGCTTTGGATGACTGCCAGGTTGTGTATAAAATTTTGAAATGTTTGAAACAATACAGTCTTTACAATGTTATAAAATACTAGGGTGGTTACAGTGGGCTGCAGACTGGCTGATGGCCAATAAAACCTCAGAATTCCAGTCAGCTGTAACCTGGAGTTTAATGTTGTCTGAGGTGTTCAAGGTCATCTCTCCCCAATGTCCTGAAGGTCAACCCAGTCTTTATAAAGCTGCCTCATTGAGCTACTGCTCCCCAATCATCCCAGTTCAAAAATATTTTAGTCCGTTTGCTTCCCCTGCACACCCTCATCCCCTGAAACACAAAAATCACTTTGAGAGTGAACCTTAGAAGTCTTACTTAGGAAAACTTCTGGAAAAATTGAACTTGCTTTTTGTTTGTCCCCATTTAAATAGAACATGCTCACTGCTGACATGTCAATAAACCCGAAAAATAAAAAAGAAATTGCCACTAATTCCATCACTCTTAGGCAACCAGATAGATTAACGGAATATTGCTTTGTCGTTCTGCTTTCAGCGTGCATTGTACATATCCATGTTCATACTGTACATGTATAGTTGGTCCCAGAACAACACAGATTTGAACGGTGTGGGTCTACTTATATGCGAATGCTTTTCAATAAATACACGTATAGTACTGTAAATGTATTCTCTTCTTTATTTTTAATAACATTTGTTTCTCTAGCTTACTTTATTATAAGACCTATATAATACATAAAACATACAAAATATGTGTTGACTATTTCTTCCTTCTTGTCAACAGTAGGCTATTGGTGGTGAAGTTTTGGAGGAGTCAAAACTTCTACGTGGATTTTCAACTGTGTGGGCAGTTGGCATCCTTAACCCCTGTGTTGTTCAAGGGTCAAATGTAATTTATAATCATCTTCTCCCAAACCTTATGTCAAAATTCTATTTTATAGGAATATAAATTATTTAAGCACAATAATAATGGCAGAATTAATATTTCATTTTGTATTTAACTATTCTCATATTATTGAGTGCTTATCACGTTTTCTCTAAGACGGTGGTATGTTCAATAGTGTTACTGTTTACATAAAGTTTTTCTGTATTTAGTATTATTTCCTTAGGATAAGTTCCCAGAAGTTAAATTAAAAGGGTCAAGGGGGATGGATACTTTTAGAGTCTTGGCAAATGTTGCAAAATGGCTTTCCAAACATCGTTTCCCTCAACTGACAGCCCATCAGTAAAGTTTGAGAGGTTATCATTTCATTCCCTCATTATCAGCAATAGATAATGCAAGTATTCATCTAAAGAATACAAATATGCTAATTTTAAAAATGAAAAATTGTCCTGTTACAAAAATGTACGTACTGGTAGAGCTGGGTAAGCACTCAGTGTTGTTAGACCAAAAGAATCGCAGAGCTACTTCGTGGGTGCTGGACTTTCAGTATATCTCCAAGCACATGATGCTTCTAAGCAAAAGGGAATTTAATTCTGGGGAGTCACCATAGTAAATAGAACATTGAACACAGAGAACGTAAGATACAATGCTCTAGATAGAGAAATAAAGACCTACAACGTTATGCAGAGGTAACCTACATAATGCGTCAAGCAGCTAGGCTGAGAAACTGTCGATACATGCAGAGTATTTTAAAGGAAAATTTGAGAAAGTGTAAAAGCAACAAATTAAGAACATTTTACAATTCTAACAGAGGCCTTGTATCAAGAAGAGGATGTTCCAGCAGTAACGGTAAAGGAGAAGAGAAAGATAGGACATGGGAAGAGAAAGACATGAGAAGAAGAAACACAGAAGAAAGATCCAGAGCTGAAGCAGAAGAGAGACATTTATTCACTCTCCCATGCATTTTAAATAGCATGGTTAATTTCACAGAGAGAACTGATATGACATCTACTGATATGACAAATAACTGGATAGTTAAACTTACAGAGTTGCCATTTTAGAATGTTCTTTGGTCATGTCCCCAGTCAATAAATCCCTGTAAAGTACCTTTATCTATTCACCTGGGTTAGTGGGAATGCAACTTACTGACAGCGGTGTAGATTCTGCGACTCACAAAAAAAGTAAAACTGATCAACACCTCCTAAGAAATGTTGACACATTTTTGTCTAGATGTCCTACAAATTATGTTTACTTCCCTGGCCATGGTATTCCATGTTTGCCATTATTAGAGACTCTAGCTCTAAGAGGGCATTTCTTATGCTTATTCTTATTCTTTGCTTTTCTTCTGAAGGACATATATTCTTTCGTAAGAACTTAACCATATTGAGTTCTGAGCTGACGTGGTTTTTAAGAAATGTTCATGGGACGTCCATGTATTCTAATGTTTGTATTGAATCCATGTTCTTCAAATCTAAAGGTCTTCTCTGAAAATGCCCAGTTTTACCTTTCTTCATCACCTAGGCTCTGGGTGACATGTTTTTGTTTCCTTTTTTCTCTCTCAGGTTCCTATATGCTCCCATCATCTGTGAGTTTTTCTGTCTCTTATTGATAAAAATCAAGTACAACAGCTCCTATCCACGATTCCTCCATTTTAAGCAAAATATAATCTACAAGGCAAATCAAGACTGTATCAGATGTTCTGGTTTCAGCAAAACTAGACATTTTCCAGATGTTGGGCACTTGAAATCTTCCATCTGTAACACAGTGTGTCTTGATTTCAGTTCTGACGTCTGTTCCTGAGCTGAGTCCTTAACCTCTCTGTGCCTCCGCCAGCTCATCTTTAAAACAGAGATAAAAATCATACTGGCCCCTACCCTGTTGGAGAGAATGAAATGGATGCATAGGTGGAATGTTCAGAGCGATGGCTACACAGAGGAGCATGCGTGCAATGTGAGGTATTACATTAGTTGTTACGAATAACTTCTCGGCCTGCCCTCTCATGTTGATCGTGGTGCTCTGTCTTTGCTTTAAACCTCCTTCAAATGTCCTCCATTGTGTAAGCATCCTCACCCTATGGATTTCTGGAAAGCTGCAAACATCTTCTTACCCAGCGATGATTCCCCTCTCTTCTCCAGCCGATTGTTTCAATTTGGACTATGTATACCATTCTATTCTAAACATAAATCCCAACCTGTGAGTCTCATGACATCTGTGAGGCTGTATATAATTTCATGAGCTAAAATATCAAGTTTATTTTATTACCTAAATGCACCTATATAAATAAGAGAAATCTAGTGTAAAATTGGTAGCTAATAAAATCAATAGTTAATTCATTAAGTATTCCTTATTGGGTCTTCAACTTCTTGTTTTAGGTGAACTCAAAATTATATTCTAAAGTGCTCTTACGTTGATAACACAATCCTAGGTGGTATCAGCTCGTGCAAATGACTGTTTTCACGTCTTGTCACTTATTTATCAGTATCCATCTATATTACAGATTTTCCATGTTATTGCTGAAAGGAGTAAACGTTTCCTTTCATTCAAACTCATTACTATTCCAACATTTTAATGACTCTCTCCGTGTTTTAAATCTCTTTTTAAAAAATCCCACCATAATGAAGCAAAACAGTAGATCGATGACTGATTACAAAGCAGCTGTGTCAAAAACAAACAGAGCTTTGCTTTTTCCAAACTCTGATGTATACATAAACACACCCCAGGTCCCGCGTCTTCTCCACATTCACACACATAAAATCACTCCCAATTAGGTGTTTCTCTATTTGCCTCTTTTTCTCATCAAAATCATCCCCAGAGCTTAACCATCTCCACTCACTGTGCTGTCTAAAAGTCTTCTGTGCCGCCAAGCCAAGGCTGTAGTCTTGAAGATTTTACGTTTACAGCAGACTGACTCAGTAAGTACACTTTGGAAACTCTGGTGAACAGCTCAGCCCAATGCCGGTCTTGATGCCTGGCCAACGGGCTCAAACAACAGACATAAAAGCTAAATCTGTACTTCCATTCAGTTATGAGGTTGCCAAGTTAGTTTTCCTGATACTGTACCTACAGTATATTCATCTCCCAATGTCTCAGACTCACTTCATTAACTTTGTGACATCAGGCTCTGATGTTATGAACTCAATTTTGCTAATATAAATGATACAGTACTATACAGAAATTTAAGAGGTTGTAACATTAGAAGTCTCTTCAAGATTCCCATAACAGTTAAAGAACAAGGAACCAAAATTCCCAGATCCAATCCTTGCTGGGAAATAATTCTTTATATATAATCTTAAAGCTATTCTCCCTCCGCACAGCCCTCTGCTTCTGATTCCCATTTATGTTGCGAACAGCTTTTAATGATAGAACAGGGAAATATATTGTGGTTTCACACTTTCAGGGATTTTTATGGTCACTTATTCCTAACTAGGAGATAGAGACGCATAGCAGAAAGATTTCTTTTGTTTTGTTTTTAAACATAAACAGTTTAGTGCATTGTGCCCTTTGTCGAAAGGATATATATATATAAGAAATACCACTATTCAAAGATCAACTAGTAGAAGAATGTTTTCTTAATGGCAAGCCTCTATATCGGTGATGCTTACCGCTGGATGGATTTACAAGCCTAGTCACTAAATTGGTTTGACTGACTAATTTGGAAACTCCAATATGCCGCCACGAATCCACATCATGTACCATGAAGAATATGGAAAATGGATGCGTTATTGTTCACACAGAAGCAATGAAAATTCGGCCAACGCCAATCACTTCGTAAAATGCAGCCATCTCAAAAAGCCAAGTATAAGGAGCTTTTCTTATATGATTCAAATACTTCACTTTCTCTGTCTTCACATCCCCTCTCTGAGTTTAGCAGCTGTCAGTACAATGCACATGGTGGTTCACGTACGCATAGTGAAAACAGCGCAGGCGGTGCCACAAAGCTAAGAAGTCAGTCTGCCTGGATGCAACTCCTGGCTTTCCTATGACTTAACACACGACTCTGAACAAGTTATTTAACAGCGCAAGGTCTTAAATGCCTCTTGGTAAAATGGGAAAAGAACCACCAGAGGGTGGTGAAGATTCAATGGTATGCTGCATGTGAAGCATGCTTAGTAAATGTGGACAGATGATAGACAGATAGACAGATAGATAGAAAGATAAGTAGATAGATATGAAATTGTCATTAAGATATCCTTACAGTTGAATATATACAGAATCAAAGTGATGAAGAAATAATATACGCAACTAATGAATCATCGAACTTTACATCAAAAACCACGGATGTACTGTATGGTGACTAACATAATATAATAAAAAAAAATTTTTTAAAAAAAGAAAGAATCGTCCGTAAACTTCTCTAATGTTATTACTGATCCTAACTTAATTTGATTTCTCCCATACCCCATCCCCAAAATCCAAAGCCTCTCTCCATCCTTTGGAATGTAGATATGATGCAGGCTTCATTGTCACCCCGAGCATCAGTATGTGGACAAAGTAGAGAAATACACGGTAATAATTATTGAGGATCTTGGCCCAGGCCTTCACATGAGTCTGTATTCTAGAAAAGTCACAAACCCTTCATTTGTAATATGTTTTCTTTTAACTCTGCCTTTACTATTTCACCAGATCTTTTACAGTGTTGTCCCAGCTCAAATACCCCCTCTTCCATGAAGGCAAAGTGTTTCAGGTTTTCCATCGTGCTTGTAATTGAAGTGCTTAAGGGAATCCTTCCAACACGATTCATTGCTTTTATATGTACGCCATTTGCAGCCTATAAAGAGTAAGCCGCTGAAGAGTCAGGTCTGTCTGTGTCCCCCACTGGAGCCTATCACAGAGACCATGGGGAAAAGGTTCTGTAGATTCTCATTGTATTGAGTTAAACAACAAATGGGAAAGTAGCGTACTATAACTATACAGAAGGATGGCTGAGATCAAAACCTAGATGGTTGGTTGGTATTTCAGTGGAGCAAGGGTTTCTCTTTCATTAAGGATGCCAGATTCCTCCATTTGGACATACACATGTGGCCATCATTATTGATTTTTCCCACAGGTATTGACTACACTATTTTTATTTATTGTTTCTTTCATGCTAAGATTCAAACAATGTCAAATGACTAGGGAAAGGCTTAACCAAAAGATAAAAAAATTTTAATTCTTAAAACTACAATAGGGAGAAAAGATGCAAACTATCTTAGAAATACATGTGTGCATCTCATTATGACTATTACAGGATCTTTTTTTCTATCATTCCAAATTTCAAGGAAAAGTTGTAATAATCATCAAGGTTGGGCTTACGAGAGCTCAGGCTTGAATGACGCAGGCAAGGTTTACTCAGAACGGATATGGCACATCCCAGGATGAACATAGCATAATCTTTTCCCAGACGAGTCTCACTTTGCTCCCCAAGACCCATGAACAGTATCTATTCCTAACGCAGTGAAATGGGGAGAATTAAAAAGGGGGGTATCGCTGGCAGGTATTCCGCCCCTGGCAGGCGTCTAATTCTATTTCCTGTTTGAGATATCATTTTATTTCCATTTTCCCTAACTGTAATATGGGAACTTTCCATAATAAACAGTTTCTTTAATTTGCCACTTCTTTGATTGGCATTTTTAAATTTTTTTTTCAAGAAGTCTATTGGCCATTCCTTCACAAAGTTGCAAAAATAAACGAAAACACAGAACCGCATGCCATTGTTGGGCAGAATTTTCTGAATTTGTCTTGAAGCCAAGAGAATTTATTTGACTGTCTGGGAGCATTGAGGCAGGTCTCTTATTCTCAAAGAGATACCAAAGTTGCTTGAACAAATGGTTCGTGTTAGCTGGAGAAAGACACTGAATCTAAACCATGTGCTTCTGGACCTTGTGGTTTCAAGTCGAACCACAAGCAGCAAGAAGAGCTGTCGGTCTCAAGGCTTGATTTTAGCCATGCTCATGGGGAAGAGAAAACTGTCAGTGCCACCATGGTGTTCTCTTAATACGGAGACCCAAGAGCTCCTTCAGCACAGGCGTGTCAGTGGTGGTGCGAAGAATAAGAGAGGGGATCCAAGACAGCATCCAGTGGGACATAATGAAGATGCACGACTTTTCCCCATGGGCATCTGCACATGGTAAAAGCAGCAAACTGGAGCCTTTCTGAGGCGCAGACACAACTCAGGGAGGCAAAGGGACATAAAAATCTGGCGTCTTCTTACAGCTATCATAAAGCCGAAGAAAAACATCCTAGAAGAATTAGTTTAGAGACCCAAGACGGTTAAGGTTACTAGACCAGAAAAACAAGAAAGACAAATTTCTAAGTGGTACCATTTATCAAACTCCAGAAGCATTGTGGGGATGGTCTGAAGGAGTATTAAGTGCTATTTCACAGCACAAAGGTGAGAGAATCATTTAACCACACAGAAGAGGGGCTTCCTCAGTGAACGCAGGCACGCCTTAACCACGCCTTTTAGGATTAGCAGTTAAGACTCTGAAAAAAGGAGTAAGATTTGGTTTTAAGTCATCTAGCAACTAGAAAGGATAGTAAAGATGTTTTCTGCCTCTTCTTCCTTGCCTTCTGTTAAAGAGCTTCTGTAGCTCCCAGGGATTTATTCTAAGCTGCCAGCATGTTCATCAGTTTGGGGAAAGTAACGAAGAGCAACAACAACAAAAATTTTTGTTAACATTTATCACAATTAATGCTAAATTTTCAAGTAGTCTGTTAGCATTAGTAGAAATGCTTTTAGTCTCAAATGAAAAGTGCTACATTTATTACTGCACTCTACAGGGAACTAAAATCAAATACAACTAGAAAGTAGACAAGGTGAATTAGGTGTAAAAAATACAGGGCGCCTGGGTGGCTCAGTTGGTTCAGTGTCTGCCTTCAGCTCCGGTCATGATCCCAGGGTCCTCGGATTGAGTCCCACATCGGGCTCTTTGCTCAGCGGGGAGTCTGCTTCTCCCTCTGCCCCTCTCCCTGCTCATGTTCTCTCTCTCTCTCTCTCAAATAAAATATTTAAAAAATATATAAATATAGCTATAGAGGAAAATTGACATGTATATCTCATATACACATATATATAACATATATTCATATATATCATGCCTATATATACACACACAAGATGCAAGTTAATACAAGGTACACTTCACACCCAGAATCAAGCAACTTTTGGGGACCTTTGATATTTTACAGAACAGGATAAATTGAAATAACTTGTAAACATTTAACTCAAGTTTTCTTCTAAGAAATTCCTTAGCCTGAGGTAAAGCAGATCCCACTCGACCTTAACAGAAGTACCTGTGAGGTGTGCACGAGTCACCTTTTACCTCTGTCTTCTGTTTTCCCAAGAGATGAGCTCACTGAAAAAACAGACCATCTTGTCAAGAGTGCTGAAAAAAAATCCTTTAAGGTGAAAAAATAGGAAAGCGATCTAGTTTTGACGTTCTTTTTAGGCCCACTGTTTTGGGTAATGGCTCTCAAATTTGTTTGCAAATACAGTCAATAGAAATCTAAAAAAAATGTTTTGATACCTGGACCCCAACACAGACAAAATTAAAATCCTGGATGAAGCCCAGGTATCGGTATAGATAATTTCTAGGTGAAAGAAATTCCTAAAATTACTTCACCGAGTTACGCTGCTAATCTGAATAGAATTATTCTATCAGACTCTACATAACTTTACGTTTCGTGGGTAAACTTTGCTTCTTACAAACAATTGGACTGTGATGTCATATGTGTGCTCTGATTAATAAAATAACCTACACAGGTAGATTGTCTTTCCTTTTGTGCACTGTAAGAATGAGAAGGACTCCTGGCAGTTTTAATTAGCTGAAGAGCAGAATCAGCTAAGTCGTTATTCCCAAATACATTACAAAGCACAAATTAGTTCAAATAAAACAAACTAAAACAATACATATACAAGGTTCCTGCAATGTCAATTACAATAATCCATCTAGAGCCATAAACTCAAAACTAAATTAGAGCCCACATGTCAGTCAGTATTTATTAACTACCTACTATGTGTCAAGCACATGTGGAATTTGTCAGTCTCTATCCTAATGCTACAGAACGCTCTTGGAATTGCTAACTCATTCCAAGATCTGTGTTGGCTATAAGGTCTGATCACGTTCAAATTCTGCAAATATCTACATTACAGTGCTAAGCACTGTCTAAGGCAAAACATCCTCAAACGCCATCATACATTATTCCTTTTTAATTAACCAAATTGCCAACATCCAGTCAAGCCGTGATATAACTCTGAATGTGTCCGTTTTGTCCACTATCAATTTAAAATCAAGGTTGCTATTGTACTAGCTAATTTTCTTAAATGCTCCGGTACATTGCTTTTCTATTCTAACATTTCTGAGACGAAGATGTGTCTTATCATTGAGTACGTATTCGGTTTGGACTTATCCTCCATTTGTCTCCCAACCCTGAAGAAATGATCATTAAATCAAACGCACATCTTAAAACAGAAGGTTGTTTCCAACACAGCGATGCAGGCATTTGGCTAACGAGTTCAATACCCCAATGCATGTATCATCCATGTAAAGGAGAAAAAGGGGAAAAGAAGTGGAAAGAACAGCAGTTTTATAGTTCTGCTGACAGACAGCCCAAGGATCATTGCAAAATATCACAGCCCATATTATCACTTTCCAGCAGATGGCATCTCACACTTTTAAGTTAATCATTAAGGAGCCTATAGGAAAGACTTGTCCCTGCCTGCATAACACATGGAACTCAAAACTCCACTTGCTTCATGACAGCGAATTTGCCAGCACGATCACCTAGAATGGGAACCTTCTACAATTGGCCCCAGCATGTGGTCACTAAGATTGCCCACAAGCATTTGGTATTTTCGGCAGGACCAAAGCACGGTGCACATTTTAATGACAGTGCTCCTGTTTTAGAACAGTCTGCACGACATAATTGTAGAGTAAGGTGGGAATTATGAGTCTTCAACAAGTACTGTAGGTGGGGATAACATGTGTATTAAAATAACCAAAACCATTGGCTCCATTTTTCTTGTAGATAAGCCTCACACAGCTATGATTCACAGCACTGCAAAGCTTTCTTTCTGAAGAAAATCTTGCAGTACTTAACCATGCCTTCTGCTGGGGTATTCAATTTTTCGACTTTTGTGGAAGATGCTATTAGAACACTATATGTGTCTAGGACTTTAATGAATAAATAAGGGACACGCTGACCTATAACCTTTAGATACCAGGTGTCTCCTTGTTTCTCATAATCACTCGAAGAAGAAAGAGAAATTCATGCAGCAATAGCTAAGCGTACCATCCCCCCCAACCCCCATATTTTATTAGACTTTATGGAATCCCCTCTCCCTGTTTCTTAGTCAGATTGCCCAATATGGCTTTTTTTCAGCAGTCCATTTGTTCTTAAATTTCATCTGAAGAGGTCAATGAGCATGAGGATCAACACGGAAAAATAAGACCTCATTTCATTCAATCATCAACATTGAAAATCAGCAACGGAGATCAACATGGAAAGATGCATTTTAAGCTACGTTGGGGCTTCAGCTCGATGGGATTTCTTGATGCTCTTAAAATTAAATTGAAGAAATAAAATCATGCTTTAAGATAGCACAGTTCTATCTTTTTAAGTTTAGATGACTTTATAAAAGGTGGTACATGACAAATTGCTAACCAAACAGCCCAAAGGATAGAAACAAAAGTAGTTAGCATGAGAAATCATTCAAGGCAAATACTAATAAAAAGTAAACAATGGTTCAATGCTATATTGGAGACAAAAATTCAAGTACAGTACTTATGTGGAAGGAGGTAATAACAGACGCTTTCAACTGAATCAATGTGGTGATTGAATCGAAAATGATAGATGAGTCCATGTTGGCAGAATGCTGGCATCAAAAATCTGCAGTGGGGTACCCATTTTAGAGAACGGATTAACAGCAGTGTTCGGGGGTTAGCCTGAACTGAAAGAAGGACATTACATAGGAACGTCTGGAGAGCAGCTGCAAATGTGGGTCTGCAACTCAGGAGAAGTCAGAGCACGGGTTTGCGATTCAGGAGCCTTCCATGCAGTGCTGGTAGATGATACCAGAGGAAAACTCCGGGCCGGGTAAAATCTCTGACATAGAGAGAAATGGAGAGTCATGGAAACCACAGAAGTAAATGAAATGTGGGGTAGACTGTTCTCCTATAATGTACATGGCTTAAACTTCTGTAGACTAAGGCCAGCTCTACTATAATTGCCTTCAATAATGAGTTAATAGGACATTTTCCCAGCATTGTATTCATGTTACAGGAGTCTCTATGACGAAGGATCCCATTTATTTCCCTAGTACTCCTTAAAAACTAAAGGAGAAACTAACTATAGTGTGTTTATTTAGATCAACTCTTAAACATTTTTTTCCAAATGCCTGATTTCTCCTCTCCCTTCTCAATCAATGGCCAAATCCTTTTATTTTTTTTTATTTTTTTATTTTTTAAAGATTTTATTTATTTATTCATTCGACAGAGATAGAAACACCCAGTGAGAGAGGGAACACAAGCAGGGGGAGTGGGAGAGGAAGAAGCAGGCTCATAGCGGAGGAGCCTGATGTGGGGCTTGATCCCATAACGCTGGGATCACGCCCTGAGCCGAAGGCAGAGGCTTAACCACTGTGCCACCCAGGCACCCCCCAAATCCTTTTAAAGAGAAAATAAGGATTATTTTATTTTTTCCTTTGGAGAATGACTTGTGTAATTCTGCCTAATTCAATGGCCATTATCTACCGTTCCTAGACAGTTGTAGCAAAAACAAAGGTTTAGAACATTGAGCAGATGAACTGTCTTCATATATAGCATTATCCTCATTCAGTTATCAGCCAGTGAAAATGTGCAACACGGATAACGTAAAGGGATCATATCTATCTTTTGAACCAATCATTTTTAGGTTTATCTGGGGACATACAAAGGAAGTGATTATCAATCAGAACGAAAAACCTAAACCCTTTTCTTAATACTCAGAGCCCAAAATGACCACATAAGCAAAAGCAGGACGTGTCTCTTTGTTTTCTCTCCTAGAGTCCCTCATTCCACCCTGCCCCTCCTTCCCCTTGACTCCACATCCTCAAAATCCTGCTCCTGAGTCTGAAATTCACACCACAGAATAAATGGAACAAATTTATATGCAGTTTCTTTGGGTGAGCAGAGGCCATGGAGAGAACCAGAGCTGAATTTTGTCTTGGATGAAATCAAACTAAAAAGACCAAACCTTATAAGACATTGGCGGGGGGGGGGCAATTTCCAGCAACCCCTCATGTTACAAAGGTTTGAGGCGGGGATCAGCTACAGGGAAACTTTAGAGTTTCATGGATTTAGACTGGGCAAAACAGCAGAATGGTCATTGTTGTGGGAGAGAGTGGGGAAAGGAGAAAACCGGGGATTTCAAAAACTGTAATTTTGCAAATAAATTTGGGAAGAGCTCATCATTCACGGAAGTTAAAGTGATAGGTTGGCATTTCTTCCCTGCCTTGTTTTATAATCCACCCAGATCAGATTTTTAAAAAATGGCTGTCACACACCAGTCACATTTTGAATGTTTACCCTTTTAAAGATTACGATGCTGTCCCTAATTTACATTTATGAGTATGCTATAGTAATTTATGTAAAATTGACAAAAGCTAAGAGGGTTTTTCAGAAATCTATTGGAAACCATGAACAACATAAACTCCCAAGGTGCCACAGCTGAAGGAGGGCTAATTCTCTGACCTTACTGCTAATACTCTGTATCTACTCTATTTGGACAAACCTATGGGAGGAAATCTCCTTTATTTTTCCACAGAAGAAATTAAACACTAGTACATTAATATGGTACATACAGGAGTTCAATGCCTGCACTGCGGTTCCACCACATATTAATGGGTGATTCCATTCTCTGAGCAAAGGAGATTGCAGACACAGATTTCTTCCTCTATGGTCAAACATCCCCTACCTGAGGCACCAGGATCTTGTTCAGCACTTGAGTCCAGAAACAGCAAATTCAATCTAGCTGTGGCAGGCCGAGGGCGAATTGGAATGCCAACTCCAGACCGGGATTCCAAACCACGAGCCTCTGGAAATAAAGCTTGGACTTGGAGAAATGACAGTAACCTCAAGCCAAGAAATCTCACCCAGTTTTTTAAAAAGCTTCAGTGCACAGTGAATATAGATAACCATTAACATGATTCCTTTTTTGTTTAAAACATATCAAACTAAGAGTTGTATATAGAGTGCCATGATAAAGAAAATGATATGCTCTTCTCTGGATCCTCAGTCTTTGAGTTTTTTGCTTGTCAATTAGATAACGAATTGTAGCAGCAGCGTTTTGAGGTCTGGTGTGCTAAGAGAGCATTGTCTCCTTTGCCTACTTGCCTTGTCAATTACTAGTTTCATGCATTAGCTACAGTTACAGAGGAAGGATAAAATGGTTAGAGGTACATCTATATGTCTATCTGTCCATCCATCCACCCATCTCTTCAGATCATCACTAAGCCATTATCTTGACTTCAGAAATCCCAAAGTATTGGACGCCTGGGTGGCTTAGTTGGTTAAGCGTCTGCCTTTGGCTCAGGTCATGATCCCAGGGTCCTGGGATCGAGTCCCGCATCGGGATACTTGCTCAGTGGGGAGCCTACTTCTCTCCCTGCCTGCTGCTCTCCTTGCTTGTGCTCTCTCTCTCTGACAAATAAATATACAAAATCTAAAACAAAACAAAGCAAAAAGCAACTTAGAAATCCCAAAGTATCAGAGATAGGTAGGGCCAGAAGGTAAACTACATCTCAGCCTGACAACCCTGGATTTCATTCCTCATTTTCCCACCTCTCTCCAGTCCTGTCTTGGGCAAGCCACCCCAGCTTGCCTGTTTATTCATGACTAAAATATATAGTTCAGAAATTGAGGAAGATAATATAATACAATGAAGTCCACTGATGTCTTAAAAAACAATTTTTTGGAAACATATCAAAACATAAAATTCTAACCTGTCTAATGCAATGTTTATTTTGTCCAAAAAAAAAAAAAAAGATTTCAGTCACATTAGTCATAAAAATGGTTTGTCTATTTGTGTAGATGCCATGCAAGTAGATTTTGGTTTTTGGTTTTAATAGACATAGGTTGAAATCCCTGAATTGTTGAGATGAAAATTTCTTATAAGTCAGGAGGAGAGCATTTGAATGATGATGGTAGTAAAGAGGATATTGATGGTAAAGATGATAATGTCTATTTGTTGAGTATTTAGTCTGTGCCAAGAACCATGTTGGGCTTTACAATATATTTAGTTAACTGGACATTCTGAAAGTTGATCTTATATATTTTTTTCTTTCTTCTATTAACTGCCAACACTCAGCTTCTGAAGCCTATAAGGGATATCATATCAACTCAACATCTTTTTTCTCTCACACTTTAATGACTGACTTACCTTTATTCAATTGGTGGACACAAGTTACACCCAGTGGTAATGCTAATTAATTTACAGAATCACCAGATCAATGGAAGAACTAAAAAACTAAAAAGAGTAAATATTTCACACTTAACAAGCCAGATACTGAATTACCCACTTATGTCTTCATTAGCTACTGTATGGAAACTTGCCAGACAGTGAAAGGCTTCATAATCTTTTATTTTGGCATTTAATATTCTTAACTCTTTGTTTAAGGGAGTAATATTGCCTGAAGTTAAAAGATAGACTATACCATCAATGACTACATTCTAGCTTAATCTTGTAGGGTTGTTGCTATATTCTCAATTCATGATTATTGTTTATCTCTATTCCATTCAAATTATTTATTAGAACACTACTTTTATCGAGTACTTAATTTATGCTTGACACTGTGCTAAGTTATCTTATATATATAATCCCTATAGGTATTAATATCATCCTCTCCAGTTGACAGATGACGAAAAGGAAGATTTAGTCACTTGGGAGGATACAAGTAGCAAACAAAAGGGCTGGGATGGGAACTCCAGCTATGTTTGCATTCCTGGTTTAGTCTGGATCTGAATCTCTACCTTTCTTAGCTACTCGAAGCATATTTCTCTGCATATATTAGATGAGTGTGTCTGAGACTGATTTTATTTCTCTCTCCTTAATCATAAGAGCTAGTAGCTGTAAGTACAATAAGGGAGAGACATTGCATGACACACCCAAGGCTCGTATGTGCTCCGTGATTCCACCATAGTGGGAATTGGCACCAACACGTTTCTGTCCTTCCCATTTCTGTCAAAGAATCACCAGTGGATGGGAGGTTAGGTAGCTTTAGGTTGCCCTAGACCTGCCATTCTTGCTTCAACCTGAGGGATTCTATTTTTATCTCTTTTATGTATTACAGGTCTCAATAAGATATCATTTGGTGGGGGGAGGGGAGGAAGGAGAATGGTTCTTTTATTTATAATAAAGAAAAAGTTCACCTACCGTGGTAGAGAATTTATATGGTTAACCTTTCTTGAGTGTCCTAGCAAAGTTATTACACAGTGCAACATGCTCTGTAAATGCCATGTTGGTATATATCTCTCTTTAATGTTAATTAACACATACCCTTGGCAGAGAGGGAAGAGATTTCATATCCTCGAATCAATGCAATTAAATTCTTAAGTCTTAAATGGAAGATACTGCCTTGGAACTGCTCTTTCCCAGGTTTACAATGAAACATCAATGAATTCTGAAATTGCACATACTACGTATTTAAAAATTTGTTTTAGTTTAAATTCAATTAGCCAACTACATATTTAAATTCTGAAACCTGTTTGACAACCTGCTGTATTTTGTATACAGTGGTGACGCTCTGCACTCATCATCAGGCTATGTACTTGGAATTACTTTTTTTGTTTTGTTTTGCATAGTAGGGAATGGCCGGTAGCATTTAGCTAAACTTTCTTACTCACTGCTTGTGATTAATAACAGGCATTGGCAATATGGGCTTTCAGGGTAATGTTCATTTACTGTGACAGTGGAATAGATTAAATTTAACTCCATCATGGGAAGGTTGACCCAAGGACTTGCTTCCATTAGTGGATGGCTCTAACTGCTAACTGGACACCTGGGTATTAGCAACTCATCGCTCTTGCTTTTTCTGGTTTGAATTTTTTAACAAGTCATCAACTCACTCTTTTTATAACTATCACATACTTTAAAGATGGGACATTCAATTACATTATGTATCTAGGTTTTTAAACACAGAGCAGTTTTGCTAAGGGAGGAATGCCGATCAAGCATCTAGAGCAGAACAACATTCCTTCATCCACCATATTAATAGAAAACAACGAGAAATACTTATGGAGCATCTAAGAGAAACACCCAAGACAGTGTTTCGGGAACGCTTACTTACAACTTTTTTTTTTCCCGCCTTCTATGGGACTGTCAAACAGAAAAGCAGAGATTTGCTAGTTGATTCTTTATGGTGCTGGTCACTTACAATGGTGACACGGTCCTCAAAATGGGAAATTGCCAAAAAAGGCAGATGGTTTCCCTGATGAACACACACAAAAAATGTGTATTTCCAGAGCTGAATGAATTCTCACTCATATTTCTTATGAAAAAGACAATCCCAATAAAACAGAGTGAGTACCTCATCCACTGAACCCACTCATGGTGCGTCTACGTGGATAAAATTTTAAGTCACTATTGTTAGTGGACGTTGGTCAGACGGGAAAGGGAGAAGGAAAGTAAATGAAATTGGAGATTAGGAAGTAACAAAAGAAGAGAAATGAAAACCAGGCTTCTGTAACTTTTGATCATTCTTAAACACAGCAGGATCCACAATTATAAAGGGAAGCAAATCTTGTGGAAATGTGAGGGTGACACGTCTGTACTCACACTGAGTAATTTCCCGTGGAACAAAAAAAAAAAAAAAAAAAAAACCTGAAGGTTTATTTTACTATGAAATAATGTACTCCACTTGGCTGACTTGCCAGCAAAGCAATAGAAAAACCATAGAAATCGTGTTTGTTCTGGGAATAAGATATCGGGTAAGTTTTCTAAGCAGAAAAGGGGATCTGGGTCTAGTGCGCCTTCAGACACCATCTTCCAGTGGCAAAAGCAGGGTTCGTCTAGTGAGCTCAGAGCCAACAGTTACTTTTCCCTCAAAGACCTCAAACGGCATGTTGAAGTCCACATTAAGACATCAAACGTGTTTGTGGACAGAATTCACTTTATGAGTAGTAGTGGGAGAGAGAGATCAGTTCTACATGGTGTGATTTTAAGGGCCCAGAAAGGAAGACACTCCCCCACCACCACCACACACACACAACCTTCAACGGATTTTCTCTAAGCCACGCTCTTTCGGGATCTGAATTTCCATCCATTGATGACTTGTTGCTTTAAGAGAAATCCTTTGTTTTCTCCAGAAGTCTCAACATAAAATAGTTATGCCTAGAAGGGAAACACAGTGACTAGGCCTATATTTCAATCAGTTCACAAGATTGACTTCTAACATGAAATCTGGCTGCAGGTGGCCCTGTGAAAAGGTGATCCAAAAAAAGTTTTGCCAAGAAGGAAAGAGCAATGTCCAAACTAGAAGCCGGAGGTTATAAGCAGAGAAGTCTGGAACGGGATCGACATCATTAGTTGATGTAAAAGTGAGCAGATAAAAGAAGTCATCTTCTAACTTGTCTGTATGACTCAAAGCACTGCCCTCTGACTTCCTCCTCTGATGCCTCATGGCCTCAGCAGTGATGTTTCAATAACATTGTTTATACAACTTCCTCTACTGACAGTTCATCACAGACCTGCTATAAAAGTGCCATTTTGCCACTCCTTCCTGTCCTGGCTCTATTTCCAGTCCAGAACGCAGGGCAACAGGTTGGAAATACTGGGCATTGGGAAAATGTTTGGAATTCTCTTCAGGCCATAAACAATGGGAAAACTTTTCATGCTCTAGGAAAAGAGGAAACGACTGGAAGCGAAGGGTGTTGAAATGCGAGATGTGCATCAAAGATGGGACTCACAGTTTGGAAAAGGGGACTGGACAATGTCTACACATGAACCAGAGATCTCCACTGCTCATTGTTTCTGAAGCCTAGGTACTCACTCTGTACAGGGCCTGCAGTGAGAATACCAGGTCGAGACTGGAATTGTACTCAGATCATCTTTACTCCTGAACACACTCATGTTTACAGCTACCTCCTCATTGAGGCTCCTTGAACTGTTTTTTCTAGAACTTAGAGATCAGGAACAATGAGGAACCATTCTCTCCCTGTCCTAGGAATAAGACATAGAAAGATATGCTCAGTGTGAAAAGAAGAGATAAAGGTTTATTAATAAAAACAAAGGCTCTTACTCATGAATTTTGGCTGATCGTTCTAGTGACATTGTTATCTGGCTACATGGAATTGAGAACAAACACTCTGCATTGCTTTCTCCATGATGAGGAGGGATTTTCTATGATGCATCCATAGGGAACTGAGGAAAAGTGTTGTTCTATTCAGGTCTATGGCCCAGGATTAGAAATAGAAGGAAACTCTGTAAATGCAAAGCTAAAGATACTGTTCAGGGGTCAAGCCAGTGACCTTGGCCTCATTAGCACCATGCTCTAACCAACTGAATTGACTGGCTTCCTGCAAAGAAATAAGAACTTAAATTCATGGGTGCATTCCTTTCTGCAGCATTAAAAAAAGTCAGAGAGATTCAGCACTGCTGCGACCAACTGTGTGATGCTGGGTATATGCCTCAACATCTCTGGCTTTGCTTCAATATCAGTAATGCACTGATATTATTTTTTAGCTTTGTTGGAATGTAGGGAGGCAAAGAAGAAAGGAGTTTGGGGCAAAAAAAGAAGGAGACTCTAAAACATATGACTTAAATCCTTAGAAGAAAATATTATGTAATTCCATTACTCTCACCATTATTTTAACTGATATCACCTGTGATTCACCCACTTGGTAGACTTTCTGAAATCTTTCTGCAAAAGTGAAAATATTTCCAAATTCCTGAAACTCACTAGGAATGAAAACAAATTAGGGAGCAAATTTCCTACTTTAAAATATCGAAGGCAAAATTGCATAAAAGGATGGTTTGAGTTTGTTTTCTTCTTCAGTTGTGTTGCAAATAGTTCCCCCAATGAAACCTTGGAATTTCCTCCAGTCTGTTCTCCATTACCTCTGTGGGAAAATTGTGAAAAATCAATCTGTTTTCTGCATAACCATATTACATCCCATTATTTGAGGAATGTCAAATGCAAACCCCAACGACCAACAATATCAATCTTTTCCTTCTCATTTCCAAGTTTAATTTCAGCAGTAGTTATGAAAAAGAAAGTGCATGCGGAACATCATTATGCCCCAGGTGATTGTTGATTTTAATAAGAATTTATATAAAACAGGAGGACGTATTCTCTTTATAGTTAATTATATCCTTGACCTTGGGAGTCATGTGAGCTTGCTATGACCATGACATGTGCTCGAAGTCAATCAAGAATAGAGACTGTGGCAAGTAGAACCCCATGCCTTCCCTTTAATTGACAATACAAATTTAGATAATGCTAGGCCAAGGCTGGAATTTCTGGCAGGAAAAAAAAGAAAAAAAGATTCCAGAGAATGTGATAGCCTGTTTTGGCAACATTTGGTGTGATCTCACAAAATAGTTAGGGCTTAGGAATCAATCATGCCTTATCCTTAATTGTGTGTGTGTGTGTGTGTGTGTGTGTGTGTGTGTGTGTATAATATGTATATGTGTATGAATATGTACATATCATATATGTATATAGTGTGTGTGTATATATATAATATATATAATAGTGTTTGGGAAGCATGGGACAAGGAGGAAAGACAGAAAGACTCTCTCTTTCTCTCCACCAGAGTACATCCATCATGTGATATTTTGTCCTTGAAGTTACCTTTCACCTCATCCTCTCTCTCTCATCCCTTCTTCCAGAGAATCAATACAGAAAATCTTTGGCCTTAACGGTCTCTACAAGAAAAAGCCAAAGTCTGTTGTGACTATTATTATTTCTCAAACCAGTCTGCTGGTTTCTGCTCATCACGAGGAAAGAAGTCTAGAGCTGCCAGAGTAGAGAAGGAGAATCGGCCCTTGCATTCTACAGGCAGAGAGGCTCCACTCGGTCATGCTTTTGCTTCCTACATATGGTAAGAACAACTACTCTGAGGTTTTTGTGAGATATGTGTATTAATTTTTTCTTCAAAATATAGGTCATTCTATAACTCCTCTAGGATAGGAGACCCACATAGTTCTGAACTAAGTGTTAGAATACCTGAAACTGCATTCCAGATCATTCATGAGTCCCTTTCACACTTGGATGAGTTACTGAATCTCTCTGATACCCTATTTCCACATCTATAAGATGGACATAATAATCAATCTTTCCAAAAAGTATCATTGTAAATGTTAAAAGAGATCATGGATTTATAAGAACTTAGTGCTCTGCCACATGGTGAAAGTACAATAAATATTCAATGAAAATAATTGTAAACTTGCACCAAGAGTGGTGTGGGATAGTTATAAGAATGAATGACCCTTTGACTTCTTCTGCTAACACCCTGAATTCCAATGTTAGGAGAGGTACACCTTAGTAGAAATCACTCGTAGTAGCACTCAAAGTCCACTACAGATCATCAACATTTTATACAGTTTAGTTGTGATAATCATCTCTGGAAGCAAGAACCTCAATGAGATGACTACTGGAAACCCTTAGATTCTATGCAAAGTAAAATGGTCTCATACCATGTACGCTAGGTACGAAGAAAAATACCTGAGTTCATGGTATTTTCTCTCCATTAAAGATAATTATTTCAGATTACTTTGTCTTTCCAGGCCCAAACTGGCAAGGTACACTGGAGAAGTCTTCAACAAGATGGACTCCATAACTTTAGATTGAAAAAATATATATATATGTTTGCTTTGCCCTTCCCCACCCCACAATCTGAAGAAGAATAGAGACCTTTCCAGCTGTGGCAGGGACAGTGGTTTTGGTGGTTGATGAGTGGAATTTGAGACCTGTCGTAAACCTCCATCATCATGAGCTGTGGGAGGGATCACCCCACTCCCATGAAGCACATGGGCTTTCTAAATAATCTTTCCACCAGCCATAGACTGAGCACAAAGGGAGCTTTTCTTCACCTCATCTAAGGGAGTCACTGTTCTTGGGTTAGAGTGTTGGACCAGATTAACCAGCAGGATCCCCAGGTGCCAAACTATGCAGAAGCATAATGAATGGGCAACAGGAAAAAGCTTGATTTTTCTATTTCTATAAACACCATTTTTTTTTTTGGCATCCACTTCTAGAACTTACACTAAGTATGAAGCTCTCTGAAGAGATATAACTAGGGAGCATATCCACAAAATGATGTATGCATGGCTATGGATGTATGTCCGTCATACCCATGCTTCTTCAGGATTTTAAGCCAGACTCCTTCACTTTCTTAGTGTTTCAATCTACTTTCCTGCGCAACCCCACCCCTTTGCTCTTTTCCTCCCTACCTTTCTCTCCCTTCCTTTTTTTTTTCTAGATCATGTAAAACTGTAAAAATAAAACAAAAGAGAACACATTTGCCCTTATTTTCAAGTAGGAAGGAGACTAGCCTCAAGACAGGGAGACTCCCTTACAGCCAAGATGACTGACAAATTCTTGTGGCTTTCTCCAAAAGTCAAACCAAAATCTAACCAGCAGCCAGGCTTAGTTCTGGCAACACTGCTTTGCCTGGAAATGAGCGCAATCATATCCTAATAGCTATTTGGATAATTGTTCATATGAGTGATCTGCCAACTAATGTTGGAAACAAGTCCTTATTACAAATATAGCATGCAGTCTAATCTGGAATATATTAAAATGTTATTTCTGTAGCTGCCTATTTCCAAACTGAAATAATAACTAAACCATTTATCACATTTGTTTTTAAGGAGAAGAACTTTTAAAGTACAATGGTAGTATGTAAATGTGTGGATGTATAGTTACACATGTAATCGTTTAAATTAAAAAATATTTTGTCTAAACTTACTCTCTTCTTCGTGAGTCCTACCTACTGAATCAATATTAGTCTAAAGAAGGATTTTATTTTTTTCATGCATAACCAGAATATGAACAATTACATACAAAAGTTAAGTGATTTGTTTTAATCCCTCATAATGGAAGTAAATTGAAAGACGGCAGGCAGGGACCCAGGTACTCGCCGATGGAGATGCACGGTGCCAGACAATGAGAGACAGGGAAATAAGGTACTTTTCAGAGATCTGGACCTGGAAGGCAGTCAATAGTAAACGTTCCCTGAATTAAAATGAGCACCTTATTTTGAGGTAAAAGGCTATGAGTTTAGGTGGTGCGATGGGAATCTTCAGTTGTTCCCATGAAGTTAGAGGCAGAGTGGAAAGCTTTCTGCTACGCTTTCAAAAAGAAGCATTTGGCACAGAGAAAGAACTGGGGTTCTGGCCTCAAGACAGTCTGGGTTTGAATTCTAACCTGCCTGTTAGAAGCTGGAGAATCACAGGTAATTGACATCCTTTTTCTGAGACTCAGGGTCCTCGTCATTGAAACGGTAATCACAAAACCACTTTACAACATTGTTATGATGATTAAATAAAATGGCATAGGCACAGTGGCAAGTACAAATTAAGCATCTGGTGAGAGGCAGCTTTCTAGAGAGGCAGCAGAGTGCAGCCCACCTGCACGGGCTACGGCGCCATACTGCCTGCTTCCACATACCCCAGTATCAAATCTTTCTAGCAGTGTCGCTATGGACAAGCCACCCAACTTCATGTGGCTCAGTTTCTTCAGCTGTCAAACGGGGACGACAACATTACATACCTCAAAAAGTTGCTGTTATGATTGAGTGAGTTAATAGTATAAATTCCTGGCACAATAAGCACTCAATAAAGCTAACACCTTATAATTGCTGCTGTTGTTATTACTCCATTTGTCATAGAAAGAGCTAGCTCCCAGATGCCTCCCCACTACCCTATTCAGACTAACATTTCCTTCATTTTTTTCTTTTTTCTCCTCTCATCTTTTTTTCTCTCTGTTTCTTTCTAGAAATAAGTGGTATATATCCATTTTTAAGGGTTAAGCACACGTTAATTTTCTGTAGATTTACCCAATATGGGGCAGGAAAAAGAAAAACTAGATGTGCTTATAAGTAGAGTTTTCAAGAGGAGACATTGATTTTTTTTTTCCAAAAGATATTCAAATCTGTTTCCATGTACCAATGTCAATCAGTTCCATCAACCGATTCATTCTACACTTGATAAACAGCTGTTCAATGATGCCACAAGCAAAGCACTTTCCGAGGTGCGATGGTAATAAAATGGTGATAATGATCATAAGAAAAAGTTCAGGAGGGAAGGTACTACAGGGAAGTAACAAATGGATGTTCAGAGAAGGTAGTGGTTGTTTCTACCTGCTTTTTGGAGTAATCAGGGTAATCAGGTACTTCTGATTACTATCACTTTAGGAAAATAAATGGTACATAATCAGTACCTTGATAAAATGATGAAGAAAAATACAACTCTTATAAATAAAATGGACCCCATGGCTCAAATCTAATGTAGAAACTGAACTTTCTCTAGAGCCCTCAAGTACCAGAAAGGACTTTTGTAATTTTGCATAGTAAATTATATCTCTTTTATGCTCTTCTTGACAGGATGAAAAGTAAAACTGTACAAATCACCGTAGCAGGACCTTTCTAGGATAATATAAGAGCCCCAGATTCCCATAGTAAAGAAAACTATGGGAAAGAACCAATAGTCTGAGGTCCATCAGGGGAATCTCAGAGAAGGTAAGTCCCAAGTCCATGGTTCTTAGCCTTCAGTGACTCCAGCATACATGGACAACTCCATCAAAACGGTTACCACTCCCAAGATGCCGCACCAGAAAGAGTGCCATATATATGTCCCTGCCACTTGCAGAATCTGCCATCTGCTCCTGTTTCTCTCTGGGGTCAACTACCTGGGTCAAGTCAGCTCCAACATTAGCCTCATGCTTTCTCAGTCATGGATCCAGGTTGGTCCAGACTGTCCCAGACTCTAAATAGAATCCTAGGCCTATGGGGCACCTGAGCGGCTCAGTTGGTTAAGCGTCTGCCTTGAACTCAGGTCATGATCTCGGGGTCCTGGGATTGAGCCCCACATCAAAGCCTGCATCAGGCTCTCTGCTCAGTGCAGAGCCTGCTTCTCCCTCTGCCTGCTACTCCCCCTGCTTGTGCTCTCTCTCTCTCTCTCTCTCTCTCACTCTTGCTCTATCTCAAATAAATAAAATCTTTGGGAAAAAAAAAAAAAAGGAATCCTAGGCCTAAGGACCTGTTTCAGGTGCCTGCTAACTTTTCTTTTTGGAAACAAAAAGCTGTGAAAATCTCCACAGGCAAGTCAGGATACACCAAAGGAATACAAAGTCTAAGTATTCAGCTCTTTGGGGAGAAAAAAAGAAAAACATTACTTTTTTATTCTTTCAAGTCTGCTACAACAAAAAGAGAGAAACATAATTTAATCTGTCATGAATAAATCCCGTCACACTCTGAAAAATCTACTGAAACGTATCCAGCAGCAGCAATATGTATTCATGTAAGCTTCCTAGGGCTTGTGTTTCTTTTCTAGAAACTAAGCCTAAATTTTGTCCCATAACATGGGGAGGAGGGAGCTGTCTATGATTTTATACAGAATACGAAGCTGAGGTTGAATCACTACCCAGTCAATACCTAACAGGCTCTTAATGTTTGGCTCTCATGGTACTTGACAGGTAAAATCTTCCATTAATCCCACATTCGACATGTTCCTCTCATTAGCACGTATCGGTTTAGCTAATTAATTCTACTAAGACTTTTTCTAAGGTATATACCTATTTCTCTCTGACATAATTGTGACAGGGACTGTCACTGATTATTGGTTTCATGCTCTCCATGTTTAGAGCAGTTCTTTTGTCATAGATTAGGTACATTTCCAATGGTTGAATAAATGAATGAATGAGGTAAAGTACATTCAAATAATACGCATGCATAACTAAAGGCCGTGAGGAACAAACACAGCACTGCCCCAGCTTCTGAGAGTCTCAGCTCAGCTCAGCTGAACAAATGTGTTTTAAGCACTTCCTGCATGCAAGGCATTGGACAAGGATCATGACAGATACATAAAGGTGAATGAGACTTGGGTGCCTGGGTGGCTCAGTCGGTTAAGCAACTGCCTTTGGCTCAGGTCATGCTCCCAGAGTCCTGGGATTGAGTCCCGCATCGGGCTCCCTGCTCAGCGGGAAGTCCGCTTCTCCCTCTCCCTCTGTTTGCCACTGTATGCCATTTCCCCTGCTTGTGCTCTCTCTCTCAAATAAATAAATAAAATCTTAAAAAAAAAAAAAAGGTGAATGAGACTTGGTTCCTGCCCTTGGTAAACCTTCATTGTATTGAGGAGAGATGTTGCTCTCAAAGTACCTCTTTCACTCAGCTTTATGTCCCCTCAGCTTCACTTAGGTGTCCTGGTAGCTGCATCACGTGGCCTCAGTTTACTCCTTGGACTTCTCTTCTGTGCACAGTGGGTGTCCGAGCAAATCACTGAGTCAGTGTGACTCGTGTGCAAACCAAACTGTGCCAGTGACACCCCACGTGGCTACCTCTTCACAAATGGGAGATAGAGCCAATTGATCCTCCGCTCTTCTGCCTCTCAAGTTCCAATCCCATTCTGTGCAGCAGCTCAGAGGGTTCCCCCAAGAGATCAAGTTCCAGCTGTGCACACCGGGGAGCAGTTCTCTCTTCTTACCACTGCACTCTTCCCGTCCCCCAGTGGTGTTTTTTTGGATCACTTCCCACAATGAACTACCTGCACCCAAGCCCTTGTCTCAATCTCTGACACATTATAAATGACTAATTATAAAATGAGTGGGCTATAAAGATAAGCTAAGAGCTCTGAATAAAGTTGGAAGCTCATTCCAAAGGGTCCCGAAGCAGCTCTGAAAATCTCGTGGTCCCTACCTGCCATCTCAGTGGCCTGTACATCTTTCTGTACTAACCCTGAGCAGCGAGCCTGATTTAGTTGGAGATTATAAGCGACAGTGAAGATAAAAACTGTCTTTTCTCAATAACTCTAGAAGTTGTGTTAAAAGAAATTTAGAATATTTGATGAGACGCTTAGGAACATAATGGGCTCTTTCTCACAATCTGCAGATTAATTCACATCTGTCCTTTATTTAGAGGAAGGGAAAGTAAGGGGAAAGAAAAGGACAGGAAAGGACACTCTACTTCTGCTTTATTATTTCTTCTTAGATTTTTAATATGTTTTGGAGTGAAATCTGAGCCTACGTTTTAACCATAAAACTGAAAGGAGGTTCTGTGTTACATGAGGTGGTCATCTAAAAATTAGTTGTGGTTATTTAAATTCTAAGTAATTCAAAAAGCAATACAACACATTTATCTTGAAAGTACATATCTTTACCTACAAACCCCAGGCCGTTTTCCACTTTCCTTCCCTTGAGCCGGCACAGTCTAATTATGTTAACTCTAGTGCTGAATAATTTGTTCAAACACTGTTTGCAGAATACAGATTTGGTGTTCCAGATTCTGTGTTGGTGCCAGGTACTGTCAATGATCTCAATGCCAGTTAATTCACTGGCTTCATTGGACCTTTTCAACATTCTAGAGTCCAATCCTCGAGATGTTACTTTAGATGTCAATTAGTTTTACCATTCAATCATCTTTTCTGGATGGAATAAATAGAGGCCAAATGTCCTTAACTTTGTCCTTTACTTGTATTCAGTGTCAACACAAAATATGGACCACTATCCATTTTTAGAGAATGTCACTGGAAGTCTTCTGGATTTATGAAGATCTACCTCATCACGTGATTCTTTCTGGATGTGTCTCATCTCGCCTCTCTGTCTCACAGCAGAGTTTACATCTAAAACAATTTTGGATCTCCCTTCCCTTACCCCCTGAGTGAAAACGATGCCTGTCCCGAGCATGTGTTTAATAAATGGTTACCAAAAGAGTGAAGCAGTCAATGAACAACTAAGTAAACAACATCTTGAAATAGTAAAATTAAGGATCAGGAGTTATCTACAAAGCTCCAGGAATGTCACCGGGCTACATCACACGCATCACACGCACTGACATCCACAGCGTGAATGCCAGAGGCTATACACACATTTTCATTAAGATGCGCTCTTTCAATTTAACAGTGTTCTGTATTCCACAGATGTGCGGTGGCAGCCATATTTCAACTCCCCACCTTCACACCTCCCACCGGTGTCAACCTCTTTTCCCCATGATTTATGTCTTTTTTTATTGTTCTGCCTGGAGCCATGCCAGACCCTAGGATCAAACTCCCCAATCTCACCAAACCTTTGGGTGACAGGACGGAAATCAGACTTGGTAGAAAGGCCTGTGCTCATAATGTGGGAAAGGAAATGGCTTACTTGTCTCCATGGAAACGTGCACACTTTCCAATTGTTGCTGAATAAATGAAAGTTGTGTTCTTAATTCACAGATCTCAATGTCAAGCAAACCTAGCAGTTTCTCAAGGCCAGCACATAGAGAAATTCGTAAAAACACAAGACTTTGTGAGGCATGATTATAGCTGTAGAGAGGATCGAAGGGAGTGGTATTTAATATTGTATTTCTTGTTTGTTTGTTTGTTTTCTCCATCCCACCCTTTCATCACAACTCAATGGCATTGCCTTCTAGATGGTATTTGCAAAATAGCTGGGAAGGGACTCTGTTTTTTAAAGTATGAAATTCCTGATTATAGCTGCTTCAAGATTTAGTAAGTCCCTTAAGAATTATTAGAATACTTTATCAAACACAACATATAGACATATAGACACCAGACATATAGAATGTAGTAGTAGTTCACCAAAGATTCAGGGAGGTACAAAGAAGTTTCGTTTCAATGACCATGTTCAAATTCTCAACCAAGGTTTTTGAAGGATGGCTTTTTTTTTTTTTTCAATATTGATTCTCCACTGTTGGGTTCTGAAGAAGGCTGACGATGATGTCAGAGAGATCAGAAGTGCATATCACAATCACAGCGGATTGTGTGGAAAATGCAGACCTCAGAGCCTGACTTAAGAGGCAGTCAATTAGCACCTCCAGGGGTTACTGCATATAGTGTGATATCGTGCTACAGATAGTACGGTTAAGATGACAAGCTTTGGAGGGGCTCTCTTAGATCTTAATTATATAGCCATGAGAAAGTTATCTAACACCTCTGTGCCTCATTTTTCTTACTGTAAAATGATAACACTAATAATCATTACAGCTAAAACATTTCAAATAGTAGCTGGTAGAAGAAGTGTTCAACACACATCAGTTGTTTTCTGCATCACTACTTACTAGTTGTACGTTCAATAAGCTTTACAAGTGATTTGGATGCGTAGTGAGAGATTACAACTTTAAATATATCCAGTGTGATGAATGAATGGATTTTAAGTTTTATTCAATTCTAATTATTTTTCATTTAACATCTAGTACTTGATTCAGTTATT
This sequence comes from Ursus maritimus, assembly GCF_017311325.1. NCBI lineage: Eukaryota > Metazoa > Chordata > Mammalia > Carnivora > Ursidae > Ursus > Ursus maritimus. The sequence continues at coordinate 9,429,183 of NW_024424897.1, read as the reverse complement.
GGAAAACATTTAAGTATGCTTAGAACAACTGGAGTATATGGATGTATTTTTAAACAGTATGCTTTATGGAATATAAATACAGATCAAATGTTCCCAAAGAAATTTCAGCATCTGAATTGAGACGTAAGAGTAAAATCCACAGCATGTTTAGAAGACTTAGCACAAAAAAAATGTAAAATATCTCATTTATTTTTATATCAATTCCACATTGAAATGATAATGTCTGGGATATACTGGACAAAACAAAATATATTACTAAAATTAATTTCACTTGTTTCTTTTCAAGTTTTTAATATGGCTTCTAGAGAATTCGAAATCACCTACATGGCTTGCGTTATATTTCTATCAGTCAGTGTTGACCCAGAGGGTGCCAGAGGTTCATGATTTGATGAATAAATTCCAGAGTCTGATTACCCATTTTTCCAAATCCAAAAATGTAAATCCATCAGTAGACCCAAAAATTATCAGCCTCTAAAAATAGGTTCCAAAACATAAGAGAAAAATATGTATATATAAAACAGTGAGAAAATCATGTCTGCGCAAGTACTGTACCACTGTAGTGGGGAAGTGTTCACCGAGGAGACTTCAAGGTGTTCTGCTGCCACAGGCAAGACATATGGTAAGCTATTTACAGACCACTTAAATATCTGAATGGAATTTCTTACAGCCAAGTGAGCCAACATTTTTATGCTCTCCTTCTGTAATGTACTTGACCATATCAAAAAGACCAACATTCTCTCGTCCATTAACAGGACTCTCCTTTCTGAAAACGTCGATGTAAACATTGATGTATACCCCATTCTCTGTTCTCCTTGACTGTACTTTATTCCCAAACCATGGGAATTTGGGGGCCTCGCTATAACATCAAAAATGCCCCAGATCTCCACATGACAGTAGTTATAGATTCTCTCCTATGTGGAGAGATGGCACACAGATTTGAAGCCTAGGGGTTAAGAGAATGAGCTCTAAAGTCAGGATTTCAATCCTGCCACCATCGCTTACTGACAATATGACATTCACCACATTATGTAATTTTCCTGTATCTCAATTTCTTCCCTTTTCAATCGGAATGATGAAAATAATATTTATCTCCTGGGAATACTGAGATTAAGTGACATAGTATCTATAAAACATTTCAACAGTGTCTGGTAGAGGGTAAGCCCTTACCACATATTAACTATTATTTTTATATTTAAGTACCGTTTTTGACATAAATTGTATCCTAACAATCACAACAGCAAGCATACATATACCTTAAAAAAGGCAAGGTATATGTGTGTAATTCACCCTGCTTATCAACAGTGCTTTGAACATATACAAATTCTCCAAGGCCCTGCTATTAATGTCATAGCTCCCTTGCAGTCCCTGGTCCAGAAGTAGGAAACTACAGCTCTGAACTTCCCGGCTTCCTCTGGTAGGATCATTCTTCTCCTAGACTGTCAAAGTATATATTCCACAGTTGCATTATGTAAGCTACGTTTTCAGCTCTTGATGAGATCTTTTTTCTTGATCTCTTGAATGCTGGTAATTTAGAACAAAGCTGACATTGTCTTTAATCTAATGAAGTTGAGATCTAATGAGGATAAAAATCTGCTCGAGAGTTGTCTCCCCCCTTCAACTTGCCAGGAATTTGTGATAATAGGAATATGACATGAAGTCAGAGTAATGATTGGTTTCTATTAGGCTCACACAGTTCTTGGGGAATAATAACCGTTTGATCAATATGAACCCAAACTAATTAAGTCATGGATCTCCCCAACAATTTCCTGAATCACCTTGTCCTTGGGTATTGGCCTCTTGAAACTGTTTTCTAAAGTAACGCTAATAAAATAAAAAACTTACAGAACCAAATGACTTGTGGTAAGCCCAAGCCCCTGAGCATCCTCCATATATGCACAGCTCAGACTTTTCTCTTCAGGGCTGACCCACAGCCTTGTTCTGCTCTTCCCTCTTAGGTTCTGCCAACCCCACCTGGCCAATCATGTTTGTTGGTACCCAGAGGTGCCAAGTTGTTTTATTACATGGACAAATGTCCACTGACATTACGTAAAGACCTTGTAAAGTCATTTCCCTCAACACTTAAAGTGTTTTTGAACTTGAGTTTTTGGAGATAAAAGGCTAAAACTAAAACCCATTAAATGTCTGTTTTTGTCAGTGGCCAGATGTGAACCAAGATAAAAATGATAAATAGTGTATGAAATGGTAAAGCATCAGTATTTTGTATATGTTAAGCCAGGGGTGGGCAAACTATGGCTCTCCAGCCAAATCCAGTACACCACCTGTTTCTGGAAGGCCCACAGGCTAAGAAAGCTTTTACATTTTTAAAGGGTTACATTTTAAATGGTTATAGAAGTACCAACATAATATCCCTGATTTTGCCTGTTTTACAGAAAAAAAATTGCTGATCCTGGCCTTTACACTATAAAAAGTATGCTTTTTATTGTTCTCTTAATTCAATAGTTTGCTTTTTGTCATAAATTTTATTTTTAAGATTAGAATTCGTAGAATTCTATATGTCTTATTCTTCAAAACTTTTGAGTGACAAAAAATGTAGTTAATTTGGAGGAACTGGATTATACATTATCTAAAAAAATCTATATATGGAAGCCTCTGACTTAGGGAAAAAGAAAAAAAAAAAACTTTGAATATGAACCTTAAAACATCCAGGAAAAATATCGTATTTTATATTACCTTACTGTATAAAGCAATCTGGTATTAGTGCCCAAAGCACTGGTATTTAATGAAGTTTGCTTATTAATTCCTCTGCATTCTTTACATACAATGTACACACGCGTCTGTTTTGCATTTCAGTATGTAGCATACTTGATTAATTTTATTCTTTTAATATTTTTTGGCAGTGGCAACAATAGCTTTAAAATGGTTTCTACAGAGGTGAATTGTCCCTGGCTCCGTGATATAGGTGTTTGAAAGTTTCTAATGCAACAATGAAGCAAGACCAAAGACCCAATAACAAACAGCTGAGGGGATCAATAACCCCTGTGTTTTCAGTCCCATGCTTATTTAAACTGGTGGATGGAAAAAAAAAAAGGCTCTCTATTTATATCTGGAACTTAATGAAGTGAAATTATCACAGCCGACAGGCGCTAGTGTTGTAATTCAGAGACAGGGCTTGGCTGAGAGGGATTTGCAGGCTGTTTTTATTCCAATTTTTAATTTTTTCTTTTTTTTTTTTTTAGTGAAACTTAATCCCCTAATCAGTTCCAATTTCCATATTTGCTGGTCTTTTTTCCAGCTCAATTCTTAAAGGAGTGGTGTTGGAGGCATGGAGCATTTATTTGATTAAATAATTATTCATCACCATGTGCCCTACTCTATTCTGAGCAAGTGGATCCGTGGCCAAAGGAGAGAAAAACTTACAGGCACAGAGCTGGGGGGCTTCTGCAGCCATTCAAAGCTGTTTCCTTGCACATGTGTATGCATAGGTGTGTATACATATATGGTGTATGTGTGTTTTTAACTTGAGCCACCCTGTAAAGCTTTGCTCACACTGGCTCTCCTTTCCAGTCTCTGGGGATTAATATTCTGCTAAATGAAGTGTTGCAAAATTTGAATTTTATTTTGGGGCTAAATGGAATACCAAATGCTGATGCTTACAAATCATGGTAGAATTGTATTCTCCCACCAAAATAGCCTCATTTCCTGCATGAGTAAACATGTCAGGGAAATTGTCTCTCTTGTGTGAAATCACCAAGCATTTCATTTATTTTTTTTCCTTTGAATTTCATGTAAAATGGGGTATTTCCAAATGATCAGCGATTTTCCTTTTTGGGGTTAATTTTTTTTTTTCCTCATCCAGAGCTGGCTATTATAACTGTGGGAAGACCATAACTAGGGTGAGGGCACATGGAGGCAATTAGGTGACAGTGAAGTATTAATCTGTCATTTCTACCAGGTTTTCTGAAGAACCTGTCATTTCTATCGGGTATTCTGAAGATAAGTCAAGAGCTTATCTTGAAGCTCTAAGAATCTTCGTGACTCTCAAACAAATATCTTTCAAAACAATCAGAAAAATTAAGAATGATATTGATGAATCACTTCTTTCCGAACTGGACCATGGGCTTTTATCACCAGTAATCAGGAGAGCTACAGTTCAGTCACCAGGAGGTAGTATTACTCAAATCTCAAAATAAATCCTACCTTTTCAACCTAGGATTTGTCCACTTGGTAAATATATATGGAGCATCTACAAAGTGCAGGCAATGAACTAAATTCTCTGGGAAACTAAACATGAACACAGTGAAATAAAAGCTCTGTCCCCCAAAATGCACCCCAATAAAAGAAGGCATATGCAAACCCCCCAAAAAATCTGCTATTAGATCTTGGTTCTTTACCAGTTTTCATTGGAAGTCATTAAGCTTGTTTTTGTTGATTTTTAACCACAGAATGCCATGTCTAAAGTTATCCCTTAAGTGACAATTCTTTAGAGAATATGTTGATACATTGAATAGGAAGAGATCAAAGGCAGTCAGACCAGTTAGTAAGGTATTGTGATAGTTCAGGCAAGAGGAGAGAAAGCTGGAAAAACAACAACAAAAGCAGTGAGGACAAGGAGAAAATAAATGGGATCAATATTTCCTACATTAAAACCCTGTTGAGAAACAGCAGGAGATGAAAGATGTCAAGGCTGGATTTATAGAAACTCAGTGATGAGAAATTCTTACGGAAAAACTCTTGAGCTCAGCTTGTCTTCATGATCCCCCCACTGGCCTTCAAAAAAATTATACACAGGAGTTAGAGGCGCTGTCTACTTTCCCTTGGTCATCTGGGCTAGGAAAGAGAGAAGGTCAGAGTGGTAAAGAGGGTAGGTTTCGGCATCAGACCAACCTTTGTTTTAATCCCAGTGCAGTTTTGTCTCAGTTGTGTGCCTTTGGCCAACTTATTTTACCTTCTTTATCCTCACTTCCCTTATTTGAAAGAAAAATTACAATACGTGTCACAGGTATGGATTAAATGAAAGTATAAATTTAAAACTGTTTGAACACAATGTCCACGCTATAGTTGGTGCTCAAGACAGTAATTAATTGTGATTATCATTTTAGTTGCCTAGGCTAAGGGTAATCAAACCATGACCCTTAAATACCATATCTCATAAAGATATTCAGAAATGTTTCATGCTTTGACTTTCAGGAAAACTCTAAGTAAGAAGGGTTAAACTTTGAAATAGGTTTTCCTACAAATTTCTGTAAGAAACTTTCAAACATTTGATATGAATTATACACTATTTTCTAAATTGTTTTCTCTAGATGCTAATTCAATTAAACCCCAAAAGTACTTCTTGATCATTTGCTGTATGCCCAGAAGCATGGAAGGCACCATGGGAGATACAAAAATATTTTTGTAACTTCTCTTTGTGGTTAAGAATATTATAGTTTAGTTAGAAAGATAAAAATTATACCCGTGAAACAAGGAAGAAATGTTAAGAAAGAATATAAGCAAACAGAGTATTGCTTCAAACTAAATAGTGTTGCTATGAGAATTCAGAGCATTGGTACAGCTTTGACCAATCACCAAAGTTCTTGGTTTGTGAAGCTGGAATTGATTTCTGAAGGAAGGATGGATCTGGGCTTAATGGAGAGGGAGATAAAGCAGTTCCTAACCTGGAGAAAATGTGGAACAAAGAAATGAGGAAAGCAGGCAGAGAGTACGAAGACATGCTTAGTTATGGAAGAAGTATGTTGGAGCTCAGCGGGAAGGTAGGTTGGTTAAACTAGATGAAACTGACTGGTGTCTCCAAGACCAAGCTTAGAAGTTTAGGCTTCACCAGTGGATTATAAATGGCAACACACTTTTTGAAGCAGGTAAAAAGATGATTCCTTTCAGTTTCTAAGGGCAAGACATTCAATAGTGGACAAGGTAGAAGGTAGTAATAGCGATGACAGAGAGCCAATCATCAAAAAAGGAAAACAGACAGGTAATGACCAATTGCCAAAATATTACATATGAATGTGACAAGATGTCCAGGAGGCTATGGGAAAGCAGTTCCTATGGAGAAAAGAACCCCAGAGAAACAATGAGTAGTAAGAATAGGAGGTGAGAAAAGGCACTTTTCAGTGGACTCCTATGTTTTTCACCTTCAAAGAGAAGTTTCTCTGCGTGGCTTTCAAGCACTTTTACTATGTTGCTTCACCCTCTACAAGCAATTGTATTTATGTTATTTCCTAATAAATACCCTCCTCCAAAATCTGGCCCATCTCTAATGTCTACAAGCAAACCATAGTTTTTCCTGTCTCTCTATCATGATGCCCTTACTTCTGTCCTGCTTGGAATTTCTACATTGATAGTTAGGGCTGTCAAATAAAATATAAGATACCCAGTTAAATGTGAGTTTCTGATAAACAATGAATAATTTTAGCTTAAGTATGTCCTAAATGTTGCATGGGGCATACTTATACCAACACAGTTTTTTTTTTTATCTGAAATTAAAATTTAACTGGCCAACCTGCATTTTATTTTGCTAAATCCATCAACCCTACTGTTATCATCTATCTTACTCTTTCACCTTCAGTTACATACTGTCATAGGTCTTTCCAAACCATTTAGATTTTAACTTCCCAGAGGACAGAGAAATATATTCTGTATTTTTCTTTCCCTTAGAGCAGAAGATGTAGGGGGGAAAGAAGGCCAGGTAGTGGTTATTACAGGATAACCAAGGCATGGAGTGGTCTAGTTAGGATGAGGAATCTGCAAATTCAGGGACTGGAGAAGGGTAAGGGCACACTCTAGATATTTCCAGCAGAGTTTAGTTACTATTGGATCTGAAGGTGTTAGAATTTGTAATTAGGCTATGCTATTTTTCTCCCTGGCACTTTTATTCAGCAAATACTTAGCGCATACACAAAATTAAAGTTATACAAATCACCAAAGAATGCACTATTCTGGATACAAAGTTGAGCATGATGCTCTGCCTTTAGGAAGCTTATTATACATAGCAATCTACACGTAGACAAGTAAAGTAACCTATGATTTCCCATAGGAATGGTACCCATAACCAGCAGTTTTGCTCCTCACCCCCGGGACACTTGGCAAATCTGGAGACACTTTCCAATGCCATGACCAAGGGAATGCTGTTGACACCTAGTGGGTAGATGGCAGAGATGCTAAACTGTAAAACGCACAGTACTAATAGCTAAGGCACCCCGATTAAAAATAATAATGATCTCATCCAAAATGTCAGTAGTTAAGACATTGACACAGTTGAGAGTCTAAAAGGATACAGTTAGAAGAAGCAACACTTCTGCCCAGTGATCGGAGAAAGCTTCCATATATGAATACAGTGGAATTAAAGACAACCAGTATGGCATGAGCAAATACAGCAAAGTCAACATCTGCTTAAGGAACGGTACAAAGTGTTGATTATCCTGAGGTCATAGTTTGTGTTGGAGACCAGCAAGTGGCAATAAGGCAATAAGGCAGAGAGTATCTTGGGCCAGAACCATGGTGAGCATTGACCAGGAAGCTATGAAACTACACATTGTCAAACATCACCACTAAGGATGGTGGAGGAGAATTTGGGGGGTGAACCATTATGTGGCAAAGATAAGTTCATTTGGAAATTTGAGTTTATATTAGACAGAGTTGGAAAAAGTCACTGAGTACTTTTACTTTCATGGGGCCAAGCTTCCAAAACAAAACAAAAATATGGTAGTTAGGTAATCTTGCCTATGATTCTAACTGAAACAGTTTACTTCCCTCAACTCTTCGTCCCTGCCCCCGCCGGAACTGAAGCTGTGGTCCACATGAGGTAATCTTTAATTTTTTTGTATTAACATCACAACCTTGTGAGCTCACAGTTTTAATCCTTCCTCTGGATCCTGTGGTAAAGTCACAGGAGTCCCATTTTCATCTTAGGCAACTCTACTGAATTTTACATGCTGAACCAGCCCCAGAAAATGGGATACAAGAACGAACTGGATAAGTTGAGAACCTATCTTAAATTCTGTGGTTCAGAGTTTGGAACTGAACCCAAATATTTTGGTATTGGGGCTTATTTCTCCTTGGCAAAACATGGCCTTCTGTTTTAAAGGAGTGGGGGGAAGGCTTTAAAAAGCTTATTAAAAAGTCTCGAAATGCTTCTTCAACATCAAATAGCTCCTAGAAAAATATTTTGATGAGTTAAGTGTAAATGAATCAGAAACATATGGATTACATTTCCTTTAGATTACACATGGGTTTCAAAATTAAGGGGGAAAGTGCTCAGGGCAAAATGCATTTTGGATTTTATTGAACCCAAAATATTTGAGAAATAACTCAAGATACTTGAAGAACCCAAAATCCTGCCAGGCTTCCCAATCCCTTGTGTAAAGCAAATTAGATTTTAAAATTCTTTTTGCTTTAGTGATCTATGGTATTACATGAAATGTGGAGGAAAAAACTTCTTTTCTATATATGGCTTTTATCCTGGATATTTTCACTTACAACTTTGGCAAAAATCAAGACTCCAAGTATACTGTAGATGGGCTAATTTGGCTAGATGGCTCAGCAGCCTCTCCCTGCCCTGCTCAGCGACAAGAACATTTGATTTGTCTCATTCACAGTCACAGAGTGAGGGATTAAGCAAATAGCTTTCCAGTAAATGGTAACAGACAGCATTTACAATTTGCCATCTTACCATTAGTTTTTTTGCTTATTCATTGGGCGTTGATGAAAACCTTTCCATTATTTCTCATTTCTCTTATAGTTGGAGACAGGCTGATTCTGGATTCTATAGTTCAAACATACAAAGTAAGTAATGTCTATTTCTTAACTCAGTCTTTTGCTCTTTCCAGTGGCAAGGCCAAAGCGTGGCTGGAGAAGGGCCTTAGATGCCGCGTCCAGTCCCCCCAGAGCCACGATCTCTGTAAAACTAGCCTACTTGCAAAGCAGATAGCTTTAAGACAACTCCTCAGCCATGCTTCCAATCTGTTTGCTGTTCCTAAGCCCCTCCTACATAGAATCTTTGAGATCCATAATATTTATTCTTTTATGCCTTCATTGAACAGTATTTTTCCTTGTATAACTGTGTACACAGTGGTGGGTATGAGAGGCACAAAAATCAAATAAGGCACAGACACACATTTTTTAAGGAGCCTCATATGTATACATACAATTCTCCAGGACAAAAAAAAAAAAAAAAAAGGACCCAGAAATATGTAATCTTCAAGAGTACACTGTGCCAAAGAAAGGGCCGCCAAAAAGGAAATAGCTGCCTCAAATTATAGCTCCATAATAGTAGTTATTTAAATCTAATCGATGTGATTCTGTTCAGAGCATTTTATAGTGAAGAGAGTGCCTCCTGCAGTGAAGTGTGCCTACTCCGTATGTCTTTTCAATGTATTTCCCTCCATTCTTCCTCTGGCAAACTCTCACTTGTAACTCAAAATCCAACCCAGTGCCATTTCCACTGTAAGATTTCCCATTTCTACCATGGTTGAGTGAAATATGGCTCTGAATTTACACCATATGTTGAACATGTACTCATTGATATCTTTTTTAGCATTACGGTTTAATTAATTTCTTTCTATCTCAGAGCCTCCTATTAACCATCGACTTTTGGAGGAAAAGGGACTCCAACCTAGTCTTATTTTTATCCCCAATACACAGCATATTGCCTGGAACACACGAAGCACTTGCATGTTATTGAATGAATGGAAGATCGGATAAATTGTGCTATTACTAAAAAGGGAAATGAAGAAGGACAGAAGTATTCTACAGTCCCAATCTCAGTTACATTACCACAAGTGGCTTAAAGAATCTCATGCTACATATACTCATTACATTCTGAGTAGAACAAATCACTCATATTTGGTATTAGTAACTATATTTGGTTACTAGTGACATAAACAGCACAAGTCTGAGGGGCAATCAAAAGTTAGTGTTTGGATCTACTGAGAGAAATGCACCCACCATTCACACAGTCAGTCTTTTACCCAGCCGTCACCTGTGCTGGACCATAATTTCTCGAAGGCCTTCCTTAACAATCTATAGTTCAGTAACCATGGGTAAAACACTACATAGTTCTATATGTGGCATACTAAAAATGTTAAATAGATCCCAAATATAAGAGGCTGATTTTACCAGATGGGAAATGTACCTTGTGCTCCCTAAAGGAAAATGCCCAGCAAGTCAATTCTTTACATCATCATAAGACTCTTTTCAACAGCTATTCATAGTTTCTAACTTTTCGTAGATTTTTATGTGGTTTCTTGGATGATAGACGTTATAAAATGCCCACGGTTATCTGGAAGTGGACAGGGACATGGTATTAGGAGATTTTTCTTATCAGGGGACATGTCTTTGCAACTCCATGTGACTGTAATAAAACAGAAGAGAGCACATTGATTCCCAAACCCCAGGATTCTCCTACGTAGAGATTTAAAAGATGTTTTTTGTGTGTGTTTTTTTTAATTTGACATACATAATCCATTTTCCATGGGACCACGGGCCTCTCAAACACATGCATAAAGAAAATTTAACAAGAGTCAACATTTAGCCTTTTTCTTTAAGTTTCCCAAATCTTTGGTCTTTCCTGATTTTATTTAAAGCCTCTATTAGTTTATTAGTTTGACAGGAGCCCAGGTAATTACACTGGCTTCTAGGTCCTACTGTAAGTTACGTCTGCATCTCCCTGAACGCACACAAAATTTAGTGCCACTGCAGCACTTCTCAAAACAAATAAAAGATTTGTGAACTAGTCACCAAGCATCCGACGCAATTAACCTGCATTTGTTTCTCTTTTGGCATTTTCACACAATCGAGGCCTTGTAAGAGGTAGGCACTCCTCAGATCACACTGTGTTTTCTTTAGGAGAAAGTGTGCCAAAATCCTCCTGCCCTACGTAACCAAAGTCTCAACTAGCCGAAGGTGGACAGTTACAGCACACACACACACACACACACACACACACACACACACTCCTCCTCCCTTACTAACACCATGATATGCACATAAAGAAAAAAAAACCACACAAACCCATAACTACAAAAATATTAACGTAAGGAATAGGATAAAACTTGCTAGAGATGAAGTGTGGCTGCCCACAGTCTCAATCAATTGCAGCCTTACTTAAGATAAAACAAACACAATTCATTCAAAAGCATATGCACTGGCCATTCAGAGTAAAAGCAGAGAAAATAGGAACTGCTTTGGAAAAACTGGATTCTCTCTCTCCTTTGTTTTTGAGACAAATGAAAGTAGAGCTTACCTTGAGGTACCTACAACTCAACAGCTTTTAATTGCCAACTTCAAGCTGTCACACTTTGAACTTTTTTTTTTTTTTTAAGAAAAAGTCTTTAAAATCTGGTTAATTAGAACTGACTACCATTAACTCTTTGATTGATTTAGCATCCTGTTGTGCTGGCTCGTGCTCACAGGTTCCCCACTGGGTTCCCTGAGTTGCTTCCCCACATTGGTGTGGATACTACTGGGTGTGAACTTGGAGCCACACAACAGTCCTTGTTATAAAAATCATTTATCAGAGAAAAACCAAATAAGGTGTATGTGTGGTCTAAGCAGACCCAGATAGTTGCAAAGACTTATACTCCAACTCCATATCAGACAATTTCTTTAACCTCCTCATGACTCCATTTCTTTGTCTGCGTTATGCAACACAGATTGGTAAGAACACCTCCCATCAGCTTTGTGAAGACGTTAAATTTTTCATAGAGTTCCCTTAATACCACGACCTACTGAGCACTAGATGTCACACACTTCGATAAATATTTTTCCATACACTATTCATATAATCCTATAAAATAGACAATGTCATCCTTATATTAAGGATGGTGAACTTGAGGGTTAGCAAGCTCTACTTAACTGGCACCCAGTAAGAATCTGAGTTTTAATTTAAGCCCAGTTTTGTCTGATTCTGAAACCCAGCTTCCCGTTACCCTACACTTTTGTCTGCCAAGTTCTTTATGATCCAATGTGTTAGACTTGCAGCTCTTGCTCCATTATTTTATAGAGAGAGAAAGAAAGGGGAGAAGTAAACCCTTCACTAAATAAATTAATGGAAATAATAAAGTCTGCCTCTTGTCCCAGGAAAGTGTTATCTTTGAAAGTATGGCAACTTTTCCTTCTTAGTTACACTAGTTTGCTAAAATGTGTATTAGGGCTTGAAAGAACTATAGAATTTCTTGGGGTGATCTTTTGGACACTTATCTGCATGCTGAAAGAATCATTCTGCAGAATGATAAGTAAACTATATACTTATCAACAAGAATGTCATTGGCATGTATTGGTAGACGATTTTCCATAGATCTCTCCCCAGAGACACTGACTGCACTTTGTTCCGAACTATCTATCTGTCTCTCTATCTATCCACCTATTTTTATCTTACCTATTTATCTATATCTCTAAATCTACATCTACCTATATGAATATACTTACTTATCTATATAGATAAATAGAGAGAGATAGATATTTACCTTCACTTGGAATTGGGGTCATGTTTGTTGTATTTTAAAAAAATACATGTTACCTAATTAACACAAAGACATTATGGTTGAGGCAATCTATCTATTATCTCTCTGCATGAAACTTCCACCTGTAAACAAAAATGTAGCCATATTCTTACACCATCAAGCAATTAGTAACAGTTTTCAGTAGAATGAGACTTCCTTGCCCACACTGGCTGATGATTTTCTTTTTTTTTTTACCATAAATTACCAAATATACATGCAATTACAAGTATATTTTTAAACCAATGAAATTCCTGGGGTAGCCAGTCTTGGCTCTGGATGTGGGAATGGCTTCCTAAAAGGATTTTTGACTTGAAAACTGTTGCCCATGAGCAAAGGCAATCTTACAGCAGTAGGAATCCCTCCTACTTTTGACCACTTGAAGTTTCCATGAGTATTCACTTTAACCTGCTCAGGGGTGTGTGAGAAGTGTCTGATTCAATAGGGATGAAGAGAACCCGAAGTATACATGAGTTACACTGAGTTGCATGTTAGTTTTCTTGGTGATCCTTCTTCCATACTTTCTATTTATTTCCTCTTTGGAAAAACCTGCTATATTCAATTGGTGTCTTTAAGCCATCATATACTCTCTGCTAGCCCTTGCCAAACAGATATATGTGCCTCACTTTTGCTAATACCCTATAATCCTAAAGCTTTTGATGTTTCAAAGCTCCTAGTATATACCTCACCCCACCTCTGCTACTCCTGTGAACTGGGTACTCTTTGTCCTATAGCTATACTAGGAACATAAGTTTCCTATTTAGCACTTAGAATCAGTGACGAAAATATCAGAATATCAAATATATCAGAATGATCCTAGATGCCCATAGGTAGAGTATGTCAATGATCTCTGTCTCTTTGTGCAAACAATGAGACAATTTATATAACTGTGCTTTAGCAAGAGTGGACTAGATCTATTATAACAATAAGTTGAAAAAAGAAGAGATAAAAAATAATAACAAGACCTAGCTGTTTATTCATTTGTATCAACTGTCTATTATCTATACTTACTGTGCAAAACACTAGAAAAATATCAGTCAATGAAACAAAGCAGATGGCAGACCTCATGCAATCTATAAGGGAGATGTAGTAGGAGAAGTGATTCAAATATAGAACTGGATTATCTTTATGAGCAGAGAATAAAACAGATAAAACAAAGTAAGAAATAAAATATAGGTCTAGAACAAGAACACAGGCATATAATCACTGAGGCCTTCCCGATAAATACATCTAAGACGCCTTCTTGAATTCAAAGAATTCTGTGCAGAAGGTCCATGAAAATCACAGATCCAAAAGAAAACTGAACACACAAATGTGCTATGAGTATTCTGTAAAGAAGTAACTGTTTCAACATGCAATCCCATAATTAGCCTGGATCTCTCATTCAAGTACAGCAGGTCAAAACCACCAACTTTTCCAAGTCAATGGGGAAAAACCTTCCATTTCTCTCTTGTGTATTTGAATGTGTGTAATTAGACTTCTTCTATGCCAACAAAAACCCATGAAGGCTTTTTCTATACAAGTTTAGATTGTTCCAGCTCCAAAAATGGGATCAGAACGTGCTGGTACACCATCAGCAACACCACTGGATGGGAAATACCACCATGCCATTTCAGCCCAGAGGTTACTGCTCTCCACTAAGATAAATAGCAGAAATAAAAAAGAAATTGAATAAATGAAACAAAAGAGAATGCTACTAGTCTAATGACTGCAATGGATTCGAAGTTGAATTTTTCCTGCTGACGTAGTAGTAGTAGATGTTTAAACTGATCTGGTACGTGGATGAGCTACTGATGTGGTAAAATCTGAGGTCACCGACCGCCGTATCAGTTAATATTTGATTTGACTACATATTATGTAAAATCAAAATAGCAGTATTTTAAGAGGACAAATGTCTATTTCTTTTTCACGCACACCAAAAAACAAAAAACAACAACAACAAAAAACCAAAACCAAGACCAACCAACAAACCAACCAAACAAACAAATGTGAGTTAGCAGTCTACAGCAGTTACAGTGACTAGTGAGTTATTAGAGAGCCATATTGCTATCATTTTGTTCCATCCTGGTGGCAGACTGAAATTTCCAACAATAGTCATCATGTTCACGTGATCCAATAACCACACATTCTTATACAACATGACCTTGCTAATCTCTGACAAACAAGTGGAGAAAAATCACCTCTCCCCTTCAATCTGAGCCATCTTGTAAGCAGTAAAATGGAGCAGAGGGGATGCTGTATAACTTCTACAGTTGGGTCAGCAAAGACCATGCACCTCTGCCTGTTTTTTGTTTGTTTGTTTGTTTTTTAAATGTATTTACAACTTTTTTTTTAAAGATTTTATTTATTTATTCGACAGAGATAGAGACAGCCAGCGAGAGAGTGAACACAAGCAGGGGGAGTGGGAGAGGAAGAAGCGGCTCATAGCCGAGGAGCCTGATGTGGGGCTCAATCCCGTAACGCCGGGATCACACCCTGAGCCAAAGGCAGACGCTTAACCGCTGTGCCACCCAGGCGCCCCTGTTTGTTTGTTTTGTTTTGTTTTGTTTTGTTTTGGAACATCTGCTCTTAGAATCCAACTCCTACATTGTGAGAAGCATGAGCACTGTGAGAAAGGCTGTTGAGTAGGTGCTCTGGTTGACTGTCCCAGATGAGCCTCAGCTTGAAATCACCCTAGTGCACCGGACATTTGATTGAAGAAGGCTGCAGGTCACCCCAGTGCTCAGTCATTTGAGCCTTCATAGCTGAGGTCCCAGATACCGCGAAGCCTCATAGCGCTGAAACAAACCATCCCCACTGTGCTCTGTCTAAATTCCTGAGCCCCAGAATCCTCAGGCAGTATAAAATAGCTGTCACTTCACATTACTGAGTTTGGACAAGTTTATTATACAGTATTAGATCATTGGAACACACATGCTCAGAATGCACTGAAGATGTGTGCTGGAGATCCAGCCATTGTACCCATATTCCAGACATCTAGAACGATGAGAACACAGAGTAGCAGGATACGCTCTCTGCATTTGAAGGGGAAAAAAAATAATTATGCTTAGATTTCATTGGTGAAAACCTCATCATACGGAATTACCTAGAGTCAAGGCAAGCTGGGGAATGCAATCTTTAAGATAAACAACTACATTTTCAGTAAACTATTCTTTTTCTGGAGAGGTTGGCAAGAATATGAGACTGGAAGTCTCTGCAGCAAACAGCTTTTTTATTTCCAATTTGGTGTTAGGTACTCCTACTTTTACCATCAATCGTTTCATCCGATAAGGTGCTATGTGTACTGAAAACTCATGTACAAATACAAATGGAAAATTGGGAAGAACAACATCTAAGTAGAGATGTCGGTATGAAATCCCTGTTTTGTTTATAAAACAAATGAATGGCGAAGATGAAGTATAGTTAGGAGAAACCAAGAACACTGCCAGAGAAGTGAAATCCCCGTCTTGGTTAATTCAATTATGGCCCAAGGGTCCTGGGCTGGTGGAGGATGAAAGAGGAATTATCATACATTAGATTTCCATTAAAAATCATAATTACCTAAGGATGAGATAGGAGGCAAATCTTCAATATTTTTATTCTTTTGATAAACCTGGTGAAGATACTGCTCCATGGGTGGTTCTGCTGATCTTATGTTATGATGTTAGAATAATTCAATTCAGTACAGACAGGTCTCTCTTATTACCACCCCATCTTCAACTCAAATTATTAATTTTCTTTGTGTTCTTTTGTGGGGCTCATCAAGACTTATATTTGTGCAAATATATGGTTCCTATGACAGCCAAAATTTAGCTACTGCAGCCGAGATGGGTCCTAATTAGCTAAGTTTAACCTGAGCACAGGTTTCGGTAAGATTGCATCAAAA
Source organism: Ursus maritimus (assembly GCF_017311325.1). Classification (NCBI taxonomy): domain Eukaryota; kingdom Metazoa; phylum Chordata; class Mammalia; order Carnivora; family Ursidae; genus Ursus; species Ursus maritimus. The sequence goes on along the minus strand of NW_024424897.1, from coordinate 9,412,863 downwards.
TCTCAGTTGAGGGTTCCCTCCATAACCAGACAGAATATTGATTCACTGAAAGCAGAAGGTGTTTTAAAGGCTAGTTAGGTCCTTCTTTGAACACTGGTATCTAGGGAATCTGGCAAAATACTGTAGGGATTCTGGATGATCGGGCTTGAATGTGGCTTTTCTAAGATGGAAAGCGACAACGTGGTATGGTCTTTTGGGAAACTGTTAATTAACTCCATTCTATAGCAACCAGCCCCTGAAGAGCCTCAGAAACATTTATGGTAATAATAGTAGTAATAATAACAATGATAGTAATAATAAGTAATAGTAATGATACAGGTACTTTCCAGCAGTAATCTGTAGCTAGTACTTTTGAAGAGCTTAGCAAGTATTATTTCATTTAGTCTTTACCACAACTCTAAGACATAGACTCTACTATTACTTCCATTTAACTGATCAGGAAATAACAGAGCCAGTGTCAGGCAATGCTAAGATTCGAACTCAAGCCATGAGGCAGATGACAAAGCAAATGGAGCATTATGTGGGTGCTGAGTCTGTCTTTCAGCCTCATATTCCATCTCTTTTGACCTGCATTCATTCACTGTATAATGCTGGAGGTTTCCGCAATGGAACGAAGCTACTGGCCAAGACGAGAGCATTCGAAACATGGGCACCCCATGTAGATAGGGCTAGAAAGGGAGCCAGCGACGAGCATGAGAAGCAATGCCATCAGGATGTAGGTGAGTGTGTCATCGGGAGGGAGTCTCCTTCCTTCCTTCCTCTCCCCCCACTTTTTTTGCAAAACACATTGCCCTAATAGAGGAGTGTGGCTTACAGGCAGCCTCCCTTGAATGTGCTTTGGGAGAGAGCCTAATACCTCATATTTTTAAAAAGAAAAAAAAATACGCTCTCACACACACACATTCACGTATATACCGAAGCCAAAAATATCAAGGCGTTCATGGCTGTTAAAAAGCCAGGGAAAGCTGAGTCGCACCCTTCAATGTTTTTCTTTCAAACACATTGACCACCCTCTCTTCACAACATCTTATTTATTGAAGCGCAAGCTGTCCAAATGGAATAAAACTTTTGCAACATTGAAATCTGAATTCTTTCCGAAGTTCTCTTCCATTGCAATGCTCCTCTCTCTCCCAGTCTCTCCCCCTCTGTCTCTCCCTATCTCTCCGTCTCCGTCTCTGTCTCTCCTTTTCTCTGTCCTAGGCATCAGAGGAGCAGTATCTCCACAGAGAGCTGGAGGGAAAGGGGTTAATCTAGAGGCTTGGAGCCAGGTCTCTCTTAACTGGGGAATTGGCAGCTAGCAGTTTGGAACACTGCCTCAAACGTCTGACTGAACATTTTTATTATCCTTTTGCCCAAAGGTGGCTTTTAGACACCCACAGCAGCACAGGGCTTTCTGATTGGGATTCGACAGACGGGAGCCAGAAAGCTGTCTGCCCCTTCTGCGATGACTGGGAAACCCCACGGAGGAAACCGCCACCCCCTCCCCAACCCAAGGGTGGACTTGCCCTCCCTCAACCTTCAATAAACTGCAGACCTTCCACGGGACTCGTAAAATCAGTGGGGAGCTCAGAGCGCGAGGTGGGGCTGGGGAGGAAGGGGGGGGGGGGCTCCAGGAGACAGAGGGAGGACTGAGGCAGGCCCAGGAACTCTCACCACAGATTAGGAAAAAGAAAGGTAAGAAGAGCCAGAGACGCCACCAGGAAGATCAAATTGAAGACGAAGGTGAGATTTGAAGAGAACAAGAAAGCTGATGGGGAAAGGGCAAAGAGAAAGTTAAGAGTAAAGCAAAGGGCTGGAGGGGTCCTCACCCAAGCCCCTCTAATTCCTGATTTGCCTTTGTCAATGGCAATTAAGCCACGAAGGGCCCGAGTAGCCATTTTTATGGAGTTATTTTAATTGCTTCATCCCTCAATTAAAACAGACTGGTTTTCACCAGGGGGAAACACTGGCTGCTTGGCAATCTTAGATGAAGTGGCGCAGGCTCGAAGGCAGTAGTTTGTCCTGCAGTCGTTTTCCCTGTTTCCCAGCAGGAAATAAAACACACCCAGGTTTCTGGAAGCATGTTGGGGGCGCTCACAAGAGGCCATTCTTACATAAAATGAGGGTAGTGGGCATCCCAAGAGATGCTGTATGTGGAGGAGGCCAATCACAGACCCAGTGGCGAAAAAAGGCTCATTTGGGGTACCACCTTTTGTCTCTTTTCCATGTAATCCCTCCACCCCCCCAGCAACGTGAGAACACATCCATCAGGTCATAAGTCCTCCCTTAGGAGCATCCTCAAGTCCTGTTGCTGGGAGGCAGAGAATCAAGATTCTACAGGACCAATGCACAAGTGGGATCAGGGAGTTCTGAAGCACTGTTTACTTAACAAGAAGAATTAAAGTTTCTGGGGTTTTACTGCACCCAAAGCACCTCCTTCTCCCACATCATCTCTTTGCACACACATGACGCCATGGCATAGGAAGAATGGCAGATGATACTCATCTTCCCAATTAGCAGAGAAGGGAAGCAACGAAATGGGTCTCCAGGGTGGTCCACAGACCACATACCAATAATCTTGTTAAAAATGCAGATTCTCCAACTCCACTCTACAGACAGACCAAATTGGACTCCCTGATAAAGTGCATCTTGACTTCTACCCAATGACTCCCAGTACACTAAGAGAAGCACAGGGCTAGCAGTTTGGAGTATATGATCAGTATCTCAACAAGATTTTTCCAATAGCTCAGTTATTTTCACTTTTACAGAAGATGCCACTGAGGCTCAAAGAGGTTAAGTGCCTTATCCAAACTCACATCAGAGGCCACTGCAAATTGGTAAGAAGTGTAACCAGAAATAGCCAACTAGAAATAAATATATAACTAGAAACAATAAAAATAAAATCCTGATCTTCTGACTTCTGGTTTTCACTCTTCTTTTGACTTACATCAGACCGCCTCCTTGACACAGGCAAGATTTGACCCTAATTCTTTCCAAATCCGTTATGGCCACCCCCTACATGGGTAATACTAGTATGCACATTTATTTCTGCCTCATAGCACCACTCCTGATGAAACAGACCACTGATCGTGGTCATGCTCTTCTAAATGCAGTCCTATGAAAAATGCCCACTTTCTTCTACGCAGACACTATTTGCATTTTTAACCAAAATCTTTGAGGCAGAAGAAGTGGAAGGATCACTATCCCAATAACCAACGTGTAATAATATTAGGTGTGCCAGGCACCATTCTAAATTCTTAATATATGTATTAAATTAAACAGATGAGCTCATTCTCTTTTTTAAGCAAACCACTGAGGTAAGTACCAGCATTACCTAATGAAGACAGGGAGACCCGACATGACTCCCCACGTTTACACAACCCTAAATTGTAGGGCTGGGCTATGAAGAAGGCTGTTTGGCTTTGGAGGTAGCAAGCTTAACCACCACTGATGCTGCCTCTGCTATGAGACGGGGGAGATACCGGGTATTGGGGTGGGGGAGTTCTACGTAGGTAAGTTTTAGTGGAAAGAAACAAAATCACCCCCCCCCCCATAGCTCAGCACTGGTCCAGCCACACAGAACTATAAACTTATTTTTGCAAAAGGCATCTAAAGGGACATTTACAAGAAGACATCACTTTTGAAATCAATCAACCAATCAAATAATACAGATGTAAACATGACCATGAAGCTGATGTGGTTTGATAATTTTATTGCACAGATAAGGAAATCAAGGCTCTGAGAGGTAAAGTTACCTTCTCCAAAGTCTCAGATCACTCAAAGGTATCCTGTACTGACCAAGCTGCCGAGGTTGTAAGTACAAGCAGTTTCTTGAAACAGTGCCCTGGGTGAGTGTATCAGCAATGGAGGGATCCATTGCCATGATAATGCTCCATCATAAACAATCACAAAACCTCAGTGGGATGCAATAATAAGTGTTTATTGCTCACTAGTCTGGCTTGGTTGGCTAGATGCCTCTGCTGATCCTGACTGGGCTTTCATAGTTTGGGGCTGAGCTGACTGTTGGCTGATCTAGGGTGGCCACAGCTGGGGCAAGCTGGCTCTGCTCCATACGTCTCTCCTCTCCTTGGAAAAGTTCTCATGTCAATGAAGGAGGTACCAGAACACGAGTGGAGATGTGCAAGCATCATTTCAAGTCTCTGCTTGCCTTGTCATGACTCCAACAATTTCTTTGGCAAAAACAGCTCACGTGGCCAGCCCCAGATCAGAATTAAGGACACTACACTTTACCATTAATGCAACTGATCTCCCACAGTGAGGGAGGAGTAACAGGATTGTATAGTAAAAACTTCAAGGAGGAGAAAAGAAGTCAAATAAGCCAAATTTCACAATGTTCATTTTAACCTCCAACGTTGTACGTCACACCTTCCATTTGGGGGATCACTAGCTACATTTAATAAATGAAGAGAAATATATCATTTGGTTAAAATAAGGGAAGTACCAAATTTAAGAAGTGTGTATCATTTTATAAAATTAGGTGCACCATGCTGGCAAGCATCATACTGAATTTGGGGATTCTTAACTTATTCATAGAAAAATGCAGGTAGGTGCTTTTTAAGAAGGATCTGAGAAAACAAAATTGACTATATATCCAATTGAAATTCAGTTCTGTTTTATAAATATATATGTTTATATTATAAATTTTATATTATAGATATACATATATGTCATGCTAAAAAGTAAGTTTGCTTTGGCAACATAAATATGGTTTAATTTATAAAACATTAATGTATTAGCAATTTATAAAAGTTTAATATATTTGCAGCTTTTCCAGAATTCATCTACAACTAATTTGGATACATAGTGAAACATTAAAATGCTTTGCTTTGGTTAAGTTAGAAGTCTGTTTTTTTAGATGGAGATCTATTTTTAATCTTTATTTTTTATGTGGATGAGTGTGTGGGGTAAATGTTATTTAAGGATTAAAATATCTTCCTCAAGAAGGTAAAATTCAAGTGTCACTTTTTTCTTTCTCTCTCTCTTTTTCCCGTCCTCCCTCCCTCCCCTTCCTTTCTTTCTCTCTTTCTTTTTCATTCTTTTTAACTGTAGCTGTTATTCTTGGTAAAGACCAAAACTATTTTCACCTTTTCTCCCTGCTAGTCGGACTAATTCCATGACTTCTCTATCAATGTAAACTCTCTATCATTTTCCAAATCTCTTGAAAAGAGTTTTTTTAAAAGCACACATGTACCCACAGAGCCCGATAAGCATGCTAACACCCACAAAAGCCAGAAAAGAAAAAAAAACAAACACAAGCAAAACAACAACAAATGCAATCCTACTGATAGAAACTCTTGCAAAATCTGTTAATAAAAACTATCTCACATATTGTATTCAAGTCCAGTTACAAAATAAAATATAAACATAAATATGAAATGGCTTCATTAGAGTTGTTGCCCCTCAAAAACCTGAGATTACAGAGCTCTGGATGTCTTTTATGTCTTCTTTATTTCCTTTTTAAATAATACTGTTGTAAACAGGTGAATATTGTACTGTTATAATGGATGCCTTGCCAACCCCTTTAAGAGGTTAATTGTTTAAAATTTGATGTTACAACATTATCCTTTAAGATAAAAGACCATTTGAAATAGGCAAAGTGCAATGCAACAATATCTAAATTCAAGAATTCCAAAACTGGCTTTGTCTACTCTCCAGGCAAGTGACTCTTTTTTTTCCCCCCATACTGAAAGGAAATCCTATATGTTGTTCTACCTGATGATCTTTGATTTATTAGAGGAAGCATGTTCTCTTAATCCTGGAGGCATCAGTAACTTCATTAACCTGTTGGTGGAGAAAAGTAAGAGTTGTAAAAGTAATGTGGATTAAACAAAGGAACAACCCAAAGGGTGACAGATTGGATCAGTTGTGGGGTTTTCTTTCCCACATTCAGTGGCATGTGCAATTGCTTCCTACTGAGTAATTCAGTCTTCTTGTGGGACCCGTCTATCTGCTATTAAAAAGTTTAATTATTAATCTCCAGTCACTATTTATCAACCACCATTCAACTTGGTGATGTCTTGGGACATACATCTGTTCTCTCTAGCTGTGGGTTTTCCTCTGCTGTTTTGCAGCCTCAGGACTCACCCCCAATGAAATCTGAAACTGGCCCCGTACACAGAGGGCAAAGAGAGACACAAGACAGAGGCAGGCCACTCCAGACAGGCAGGTGGCGGATTTAAGAAGCAAGGGAACTTACTTCCAAGGCTTGTTCTGGGTGCCACGAGACAAGTAGACCTCTACACGCACCACAAGAATCTTAAATGTTTATATAGAGGACTGGTAGGGTTCAGTCACTTACACCCTCTGGAGAGTCTCAACACATCCCTGTCCTAGAAAATGACTCCAGCAGAGGGGGGCGGTGGTGTTGGCAGGGGAAGGGCTACCACATTTCAAGGACAGGAGAGGTGGTTAGGAGCCTCTGATTGCCTAGGGCCATGTCTCCAGTGTGTGTGTGTGTGTGAGTGTGTGTGTGTGTGTGTGTGTATTAAATGTGTGTGTGTATTAAATGTGTGTGTGTGTGAGTGTGTGTGTGTGTGTGTGTGTGTGTGTGGTGGGGTAGGGACATGAAGTCTCAAAGACCTCCTCCAATATCCTGATATTTGACTACTATCTTCTGAGAACTTGTCAGGAAGGGTATATGATTGAGTCGCTCTTAAGGAATTCCTGGGGAATCACATTTTCTTTAGGAAGATGCCATCCGAAAGGAGACCAGCTCCATTATGAACAATCTTACGTACACTGGAGTTTTTATTTTCCCCACATGCACAGAAATACACCAATGGACTTTACCTGTTGAAATCTTTTGTTTCTCTTCAACCTGTCATTCTGTGATTTTCCATAGGCAGCTATCTGACTGTACGCAATCACAAAGGTGGCAGAAAGGCCCAAGCAACTATATGAAGTAATCTATTCAGCCAAACATACACACACAGTCACTGTAGCAGAAAACACCTTTTTTCTTTTCTTTTCTTTTTTTTTTTTTTTTTTTGCTTGTGTAAGGGAGGGACTGAATTTGTAGGTAAGAGCCATCAGATAGACAGATAGATACAGTCTTTGCCATTCCTATTGTTCCTTGAACATGTATGTTTCCCATTTGATTATCTGGTTTGCCCTCTGAAAGCAAATCAGCACATTCCTTTCAGGATCTTACTTTTTTTCCTAATAAGAGGACTGATGGCAGCAAAAAGGATTTTATAAACTCAGGCTAATTGAACATGATAAAAAAAACAGACACTGAGTTTCAGCCCCCCAAAATAAATAAACAAACAAACTCAGGTGGTTATTTACCAAAAGGGTGTATCTATTGCATGTAAATATATATATATATATATTATTTTTTTTTAACCTGCTTTCATAAACATTATCTCTTGGATCCTTGCAACAACCACGTTAATAAACCCAGCTGGAAAATTTTTAAAGTTTGCTAAATTCCAAGAGCATTTTCCTATTTCTTCCTAAAGGTACATGGACTGTTAGCTGGCATTACAGCTATTTGTGGATAGAGCTATCTACCCTAAGACTGTAAATGCCTCAAGAACAGGGGTTGTTTTTTTTCAACCTGTGGACTCTCCCCAGCACCTGGTACCGTATGAATGAGAGCAGGTGTGCCCACTTAGCAAATAAACTGAGCTGACCTGCAAGGCTAACCTCATGGGCATGTGGCCCACACAGTTGTCCATGTTCTCATGTTCAGAAGGGCCCCATGCTTGGTTTAACACTCCCTAGTCACCATCTTAAATTTGTAATAATTTTGAACAGGTGTCCTCCCCATTTTCATTCTGCACTGGGCCCCACAAATTACATACCCAGTCCTGCTAAGCTACATGGGTATATGTAGTAAATAATATACTTTGTGTGCGTGCGCACACAAACACACAAACACGCGCGCACACACACACACACACACACAAAAGGTTTGGCCCTTTGCCCCCAAATCTTGGGAGATGAACTCTAAGTCCTTGGACTATCTTATCTAAAAAGGGTGACTTTGTTTACCTGGAGGCATTGGGCCATTCCAGTAGTCTTTGGTAACCATGTGATTTTAGGGGTAGGGGTTGGGTCACGTGGTATCTACTCACCCTCTGCAGGGGCTGGAGACTAAGGTCAGTCATAGGGGCAGTCAGCTTTGTCTAAGTGACCAACCCTCAATAAAACTCTGGACACCAAGCTTGGGTGAGCTTCTCTAGCTGGCAACATTCTGTGTGTATTGTCACACATTGTTGCTGGGAGAAATAAATATTGTCCAAATGCCTGCACTGGGTGAGACAACAGGAAGCTTATGCCTGGTTCCTCCTGCGTCCTGCCTTATGCATCTCTTCCCTTTAGAGATTTGACCTGCTTCCTTTCACTGTAATAAACCAAAATCATGAATATAATAGCTTTGCTGAGGTCAACGAGTGCTCCTAGTAAATTATTGAATCCAAGACCACCCTCAGTTATTGGGGACTTCCCAAACTCACGGGCGACATTAAAGGGCTCTCATGTCCTCTGACTTACTATTAGGTTTTGTTAATGGAGAAGCCACACAAAAGACTGGAAAAACAAGGGCAGGAAACCCAGGGAATTTATAATCCTGATTCTCTCCCTGTGAGACAGCATATTGCACTGGCTGTGTTCCTAAAGATCACAGGGCCTGATGCTCCCCACAAAGCATCCTTCTCTAAATAACTCTCTCTCCTCCTGGTTTCTGGGAACACCTCCCCTACCCTCTTTCGGCAACAGCCTCTCTACCACTAGCCCTGGGTTTTTGTCTTGTGGGTCCCCTACATTCAACCACACCTTTGTGTAGTTGACCCTTGGGTCTGAATTGTGCCGATCCACCTATATGATATTTTTTTCCAGTAAATACAGTACAGTATTGTAAATGTAGTTTCTCTTTCTTATGATTTTCTTAATAAGATTTTCTTTCTTCTGGCTTACTTTATCATAATAAGACAGTGTATATGACATATAACATACAAAATATGTGTTAATTGACTGTTTATGTTATCGGTAAGGCTCCCAGTCAATGCTAGGCTATTAGCAGTTAAGATTTGGGGGAGTCGAATGTTATATGCGGATTTTCAACTGTGTGGGGTCAACTGTAATTAGTTCCTTTGTAAGTAATCCCCATTTTTTCCCCCTAATTTGAGTGTGTCTTCTGTTTCCTGCCAGGACCCTGACTGATACAAAATATAAGAACAAAAAGTATGTAAAAATTTTGGCAGCAGTGGCATTGTCTTAAATTTTGCAACAAAACCCTTAATACGTTTGTAGCCGAGAAAAAAATATATGATTTTGAACAAAGTAATGACACTTCTGGCCAAGGAGTAATTCCACTGTCAGACATCCTCGTCCCAAAATTCAGCCCTCTTTTCATCCGACCGCCTCTCCGTAGACGATAATCCCCCACTGCTCCCTTGGTCTCTCACTATCCCCCATTAGTTGCTCTGGTCAATGTCTTTTCTCTCCTTCTCACGCTGTGGCAATCTCTTAGAATTGCTGAGTGTCTACTTGCAGTTCAATCCTGGAGGTTTTGTTTTTATTTTACTTTTAGTCCCCACATATATTGAGGGTGGTTTCTGTGGTGGGGCAGGTCAATTCCGTCCTCCATCCAGGCTGGTGCTGACATTCCCAGTGCCATGCAGCATGGTGGCCGTGGAGGGCAGGACACCAAATATGACCAGAAAAGGGCAAGTTAATCATTTCTTTAAACAAATTCTCCCAGGAGTAAACAAATTCTCACTATTAAAATGTGGTTTGTTTGGTCTTCTAAAATAAAATTTAGCTTATTTGTAATAATTATTTTTAAAAGTAATGAAGATAAAGAAATAATGAAGATAACAGTGAGACACTCTAAGTGTCTCTAAGACACACTAAAGTCTTCCTTTAGTTGCACTGACTGCTTCTTGCTTAAAGCAATTTCTGGGATTACCAGTAGGAAAAGACAGTTTGCAAACATTATATACTATTTACTGATACCTAGTTTCTCACAGAATTATAAGCTGATTAAATGCTTTGTGTAGTACTTTTCATAGAGAGCTTTCACCAGGAAATAGAGATGGCTTAGTGTTTTGGATCAAGGAGTGGGTGGGGAGAAGGGAATTAAAACTTATTAAACATCTACATCATGCTGTGAACTACAATTCATGCTTTACAGATATTGCCTCACTTAAAAATATTGTGAGATAGATACTATCTCCATTTTATAGACAGGTAGCTTGCCCAAATTTTATACCTGGCAAGTCTGATCCACATCTTCACCCATTTTACCATAGCAAACTGCTTTGATGAATAATGTTAAATTGTCTCGTAACATCTTTTGTTCAAATTTTGTTATCCTATAATTTGCTTAGTGGACTTTGTTCAAATTCAAGCACGACGGATTATTTTGTTAAGTGAACACATTTTATTAGTTTATCCTAAGGAATAATAACATCACTGAGGAGAATCTTCAGATATTGTGAAAAGTGTCTTATTCATAGAAGAAGCCAACAGTATTAAGTTAAAATAAACCATCAAAGATCAGAGTTCTGCTATTCAAAGAAGGATCTGAGTCATAGACTTTCCAAGCATGAACTAGTCACGTTTTTGGTCTTTAATATGGCCAGACTAACAACGTATCTATCATTGATCGGGTTTCTGATTTACTCTTCAGAGCCCACAGTACAAGCTGTAAATGCTATTGGCACCCAAGTTGACCTTCTGTGGCCCAGAAATAGATTCCCAGGTTTAAAAAATATATAGGTGTGACTGTCTGGAAAAGTTCAGGTCCGGGTTCATCACAGAGCTGTAGGAGCCACAGATTATGACTTCCTCACTTACTAGACCCAGCCTTGGTTAAGTCTGTTTCACTTACGTTGTGCGCCTTTGGCCCTACTTAGCCAGTCAAAGAGGATCTACCCCAGGGCCTTCGCTAAGCCCAGTTTTAATTCTGATCCCCCCAATATCCTCTGGACTGGGGGGTTGTTCTCTAAGCTGCTCAAAAACACTGGGCTCTTGGCCTGCTGAGTTCTGATTCAAACCACCCAACAGAGGCAAACACCCAGCAGAAGATAAGAGATTCATTCCGTAGGAAAACGGAACTAGTTAGTCTCCAGACTCTAAGAGTCTGGACACAGGAAAGAAGAGGGAGACGCAGGGGAAATCTGCACTGGCTGCCCCACAACACCACCTGGGCTTGGCTGGGAATGCAGAATCTGGAGCCTACGTCAGGCCAACAAAAAAGAACTGGAATTTTCACAAAATCCCTAAGTGATTGGAATGCACATCAAAGTGTTTTTGTGTTTTTCTCATTCTAATTTATCAAGCTAGAATAAGCATACAGGAAGACTCACACATTTTAAGTGACCACTTACACATGCACACATCTGCACATCACCACCCAGATGAATATATAAAACGTGTCCATCACTCCCAGAACATTTCCAACACACTCCTGAATCAACAACAGCTCTCTCGACCCCCTCCCAGAAATGGCAATTGTGCTGACTTCCATCATTACATACTAATTTACCCTCTTTTTGAATTTCATAAAAATAGAACAGTTCAGGATGAATTTTTGTTTATTTGTGGCTTCTTTTGATCAAACAATGTTTTTGAGATTCAATCATGCTGTTGTGTGTCGGTAGCTTATCCTTTTAAAAAACTGCTGTGTAGTGATTCCTAATAAATATACTACTTTTTTATTGTATGCTTCCGTTGATGGGCTTTTGGTATTTTCTAGTTTGGGGCTATTATGAATAAAGTACTTGTGTGTGTGTGTGTGTGTGTGTACACATGTGGACACATTATGAGAGGAGAAATGTCTGGGCGTGAAACTGTTGTGTCATGGGTAGGTGTGTGTTTAATTTTATTAGATATTACCAACATGTTTTCCAATGTGGTTGGACCATTTTACACTCCCACGTGCAATAAGGAGAATTCCGGTCACTCTGCTTCCTTGACAATAGTTGGTATTGTCAGCTGCTTAAATTTAGCCATTCTGGTGGGTGTGTAGTAGAATCTTTTTGTGGTTTTAATTTGGATTTTTAGATGACTAGTGAGGTAGAGCACTTTTTCATATACATGTTGGCTATCAGATATCTTCTTTTGAGAAGTGTCTACTTAAGTCTTTTCCCCACATTTTAACTAAGTCATATATATATTTTTATTATTGTTATTGAAGTTCACTAATATTCTACACAGTCTTTGTCTGTACATTCATGACAGGCAGCTCCTAGGACAGTTACCAATGATCCCCACTTCTTTGCATTCACACCCTGTAAAATCCCCTTTTCTTGGGTGCTGGTAGGTGGGACTTGTGGCTTGTTTCTAATTAGTAGGAAGAAAAAATGCTAAGTCATTACTGAGTTTAAGTTACATAAAACTGTATTTACATCTTGCTTGTAGACTCTATATTGCCTTGTTGGCTTGCATAATTTGATGAAGCAAGTGGTCATGTTGGAGCTCCATACTCAAGAAATTAAGAAAGGTCAGGGCCATTCATCCAACTTCCCTGAAAGAATTCAATTCTGTTAATCACCATGTGAGCTTGGAAGAAGATCCCTTCCATGTCCAATCTTTGGATGATATTCCAGCTCTGGCTGAAATCTTGGTTGCTGCATTGTGAGAGATTCTAAGGCAGAAGACCCAGCTGAGCCATGCCCAAACTACTGACACACAGAACTTATGAGATTATTGTGTTTTAAGCTGGTGAATGTATCATAATTTATTACACAGAAGCAGATGATACACATGAACTGCAAATGTTTTCCCCGAGCTACGAATTGTCATTCTGATGGTTGCGTGGTAGTATCTCAGTGTGGTTCTAATTTGCATTTCCCTAACGAGCCTTTTGGTATGCTAGATAATCAAGAGTGAGCTTTGACAGAAAATCTGGGAAGACATATTTGAAGCGAGAGAGATGATGGCAGCCTGGAGGCATAGCAGGCACTGTGAAGAGGTGATCAAATTCTGGATAGAGCCTGAAAGTAAAGTGTCCAGGATTTGGCTGTAGGGTTAAGAGAAAAAAGGAAGAATCAAGATTGGCTCCTACATTTTGGTTTTGGTAACTGAAAGTTCAAATTTTCTCCTTCTGAAGGATGCTGGTGACTTCACTTTAAGATGAGGTATTTCCGAGTCTCCACTACTCTCTATTAACCCTGGATAATAAGGGTCAAAGTCAGTTGCCATTTTTCCTAATGTTTACATCATTATTTGTTTCTCTTTTACCTTATCTACCTCACCCATTTATATTATCAGGCTGAATCCTAAAGATCTTTGGTTTTATAGCTCCAGGTGCAAAAAACAGTTCCCTAGATTTCGTGTCACGAGGTGTATTCTTCCCAGCTATGCGTCATGTTCAGCAAATACGTAGTGTTCTAAGATTTCGTTTTCTCATCTCTCAGGTTCCTATCTCACAAAATGAGGAAAAAATTATCAATTATAAAGTGATGTGAAATAATGACTATTTAGTATGTCCTCTTTATTTGAAAAATATTCATCACTGCTGTTTCTTTTTGTTTCCACTGAGTCAAAAACAGTTACTTTTTTTTTTTTTTTTTTTTTTTTTTTTTTTTCTATATATTTCTTTTTTTTTTTTTTTTTAACAGTTTTTTTTTTTTTTTTTTTTTTTTTTTTTTTTTTTTGCAATACATTCCTACTTGGTCTTTCTTTTTCCAGTCTCCCATCCACAAATTGACTGTGGTCACCACCACATACTCTATCTAATAAATCTCATTTGTCTTACGACTCTTCAATCTTACTTGACTTCCTGTTTCCCATGACACTTGAAGGAACTCTGTTAATTTTCTCCTCCTTCATTGTGAACTGGGTTTCACTTGTGCCAACACATACTTTATTCCCACCTCTGATTTGGCTTTGACTTGGCTTTCCCTCTCCATGGAGTGGTCCTTCACTTATATTTCTGTGCCACAAATTGGGTTTTGTTTTTTTTTGTTGTTTTTTTTTTGGTTTTTGTTTTGTTTTGTTTTTACAAATCTTGCTTCTTTATGAATTATTCCTGCCATTTGTAATGACTTTCATCCTCTGGACTCTTGAGGGACTTACTTGTCTATATTTCTTTATAGAGTTACAAAAATCCTAGTGGTACTTCTTAATGGCTTCCTATTTTTCCAAATAAGGTGCTTTTCTAGGGCAGAAGTCATACTTCCCTTTTCTCCACATCCTCATCAACATTTGTTTTCTGATAATAGACATCCTAACAAGTATGAGGTTTTGATTTGCATTTCCCTGATGATTAGTAATATAAGCCTCTTTCAATATACCTGTTGGCAATTTGTTTGTATTCTTTGGAAAATTTTCTATTCAGGTTCTTTTCCATTTTTAAATCAGGTTGTTTGTGTTTTTTGCTATTGAGTTCTAAGTGTACCTTATATATTTTGTATATTAACTCCTTATTTGATATATGGTTTGCAAATATTTTCTCTCATTCCATAGGTTGTCTTTTCATTTGCCATTTTGTTGATTGTTTCATTTGCTGTGCAGAAACTTTTTAGCTTGATATAGTCCTATTTGATTATTTTTGCTTTTGTTGCCTTTGTTTTTGCTGACAAATCCAAAAACTCATTGCCAAGATCAAAGGAGCTTACTCTCCACGCTTTCTTATAGGAATTTCATAGTTTCAGGTCTTAAATTTAAGTCTTCAATCTATTCTGAGCTGATTTTTATCTGTGGTATAATATAGGGGTCCAATTTCATTCTTTTGCATGTGGATATCCAGTTTTATCAAGACCATTTATTGAAGAGACTATCCACTCCCATTATGTATTCTTGGCACAATTAATAGACCACGTATGTGTGGATTTATTTCTGGGCTCACTATTCTGTATCATTGATCTATGTGTCTATTCTGTTTTCATGTTAATATCCATCTGTTTTATTATAGCTTTGTAATATAGTTTGAAATCAGACACTGTGATGCCTCCCGCTTTGCTTTTCTTCCTCAAGACTGCTTTATTATTTGGGGTCTTTCATGGTTCCATACAAATTTTAGGATTTTTTTTCTACTTCTGTGAATAGTGCCATTGGAATTTTGACAGAGATTACATTGACTCTGTAGGTCATCTCGAGCAGTATGGACATTTTAACATATTAATTTTTCCAATCCATGAACATGAGATATCTTTCTATTTATATCTTCAACTTCTTTTATCAATGTTATAATTTTCAGTGTATAGCTTTTTTCATCTCCTAGGCTAAATCTATTCCTAATTATTCTTTTTGATGCTACTGTAAGTGGAATTGTTTCCTCAAAATTTTTAAAAATTGTTTCCTTAAAATTTTTTCCTCTAAAATTTTTTAGAGTTCATTGTTAGTGTATAGAAACACAACGGTATAGCGCATAGAAACACAAAGATTTTTGTATATTGATTTTGTATCTTGGAACTTTAATGAATTTATCAGTTCTAAGTTGTTGGGTTTTTGTTTTTAGTTTTTTTTTTTTTGGTGTGACCTTTAGTTTTCTGTATATAATATGCTATTTGCAACCAGAGATAATTTTACTTCTCTTTTGATTTGGATGCTTTTTATTTATTTATTTTTCTTGCTTAATTGCTCTGGCTAAGGCTTTCAATGCTATGTTAATAAAAGTGACAAGAGTAGGCACCCTGCACCCTTATTTTGTTCCTGATCTTAGAGGAACAAAGCATAATGATTCTGAGGTTCCTCCATGTTGTTGGCATGTATCAGTAGCTTGTGCCTTTTTATTATTAAATTGTATTCCATCATAAGGCTATGCCAGTAATTGGTGGACATTTGGACTATTTCTAGTTTGAGGCTATTCTGAATAATGCTGCTATCAACTTTTGTACAAGTTCTTGCGTGGACATACGTTTTCATTTCACTTTGGTATATACCTAATAGTGGAATTGCTATATCATATGATACATTTATGAATTTATATTTAACTTTTTAAGAAAGTTCCAACTATTTTCCAAATAGATAATTTTTAATTAAAAAAAAATCCAGGAGTCTTCAAATCTTCCAAAGGAAGGAATACCAACAAAGGAAAGAAAAATGTTTTGACAGACAGTAAAGTTTTGCTATTGCTACACTTATATACATATATATCCGTAGTACCAACAGGCAAACCAGTGCTTTTTCATCACTTTCCATTACCTACAAACCATCCTGTAAGCTGATTTGGAGAAATCCTACATAAATCTAATCTATTTCCATTTAATGATGATAAAGTATTTTAATGTCAAAAAATAAATAGCATATAACAGAAATATACTGACTTTGGAAGTTAACTGGGAAATTCCAAGTGACCCATGAAGGGGAATATCACAATCTCACTTTACAGTGATTATTGACACGAGTTCCTGGTCCCACTTAGAGAATTCTCTCAAAGCATATAGGATACTTTCTCCTTTAAGATGAGGCAGAGCTATCACAGCCAACTTCACTTATATATATATATGTTACAGCTTTATTTTATGCTTTTTAAAAAAAAGCAAAAAAAAAAAAGTCTTTAAGTGTTTAGTAGAAGTTAGCACTGTTGTTGGATCTAGTTGGATGAATATCGAAATTGACATGTATTCAGATGTGGTCCATACAAAACGTCTTTTGTTTTTTTTCTAGGAAGTGCCCTATGCATTTCAATTATATCCTGGTGCACAAGTGTGATGGATTATTTCAAAATATTATGTTGTCCAATCACTGTGAATTAACCATACACTAAATACCATGAGAACAAAAGGCCTAGGGAAACCAGTTCCAGTAAATTAAGATCCACCTTAGATGTTATTCCCATGAGCAACCTTCATTTGAACTTGACTAGGACGATTTTAAAACTTTGTTCAATTTAGGCCCAAGTGGTATGCATCTCACTAATACTGAAGCAACAAACTTATTTTTTTAAAGTATGTATTTTTCTCATATCAACATAATTTATGAGATAAACCAAAGAAAGAATATGCTCATTTTCATTCCTGAAATTTACTGGATATGTTGCTCTTTACTTAAAGCCAAAGTTGATTTAACATTGGAATGAAGCATTTGAGAGGATCATTCAGACTTCAAACCTGAAGCAGGAAAAAAAAAAAAAAATCAGAGTTTTGCTGATGTGTGCCATGTAATTTTGTAGAGAAAAAGTCTCCCCCGCCCCCCAAAAAAAGGAGTTCCCCACATGGCACTGTGAAAAAGTTAACATGCTCTGAACATTTCAGAAAAAGAAATGAATGTACTAGGAAAACTGCGCTTATTGCTCCTTAAATACTACCATTTTCTCAGAAATACATGGCAGCATAATGTTATCAATTTTACATTGCTACCAACGGCAATGTGGATATATCACTGCCATCTCTGAGATGTTTTGCAAATATTTCTCTCCTTGACCAAGCCACAAATTCATTTTGTGCCCAGTTAAATCCTCATAAAACAGTGTCTTTGACAAATGATTGTTTTTTTCCTTCCCAACCCAGAGAAATGCCAGACTGGGCTATTTTCACTTTTGGTGGGAAATGTTCCATTTAGACTGACACACAATTACGTGGCAAATATCCTGATGTTCTTTTCTTGTCATATGGCTGAACTTTGGAGAGTTGTGAAATGACCTGATGATTATAATAAAAATAGCTAATTTAGTCTGTTTCAAGCACATTACTTGCATTATTCACTTATTTGTTATACCAATGCTGAGTTAGGTACTATGACTATACACATTTCCTATATGGGGGAAACTGAGACTAATAAAGACTAAATAATTTGCCTATAATCAATAAGTGGCAGCCTCATTTTCACTATCTTTTATCATTCTTTGTTCATACTGAACAAGAAGACTTTGATCCACGCACTTAAAAATTTTTTAAGTGTTGTTCAATATCCTCTTGGATTATAAGGAAAAAGTGAGTGTCTCTAGTATCTAGAAGATTTTCCTATGAAACCATATAGATTTTGTGAAGAAACACCAATTACATAGGGGAATTATTTAAAAGGGGCTGGATATCTAAAATTTATTAGTATAGTAAAAATAGACTATTTAAAAAATACTTTGTAGATAGAAAGATACATATATACATACACACATATAAACATACATACACACATATATAGCCAGAAAGGACTCCTAGACTATTATGTAAAATCCTAGGCTGTCCCTAAGTGGTGAAGTTATAAAAGTCAAAATGCCTATGATACCTCTGGCAGGCAACTAGTAACTGACGAGTGTTGATCCCAACTTCTTACCAGGTAATGGAAATGAATTCTGATTGGTTGGTGAACAGACATAGTCCAAGACTAAAAGAGGGGTCAAAAGGATGAGTGGGCAGAAGCCGTCTTGACCCACTGACCTATTTAACCTTGTCTTGGTTTTCTCACAAAGGTATGAACCAGCTAACCTTGACTCTTTATTGATCCCTATATATACCAGGAATGATCTGTGAGACAATTTCTGAAGTCATCTGGAGTGATTACCACTATCTCCATACCTATGCTTCTTACTTTAAAACTTTTGAAATGCTTCCTCATCACACTTCTCATATGAGCTACCACTTTTTTTTAAATTTAAGTACATCATTAGTTTTTGATGTAGTGTTTTTTGTTTGTTTGTTTGTTTATTTGTTTCCACCCCTGTAACAAGGAAACTAGATTCAATGACCCAAGATCATAGTTTGAAAGACTGGCCATCATTGGTTTAGAATGGGGGTCAATATACCTTTTCTGTAAAGGTCCAGGTAAAAAATGTTTTCAGCTTTGAGGGCCATTTAGTCTCTGTCACAACTATTCAACTCTGCCACCGTTGTGCAAAACCAGCCATAGAAAATTCATACATAGGGGCGCCTGGGTGGCACAGCGGTTAAGCGTCTGTCTTCGGCTCAGGGCGTGATCCCGGCGTTGTGGGATCGAGCCCCACGTCAGGCTCTTCTGCTATGAGCCTGCTTCTTCCTCTCCCACTCCCCCTGCTTGTGTTCCCTCTCTCGCTGGCTGTCTCTATCTCTGTCAAATAAATAAATAAAATCTTTAAAAAAAAAAAAAAAAAAAAGAAAATTCATACATAGATGAGTGTGGTGGTGTTCTAACAAAACTTTATTTACGAGTACAGGTGGTGGGCCAGATTTGGCCCATGAGCACATAGTTTGCCATCTCCTGGTTTGGAATAAGGTACATGTGATTCTGGTGTTGAGTTCTTTCTGGAACATGTATCCCTCCTTCATATTCATGCAGAGGAAGGGAGCAGGAGCATCTCACAGACCTGGTCCTGGCTGCGGAGCCTGGCCTTACCTATGTGTCATTTAGGTATTGTGTCCTTAGGCAGTTTTGCCCAACAGTACCAGGAGATCAGATATCAATACTATTTTTTGCATTCCCTCTGAATATATTTTTAAATTGTGGAAAACTTTTTTATCTCTGGCTAATAATTGCTGATGTCATCAAAAACAACGAGTGCAATATTTTCCTTACCAGAGACTGATCTGGGTCCTTTTCAGGGGGGCGTTGTCTTAATTACATAGAGTGGCCAGGCACCGTCAGACTTCACACATTAGTTTGTTTGCACAACAGCAAGACTGCGGCTACTTGGTTTATGTATTTAATAGGTGGGTGTCCTCTGCCACACAGTGTGAATTTCTCAAAATGAAAGCCTTGCAGTTGGGAGCTGCAGAGGGCTTGTGTCATGGAAAGAGAGAATGAAGGATTCAAATAGTAAACATCTCCATCTTTTAAATAGGCCCTTCATGGCACAGCCTTCTTGAAGAGAGCAGATGACGTGAGCTATGCTGGTGACCAAACGGTAAAAGCTGGGAAACAACGCACACACGGGCTATCCCCGCAATCTGCAGTGAGTGCAAGAGTCGTGTGGGGGAGGGTTCTTGGCACCAGGATGGAACTAAGCTTTTAGTCCAGCTCCCGTTTCTAATCCTAAATCAAACCACTACACTCAGTCTCTCACTTTAATAAGCACTAAATCCACATGCTAGGTTTCAAAAGAAAGAAAAAACCTACTTTAACTATTAAAACTTCCCCGAAAGCTACTCATGGGAACAGAGAACATATGGTGTTGTAATTTTTTTTTTTTAAGCAAGACATCTGTACTATTCAAAAAATAGCTAAAATCTGTCGGATTCCAGAAACTTTTATAAGCTGAACTCCAGAATAGATAAATTATTTTTATTAGATTCAGCCATGGACAATTCATGAAGAAAATTCTAGCTGGAAAACAACTTTTCAAAAAGAGAAGCTTTGGTAAAGTGTCAGCTTACATCTTGATTTCAAATAGCAAATGTTAAGAAAACTACTTTAATTTTCAATGCATGTGTGATGGAGTTCAGCTACACAAATCCTGTGCTCAGTAATGGGAAACAATGGTGAACAGATCAGGTCTCTTGCTGTGACCTCTCCAGGAAGTATTTCTGAGTGCTTAGGGCTAGCTACTTACAGGGTATCTATTTGTGAGCACCTACTGTGGACCAGGCATTGTGCAGGGCACTTAGAAATGCACAGTGCTACACAAATGAGCAGAATGCCAGCCTGCAGAGAGCTTAAATCTTAAAACAGACATTAAAAATGACAGACAATTAGTGGACTGCAATGGGGTCTGGGCAAACTTATTTAAGAGCTTGGATTTTACTTGCAGACAAAGTGTTAGTCAAATAATGGCTGGAGGGGTGTCTTCTAGGCAGCTGGAACAGAATCTAGGACTTGAGGACTAGAAATGAGACATGTCTGAGGAAAGCAAAGCATATCAGCAAAGCTGGCACAGAGAAAATGAAGAACTAACACACGTAATTCTGAGAGAAGTGGATGGGACAAGTACTACAGGGGTTTGAATGACACAGTAAGGACCTAACAGTTCATCTGCATTATCCTTTCCTTTCTCCCATCAAAAATGGATTTCCCCACAGCACTTCGGATATAAACTCGTTTCCAGAGAGAAACGTTACCAGGCAATGGGCTCTAAATCCTCGGATGCAACGCTTAAGCCAGTCTTTGAATCACTGAGCCCAAAATTTACGTCATGGCTTTTCTGTTTTGTAGAAGAAAAATACGATCAATTAGTAAACAGTTATCTTAGGGTAGATGGTATGAGGAATAAGAAAGATGCCAAGTGAGCAATAGGTGTTCAAGTGCACTGAAGAAACTTAGAGATATTTCAAATTTTTCATAGCAATTGACTTGTTATTAACCAGAAAGTGGCTAAAAGTACTTTCCAATGAAAACAAAATCAACTAAGTGCAACAAAACAAGACATTCCATTGAAAAAAAAAATCTGCTATAAAAAATCTACTAACTAGGTTAATTGTTTTGGAACACGGGAAAAAAAATTCACCACCTTAGTATTGATTTTTATTTATTTATTGCCAACTATTGTCCAGTTTTGTATATCTTGACAGTAACAATCATTCCTTTATTTTCTGTATGTTTTCATTTAATGTTACTTTCCATATTTCAAAAGATTCTACATCATCATTTATAATGACTGCAAATACTCCATCTCTAAGTAATTAATTGTGACAATTCTGATTATGTGTCAGTGTTGCATGATTGAGAAAGTTAGTTAAAAAGGAAAAGGTTTTCTGCACTAGGGTTTGATGTATGTTCAAATCACTAAATTTAAGTAAAAAGAAATGAATCATTTTAATGAAATTGTTGGAACAGTGCGCAGTCCTTTCACCTATAAAATTTGGCAATACCAAAATGAATGGAATAAATTTCAGAAATCTGAATATCTGCTAAAACCACTTACTATTTAAAGAGTACTAATTATTTTTAATAGACCTTATTTTTTAAGGTAGTTTTAGGTCCACAACAAAACTGAAAGGAAAGTACAGCGTTTCCATATACCCGCTCTGCCCCTGACACATAGCCTCCTTCACTATAAACATCCCATACCACATGGATACATTTGTTACTATCAATAACCTACACGACACATCACTGTCACCCAAACTGCATAGCTTATGTTAGGGTTCACCCTTGGTCTCCTACATTCTGTGGGTTTTGACAAATGTATGATGACATTCATCCACAATCATAGTGTTGTATAGAATAGCCTCACTACCCTAAAAATCCTCTGTGCCCTGACTGCTCTTCCCTCACCCATAACCTCTGTTAACCATCAATCTTTTCACTCTCTCCTTCTTTACAGAAGGCTATATAGTTAGAATCATAGAGTATGGAGTCTTCTCAGACTGGCTTCTTTCACTTAGTGATATGTACTTATTTCCCACTATGTCTTTTCATGGCTTGATAGCTCCATTATTTTTAGCACTGAATAATATTTCACTGCCTGGATGTTTCAGAGTTTCCTTATCCATTCATTTACTGAAGGATTCATTGCTTGCTTTCCAGTTTTGGAAATTATGAATAAAGCTGCTATACACATCCATGAGCAGGTTTTTGTATGGACGTATGTTTTCAACTCATGTGGAGTTGAAATATCAGAGTACAATGGCGGGATCATATGATAAGAGTATGGTTAGTTTTGTAAGAAACCACCAAACTGTCTTCCCAAATAGCTGTACCATTTTGCATTCCCACCAGCAGTGAGCAAGAGCTCTCATTTCTTCACATCCTCATCAGCATTTGGTGTTGTGTTTTGGATTTTCACTATTCTAATAGGTGTGTAGCACTACTGATTACTATTTTTTTAAAAAAGCACAAATAAAACAAGTCCTGATTCAGCAAAGACTTGAAATCATTTTGCCATGGTTCTTTCTCCATAGTTTTTGTTTGTTTTCACTAAGAATGCCAAAAGTATTCATAATGCAATGGAACTCCATTTTTATCACCCAGAAGCAAAGACTCTAACAGATCATGGAGTTATTTCTTTTTTACTTTTCTTATTTAATATTTTTATCAGAAGTATTCATAAAAAATAGAGGAAAAAAACTGATAAAACTTGCAATCTACTCAGTGCACACTGTGCTTTCTCCTGGTCCCTCCTCCTACCGCCTCCCTCTTCTTCTTCTCCTACCCCCCCCAACCTCCTTCCCTCCCTACCTCCCTTTTTCTCAATTTCTTAATCTCTTTAGGCCACTCCCATCGTATTTTTGCTTCTACTACCCTAATGAAACTACTCTTGTCAAGATCATCAACAACTCTTTCTTGCCAAATCCAGAAACCAATCATCTGGTTTCTTCTTACTAGACTCTGGACAGCTTCCACATGCCACACTTTCCTGTAATTCCACTCATTCCACCGAACACACCTTCTCATTCTGTGTCCTTCACTACTCTATCTCCTATCAAACTCTAAACTTCAGAATCAAAAGGGCTCAGCTATACAGTATCTATGCTTCACTACATATGCTTTCTTCGCTACGTAATCTCCTTCAATCCTATGGATTTAAAATCCTCTATCTGCTGATGAGTTCAAAAATATATGGCTCCAGTTCTGAACCCTCCTTGAACTCCAGACTCATAAATCCAACTCTAAAACTTAAAATGCACCGAACAGAATAATTCATTCATAAATCTTCCTTTTCACACACCCCTGTCCACACCCTAGATGCAATATTCTGCTGTCTCATACTTCTCAGAGAATGGCACCTCTCTCTGCTCATTGGCTAGGGCCCAAAGTTCAAAGTCTACCTTCATTTCTCACTACCCCCAAGAGCCAAATCAATCAGAAGTTCTTCCAGCTCCATCTTCAAGACATCCTAAATCCTTCTGCTCATCAACACCCCCCTTCCACGCAGCCATTGTGTCTCACCTGGACTGCTATTTTGCCTACCTGTTCTCACTCCTTCCTGTCTTTTTCCAGAGCAGAGCATCCTTCACACAGTGGCTGCAGTCATGTGACATGATGTAAGAAATGGACTTTCTTTGCCCCAGTTTTGCTGAAACATCAGTATCAGGTACCAAAGCAAGTGTCAGGCAAATCCTCACAGGCAGTTTTTCAAAAGAAATCCTCGGTAACTTTTTCCAGTTATCTAGAATCTCTCTCACCCATCCTGAACAAGAAAGAATCCGACAAAAAGAGGATTTAGGAAGATGCTGGGTAAAGGGATGGCTTTGCCTCTTGTCCAGCAGAGCTGCCAGCAGGAGGGGTCTGGATATGTACTTCTGGATGCCCAGGAGCCTAGCAAGAATGTTTAGTGGTCCACAGGAAGAGAGACTTAAATACCCCAGTCAGAGGAAATACCAGAAACACGGGCCCACCACACTATCTCAGGAAAGGAAGTTTCTGTTTTAATCATGTTTTAGGCCCAGGGAATGCAAAGCCACCCAACCCAGTCTCAACCACCCACAAGAGCCATGTGGAGGGGCTGTAGTGGGCAAGGAGAGAAGTCAGACCCTGTTTCCAATGCAGGCAGGCTTCCCAGAGAGTGCCAGCCTGCCTCAGAGAGAGGAGAGAAATGAGCACTAAATCAAATTCAGGATTTGGATTGTTAAACAGGGCTGGACACTCTCCTGAACTGAAACTCTGTTTGCAATTTAAAGTCATTACAGAATTGTGTATTACGAAAGAGTGAGCAGAAATGTTGCAGGTCTGCCAGTTTTCATCCAGGACTGGGGCAAGGTGATCCCTACTGAATACACTTTAAGAGATGGTGAGAACAACATATAAAGGCATCTGACTTTGTTACCAGTCACACTTGTTCAAAAATCCCATTATGTGATCTACTAAATATATAAATCAGATCCCATCTCTCACCTGTGTAATTCCCTCTGATGCCCTCCACTGTATTTAGAATAAGATCTAAATTTCTTCCATTGCTTTTAGAGTAGGATCCAAGCAAGATCTCCACTCCAACCATTTCTCCTTTGCTGACTGCTCCAAACACTGGTCTTCTTCCCATTCTTCGAACATATCAAGCCTATTTCTTCCTCAAGAACATTCCCTTTGCTGTTCCTTGACTCTAGAATCTTCTTCCTTTAGATATTTGCAAATAGAAACCTTCATTTCTTTTGGGTCTGCTAAAATATCACTTTTTCAAAGATATCTTCCTAAATTACATTATCTAATTATGACTCTTCCACTGTTAGAGCACATGACCCTTCATCAGTTGTCCTCACACACTGTCCCTTCCCGCTCCCTCCACCAACATTACATTTCTACAGTTCTACAAGGAAGAAATCAAAAGGAATTAATAATCAATAATTCCATTGCTGTAATCCTGTTGCAAAGTATGAGATAGATAAGGACCTCACTTAGGTTAGAATAGGCTTTTTCTGTTACAAATGACTAACAAATTGACTATTTAGAAAAATTTATTTTTATTGTAATAAAATATATCTAACATACAGTGTACCATTAACCAGCTTTAAGTGTACAGTCCTGTGGCATTTACTACATTCACGCTATCATGCAACCATCACTACCACCCGTCTCTGGAACTTTCCATCTTCCCCAACAGAAACTCTGTCCGTATGAAACACTAACTCCTCATTCTCCATCCCCCCAGTTCCAGCTAACCACCATTCTTCTTTCTGTTTCTATGAATCTGACTACTCTGGGTACCTCATGTAAGTGGAATCACATAATATTTGTCCTTTTATGCCTGGTTTATTTCACTTAGCATAATGCCTTCAACGTTCATTCACGCCATAGCATATGGCAGAATTTCATGCCTCTGTAAGGCTGAATAATATTACACTGTACGTATAGGCCACGTCTTGTTTATCCATTCATCCACTGATGGACATTTGGATCATTTCCACTTTTTGGCTCTTGTGAATAATGCTACTATGAAGATGGGTGTACAAATATCTGCTTCAGTCTCTGTTATCAATTCTATTTGGCATTTATCTAGGAATTGCTAGATCATATGGTAATTCTCTCTCTCTCTCTCTCCATATATATATATTTTTTGAGGAACCACCATACTGTTTTCCACAGCAGCATATTAACTTTTAACTGCATGACAACAATTATGAATGTGTGTGGTGTATTTTCTCTGTGTCAGGTCCTTTACTTAGGTGCCTTTGCTTTTACGTCACATTCAATTCTCATATGAGACAGGTTCTTTTTTTATCCTTCATTTGAAGATGAGAAGAGCTGCCCAAGTAGATACATTAGTAAGTTGTAAAGCCTGGACTTCAGGTCAGCCTGACGCCGTATCCCATGCTTTCATCCACTGCACTGCACTCTTACTGCCTAGAGCCACTGGTATAGGGTTGTCCAGAGAGGAGAAAAGTGAACAAGCTGCCTCTCTGTGACCTGCCTTATAAATAGTGTAATCTTATAAGTAGGTCGCATTGTAATGTGGCACCTTATAATCTCTACAACCTGAAGAAACCCTTGGAATTTTGAAAGATTAAGTCCAAAGACATAGAATACATATTCTGCCTACAGGAAAGAAAATTATGAATTTTTGTCTTCTTACATGGTAGATTATTCTAGATTCAAATCTGTTAGCCCCTAAGCCTTTTCTAATTGAAGGTCCCCTTTCTGAACTTCCTTCTTATTTAGATAGTCAGTGTATGGGAAAGGCAAACAAATAACTGTTTCTTAGAAGAACTGCAGACAAGCCAATATGTGGACACATGTCACAGAGAGGGAAGGAAAAGCAAAACCAGCAGCCTTACTAGGTCACCACTGATGAGATTACTTACTCCTCCAAATGCAACCAAAGTAAACTCACTCTCCAACAGGAATATCATGACAAACAGAGGTCTCCCATTAACCTGAACAAAGCATTCTTCCACATTCTAAACAAGGATTATTGCATCAAATTATACGGAGACTCAGACAATATGCCAGTAATAAGCCGCTCAAAGAGGAAATCCCAGTTTATATGACTCACTGTTTTGAACAAATATTAACATTGGCTAGTCAACATTTCCCTTTGTATCACTTTTCCAGATTACCAAAAAGTTATATAATACTTCAAAGTCGCCAATACAGGCAAAATAAACTAGATAAATTATTTGGATTACTCATTTCATTACAGCTTCAGTCAACTTACTTAGTAAAAGAAGAAAAAAAAACCATTATCTGAGCATTATAAATGGCTCATCTTACTCTGAGAAGTACTGACTTGAGAAGGGATCTAGACAGCATCTCTTCATATCAGCCAGTTTAAAATCAGCTCAGCCCGAGCATAATGGAGTCTCACAGAAAACAACTTTTACAAATGTCAAAGAGCTCTTTCTTCAGAAGCTTTACCTAGGCTGGCCTATGATATGTTAACAAATCTTCAGCAATTGACAAATGTAAATAATATAAATTTCTCTGCTGAGATGGACAAATTCACTTTTTTTCTGAGAATTACAAAATAATAATGACAGACATTATTCAGCAAATTCATGCCCACATGCAAAATGATAATCCAATCAACCTTAAATGAAAGGGTTTAGATCAGAGGAGCTATAAACGAAGTCCTTCACAGACCTAAATCTTTAGGGCTCTTTATTTCCATGAAAACCAAATTTACTTTCTATGTCCATGCTATCACATCAAAATATGAGTAAATTTCTCCTTCTTATTCCGATCTGGGTATAAGGTTTGCAGAAATTATCCCGTGTGAGGTAGGTAATGAGTTTGAGTGGCTATACTGAAGTAGTTCATGGATGGGGGGCATTGAGTGATTTGTCCCAAAGGATTTACTGACCGCACATCGCTAGGATTTTCATCTTTATTATTATTTGCCCAACGTTGTTCAGAAATTTCAGTAGGTGATAAGTGTTGTAAGCATTATGTCGTGTTGGCAGGATCCTGCCGTGGCCATGGCATCGTAAGCAAGCATGTGTGGCCACACACAGTGGCAGAACAGAGGCTTATAGGGGACAGTGAAGAAAGACAGTAACTGGTGAAGGAACGCTGAGTGGAGAGCAGAAAAGAAAGAGGATTCAGGACTTTCAACACACACATGAATGAGTAACCCTTGAAAACCAACCAGAAGCAAAATGAATTCTCAGACACCAAGTACACAAAAGCCAAAGCAATAAGAAAACACATATGTGTGTATGTTGTATGTGTGCATATAATAATATTAGAGAGGAATGTATATTTCCGTATGTTACCATATGTGTGTATCTGTATACTAATTCCAGGTAGAACCCTTCAATACAGATATTTTGGAAGACATAATTTCTAAAAGGAAGTCAATACCTGGGAGAGGACGTAAGAAAGCAGAAGAGAGCAGAAAGAAAGATTAGCTAGGTCAGAGTTTGACCCCGCTTCGTCAATTATGGATCCCCTTAACCTAGATTTCTCTTCCTAGACTATTGATTTAGCTTTGCTTCTGAACCCTCTTGATGCCACTTGCTTTAGAAACAGAAAAAAAAAAAAAAGTCCATTGATTTTCTCATGGTCAGTCTGTTCCTAAGGCCCTTACAGCTAATCAGTTACCACCTCCCCCTACTTATCTTATCGGGGCTTTCTAATTTCCTCCATTAAGAGATGTCTGACTCTGTAGTGCTGAAATCTCACAGTCTGGGTACATAAGGAGATTAAACTGAGTCACTGACTCCCCTTGATCTTCTCTACTTCCCCTTATTGAAGGCGTGTCTCTGTTTACCATGCGAGATAAGGGGGTGCAGACAAGGCAGGAATAGGATCTTAGAAGATGCAAAGGATTTAGATCTTTGTGTTGTGTATACAGTAGGTGACAAGAAAATTCCACATGGTGAAACTATAAAGGGTTCTTCAACTATAGCTCATTATATTCTGCTTATGAAAAACCAGAGCTCTGATGATGTCTGAGGGTGTAACCAGATTCCAGCCTTTTTAAAGAGTAGTGATTAGCTGAAGTGTTTCTGACAGCTAAATAAATATTTTCTAAATAAAAATATACTGTATGTTTTAAACGGAATATCAGAACCATTTTTAGAAAGGAGGATTGCTACTCTGGGATTCCCCAGCTGCCAGGCTCTGTTCTAAGTAGAAACTGCTATTTTCTGACTGCCTCCAGCTGGAAGCTCCCATGTGCCAACTAAAGGGCATTTTGGTTAAGCCATTCAAGATCTAGAACTGCAAGAAGTAATGCATATCTGAATAAGTAATGCGAAGTGCAGAAAAGTCCATTTGAAAAGCTTTGTGGATAGATGGGTATACTCACAGATTTAGGATCCAGTAATGAGTAATCCCTGGGGAGACACACAGAGAGACAGTGAGTCCCAGAGAGTCCCGGACAAAGAAAGAAACCCTTAACATGCAGTAACTAACCCCAACAATGGTGGATGGCATGGAAACCAAAGAAACCAATGCGGTAGCCTTGAGTGTTCTCTCGCAAGATTAAAAAGGAAAAGGAATTATTAAAAAGTAGGAGAAGTGAGATACAATCTAAGGACACATAGAAAAATTTACAACACTGTGAAAGGCATTTAAAGAGTACTTGCAGACCACAATGACCTGCGAATGTATATTACAGGTATGGTTATGATTGTATTAAAATTATACACACATGGAGTAAAATCTTCAGATGGCATAAAAGTTCTTCTCTATCCAGAGAAGCAGTCACTTGGTTTCTTATGTATTCTTCCAGAAATTTTCTATACGCATAAAAGAATAACGTTACATACATCAGAGGTTCTCAAATGGAGGGAATTTTGCCCCCACTGGAGCCTATATTCAAGTCAGAAAACAGAAATGAAATAATTCTTTGCATAAGTGATTTTTAGAATATCTAGAACAAGATAAACTATAATATACAAAGAAATTATCTCAACGAAACTGTCAGAAATCTTTAGAATCATGAAGAACAGGACACATAAACAAAACTTTTCTTGAATTCCAAGAGACATTGTATAATTTCAAATAAATGTATATTAGAATCAGAATGCCTCTTTTTTGAAAAACTCTAGAACACATTGTGAAACAAATGGTTTATAGACAGAAAATAAATGGTTTATAGACAGAAAATGTGTGATCAGAAGTTCACATGAGTCCTAAGAAATAAACCATGTGAAGAAATTTCATTTATATTTTAATAAAATAAAAATGTAGATCAGGTGAAATATACAGTCATTTTAGTCAACAAAATATCTGGTAGTTGGTTCATGTTGTAACAGTTAATAAGATGGAGACATTTATACAGAATAATGTTATTAGTAAATTTGTGTCTGAATGACTTATAATATCTAAGGAGTGTTAATCAAAAATATCCAAGTGAAAGGGTCTACATTTTTTATTTAAATTAAATTACTTAACATACAGCTTTTATTATTAGTTTCAGAGGTAGAGTTCAGTGATTCATCAGTTGTATATAGCACCCAGTGCTCATTACATCACGGGCCCTCCTTAATGCCCATCACCCAGTTACCCCACACCCCCACCCACCTCCCTCAATTTGTTTCCTATGATTAAGATTCTCTTATGGTTTGTCTCTCTCTCTCTGATTTCTTCTTGTTTTATTTTTCCCTCCCTTTCCCTATGCTCCTCTGTCTTGTTTCTTAAATTTTTCTTAAATTCCACATATGAGTGAAATCATATGATAATTTCCTTTCTCTGACTGACTTATTTCGCTTAGCATAATACCCTCTAGTTCCATCCACGTTGTTGCAAGATTTCATTTTTTTGATGACTGGGTAATATTCATACACACACACACACACACACACACACACACACACACACACACACATATATATATATATATATATACCACATCTTCTTTATCCATTCATCTGTTGATGGACACCTGGGCTCTTTCCATAGTTTGGCTATTGTGGACACTGCTGCTATAAACATTGGGGTGCAGGTGCCCCTTCAGACCACTACATTTGTATCTTTGAGGTAAATACCTAGTAGTGCAATTGCTGGGTCATAGGGTAGCTCTATTTTCAACTTCTTGAGGAACCTCTGCACTGTTTTCCAGAGTGGCTGCACCAGCTTGCATTCCTACCCATAGTGTAAGAGGGTTCCCCTTTCTCTGCATCCTTGTCAACATCTGTCATTTCCTGACTTGTTAATTTAAGCCATTCTGACCGATGTGAGGTGGTATCTTATTGTACTTTGGATTTGTATTTAATAGGGTCTACATTTAGTGAACAAGCAAATCCTGTCCCGTAGGATTTGTCATCCTTTGACAAAAATAATCAACAACTTCCAGAAAAGGTACATTTGTTAAATTTTAAAAGAGTTTAATTGTGGGATATATAGCTAATTAATATGAAGAATTCTTCCACGTATTTAGCACTTACCTAAGTTCTTTGCACTTTTTTTGCATTAATATGTAATCACAAACCCTACTGCAACAATAATTGAAGAGGCAACTAAGGCACAGGAAGGTTAAGTAACTTGCCCAAAGTTACACAGCTAAAAAGTGTAGATCTGGGCTATGAGTTCAGGGTCTTTGGCTCCAGAGGCTATGTCATCAATCATGATACTTTACCTTCCTCTAGGATTTAATGAAGTCATAAATAATAAATAATAATGTCAAGATTCAAAGTTATTCCCACAGGCTACAATATCATGAAAAAGCTTGTAAAGGACACGTGTCACATCTCACATCAGACTCCAAAATAGTAATTATTTCAGTTGCAGCCTGGATGCTGACACCTCAGGCGAGTGATACAGCAATACTCAATACATGGGAATATCAGTTTCTGCTATCTCCAGCTTGCTCAGCTGGTGCCGGGAGGGTAGGAGCCAACGCAGAAGAGTTTAGCTCTTACGTTTAACAACCATGCCCACCAGCAGGGTAGGCCTCAGGAATAACATTTTATCCCATACCATTTCAAGTGGTCTCTGGGGACGCGAGTGATGACCAAGCCACACCTCTGCCTGGCCCTCACGATACAATTCAGTATTTGTAGGAATCTAGGACTTTGAGTACGCAACAAAAAAATGGAACTGGATTTCTGAAAATATTTAAGTGGTGACCAATTAGCCATCTAAATAATATGCACCAGAAGGGACTTCCACATAAATGATACAAAAGCTCTCAGAGGTATGTTGGAATGGAAAGGAAAGCAACTTTGGAACAGGAAGGTCCTGGAATGGAAGAATATTGATGGCTTGTTCCCTACAAGATTGCTTGCAGCTGGAAATCATGGAAGCAGCAAAGTTGAGCGTCAGGTCGGCTTTGCCATGACAAGAGCAGGAATCTAAGGGTGGGGCACAGCAATAGCAGTCTTTAAACCTGCATGAAAACTATGTTTCCTTCCACATGCAAAGTCTAATTGATCCATGGTGACTCCTAGAGGGTAGTGTAAAGGATTAAGTTTCTGAAGCTGCATCCCAGCCCTGGGACCAGGCTTGTTGTAATTGATCAGTGATTGTTTCCACATCTATCCACCCTCTAGCTAATAGCATTACTTCTAGTTAGTTTCATGATACGGAAGATCACGGTTCTAGGAAGTCACTTTCTGGACAGAACCAAGAACCCTCAGGCACTTTCTGTAAGTATGTTGACAGAAAACAGTTACTAGGAGAAATGATGAGTGACAGCGAGGCAGCCTTTCAGGACAGAGCTCCACCCCAGCAGGAATTAGAGTAGGGAGGAAAAGGAATATTTCTAATCTGATCAACTGAACACACGGGGGGGGGGGGGGGGGGGG